>NC_044031.1:193793435-194093435 GCF_901765095.1 Microcaecilia unicolor | reverse complement strand
TAGATTTTCAAAAACTGCGATCTGAAAAGAGCTCATTGCACAGCTGTGACCTCTACCAAATCAGTCTTCCCATATTTCTTCATAGGTGAGAGATGCTGCTGTATTGACAATTGTGGAAGTATATAGACATGTAGGAGAGAGAGTGAGAGCTGACCTTAACAAAAGGGGACTTACATCAGCAAGGTCAGTTTTTTTTTTTTAAATCTTTGCATGTCAGATATTTCATTATTAAACTACATTAATGAGGCCCTGTGTTTGGAATTAATGCAGTGGAGGGTGTAGTAAATTGCCCAAGGTCTTAAGGAGAATGAGTGAGTGGAAGAAGCAGAATTTGATCCCTGGCTTTGTGGATTCAAAGCCACCTGTACTACCACTAGGTTACTCTTTAACTCGGTAGTGATGTAAAAATACGTAGGCCCCCCCGTTTACTAAGCTGCACTAGAAGGGCGTTAGTGCTTTTAGCGCATGCTGTGTAGGCACCCACAGTATTCCCATGAGCGCCTACACAGCGCTCTAATTTTGTGCACGCGCTAAAAACGCTAGCGCACCTTAGTAAACGGAGCCCATAGTATGATAATATAGGCTGTTGGTATCTTATCAGCCACAAAGGGGTCTATTCTTAATGCATGACTTGGATCTTATAGTTGATGTTCGTCAGAGAGAACAAAATAAATATGATGTGAAAAGTTTTTTGATTTGCTTTTCTTGTACATTGAGCCTGTTAAAATAAATTTGTAACCCGTTAAGTGAATCTTCTCTTTTTTTGCACAATTCTGCAGTGTGATGCTGAAGATGAGGAATGTTAAGTTACTGCAATGTTTTGTCCTCTCCAATTTATTTAGACAGTGCATTTGAATATGAGGTCTTACTTGTTTGTTGTACTGCTGTTGGCTTTTTCTTCCATCCTTCTCCCACCACATAAACTTTTTTCTGTCCCAGTTATCCATCAACATGTTTGGACACTACTGGAACTATCTGCTAGTAATTAAGTAGACACAAGCCACAAAACAGTTGAGATAAGCAGATCATGCAGAATTGACTTTATTAGCTTCAAAGAAGACTTGACACGGGCCTGACATCATCCAGAATTATGGTATATATAGCAACTGTAGTACACTGGTAAATCCAAATATACTGGACACGTAATGAATGGTTAACAATTCCAAAGCTGTCAATCTCAAAGGTCAATTGCACTCTGCATCAGCGTGATTGCTTAAAGCAGTTGACCTTTGAGATAGTCGATTTTGGAGAGTTTTTCTCTCCTCTGTTACAAACTCTGTTGCTTCCTTCCCTTTTGGTATCAGTGGATTCTCGCTTATTCCTTCCACTTAGAATGCTTTTCCAACTTTAATGATGGAAATGTATTCTGAAGTTTTCTTCCATATTTCAGCACCTTTGATGCATTTGGATGTGATAATGCTGTTAATGATAGCAGCTTGATAGCAGTCTGTTTCTGTGAGACCTAGCTAGGTTTAGGCAGCCTCTCTGGAGGGTATCTGCTGAGTGGTGACTAGGTAGTCACTCCATTCTTTTCTGAAACATTTATTTCCTTGTCATCAGCAGCTGATGAATCCATTAAACTGATGGGTTGTATCCGCCTACCAGCAGGTGGAGATAGAGAACACTGAAAAACCACAATGACCCTTGGACGGCTAGCCCCAACTGCCTTCAGTATTTCTCTATCTCCAAGCAGGTGTGGACGTAGCTTGATCAGCTCCTAGATTTCAGACTGCCTGGGGTGGCTCCTGTGCTTTGCCAGTTGAGCAGGGGTGTTGTGGCTGGTGGTGCCCACTTTAAAGGCATATAGGTTCGCCCTTTCCCTGCCTTACCCATTCCCCCCTCCTCCCGGAGTCCCTCTTGCTGCCTGCCTCCAACTTTCCTCACAGCGTAAAAAAAAAATAGTGTGCGCTTGTACAGCGTGGCTATTGCTGAGGCTTTTTCCAGAGATTCTGGTTCAGTGCAGCTTGACTGGAGCTCGTTGACTCGGTCTTCTGAGGGGAGAGTGGTGCCCAGCTCCTCCGAGGAGGTCCCACGGATGCAGTTCAGAACTGGGTAAGTTTTGGCGTGAAGCCGCAATTTTATTGCTATATTTCCGTCCAGTCGGGCGATGGCTGCTGAAGGAGTTAAGCGCTGCTCCCGTTGTGGTAAGCGCAGATCAGCAGCGGGGCTGTGCAAAACGTGCTCCTTAGACGCTCGCGCTAGTACGAGCATGCCGCTCGATGATCCCGCTCGATGGAGCTGGCAGCAGGCGCCATTTTGGAAGCGCTGCATGTCTCGACCCTCGCGGTGGCGGAAGAGTCTGAGTGTAGGGGATGCCTTGTTTCGAGACTGCCAGAGGAGCTCCGACATCTGTTTCTCCTAATTCGGAGGTGGCGGGTCAGGGTGAGTTTTTCTCCCCTGAGTTTGTGCTTTTAATGCATAAAGCCTTCATGCTGAAATGAGCTCTGCCGCAGGTGTCTGACACTGCGTTGCATCCTGGGTTCCCTCCGGGTGTTGATGCCCCGGGGATGGCTTCAGATGTTATTTCCTCCCCCGAGCGTTGGAAACACGCTAAACATAGACGGGTAAATTCCCCGTCGGAAAGTGGTGCATATCCCCCCCCCCCCCACTCCTCCCCCCCCCCCCGTGGTCGGGCTGTGGGGAGTCTGAGGGATCTGGCAGGCCCTCAGGGACAGATGATCCAAAAGAGGGTGCCTGTTTGCCACTGGATTCGGATGATCCCAATGCGGTTCGGATTTTCCACCGCGACGAGCTCTGCCAGCTCTCATTACTGACACCTTGCAGGCCCTCTCGATTGATGATCCTACTGAAGGCGAGGCCTCCTCTGTTAATCTTAGGAAGGCGAGTACTAAGAAGCCTACTCGGACCTTTCTGGTGCATGACTCCATCCAAGAGCTTATTTCAGCTCAATGGTCTGACCCCGATGGGCCTTTGAAAGTGGCAAGGGCTACCGTCTGAGTGAGGAGCACTTGCCCCTTTGGGGATGCCTAAAGTGGATGTGTTGGTCTCGGTGGTGACTAAAAAGACCACTCTCCAAATAGAGGGAGGGGTCGCTTTGAAAGGCATGCAGGGCTGGCGGCTGGAATCCGTGCTGAAGCGGTCCTTTGAAATATCGGGCCTTGCCTTAAGGGTGTCCATTTGCAGTTCCTATGCAGCCCAGGCATGTCTTTCCTGGTTACAACAGGTGGTGGAACAGCCCGCGGATGGTGCGGGGTCCCTCTCTGAGGTTGCCCCGCGGATGGAGTCAGCCCGGTGCAAGCTTCAGAATCAGGCCCGTCTGCTCCTGCAGATGCCTTGCCCGCGAGCTTGGGACTTTGTACGGCTGTTGGGGTCGATGATGGCCACCTTGGAGGTGGTTCCTTGGGCGAGAGCACATATGACTCCTCTGCAGATTGCCCTGCTTCAACAATGGTCTCCGATTTCCCAGGAATATCAACGCAGACTAACGTGGCTCCCTGCGGCTTGGCTCAGTATGGAGTGGTGGCTCTCCGATAGGATGCTACGCCAAGGAATGCCGCTTGCGCTTCCTTCTTGGTGCCTGATAACAGATGCCAGCCTTTTGGGCTGGGGGAGCGCATTGCCAGGGAAGCTATGCTCAGGGTCAGTGGACAACCGTGGAAGCGGGGTGGTCCATCAGTCGCTTGGAATTGAGAGCGATATTCCAAGCTCTTATGGCCTTTCAAAAGACTCTGAAGGGGCTTGCTGTCCAGGTCCTGTCAGACAACATGACAGCGGTGGCCTACATAAATCGTCAGGGCGGCACTCAGTGCAGGGCCCTGGCTGTGGAGGCCGCTCAGATTTGCCACTGTGCCGAGCTCCACCTGCAGCTTCTGTCAGCAGCTCACATAGCAGGTCAGAGCAATGTGCAAGCCGATTTTCTCAGCAGGCATCAAATCGACCCGGCGGAATGGAACTGGCAGAAGAAGTTTTTCTTCAGATTTGTGCCAAATGGGGGACACCCGGAATGGATCTAATGGCGCCAAGTGCAAACGCCAAAGTGCCTCGCTTTTTCAGTAGAAGGAGAGATCCTCACTCGGCAGGGTTGGATGCTCTGGCTCAACCCTGGCCCGCGGGCCTCCTGTATGTGTTCCCTCCTTTGCCCTTGATAGGGCAAGTCCTACTTCGGATGCGACTACACCGGGGATTGGTGATTCTTATCGCTCCGGACTGACGAAGGCGTCCGTGGTATGCGGATCTCCGTCGGATAATGGTGGAGGCGCCATTTCATTTGCCCCTGGTGCCGCACCTGTTGGTTCAGGGTCCGGTGTCTATGGAGGATCCCTGCTGACTTGGTCTTATGGCCTGGCTCTTGAGAGGGCGCAATTGAGAGACTAGGGCTATTCTAACAAGGTCATTTCCACTCTCTTGCAGGCCCGCAAGCGGTCCACCTCCGCAGCTTATGCTCTGATCTGGCGCAAGTTTGAGGTGTGGTGTGTTTCAAAGGCGATCACTCTCACGCGGGCTTCTGTCTCGCCGGTGCTGGACTTTTTCCAGGATGGCTTACAATTCCCTGCGGGTTCAAGTGGCAGCACTGGCATGCTATCGAGGGAAAGTCTCTGGCTTGTCCCTTGCTGCTCATCCAGACATTGCCAGATTTCTCAGAGGAGTGCTTAGACTCCGTCCTCCAGTCCAGTCACCTTGTCCGGCCTGGAACCTGGGGCTGGTGTTGAAGACTGTTCAGTGTTCGCCGTTCGAGCCGCTTAATCGAGCTTCGGAGAAGGATGTGACTCTCAAGACAGTCTTTTTGGTGCCCATGACATCGGCTAGATGCGTGTCTGAGCTTCAGGTGCTGTCCTGTCAGGACCCTTTTCTACAATTCTTGGAGTCCGGAGTTAACGGTATGTACAGTGCCTTCCTTCCTGCCTAAAGTGGTTTCAGCTGAACCAGCCCATTTTTCTTCCTTCCTTTTCTAGGGAAGAGTTCCCGGACTCCTTTGGGCAGTTACATCTTTTGGATGTCCGCAGGGCGCTGTTGCAGTATCTACAGATGTCAAATGACTTCAGGACTTTTGATCACCTTTTGGTATTGCTGACAGGTCTTCGACGCGGGTGTCTGGCATCTAAGGCCACTATAGCCCGTTCACTCAAGGAAGTCATTTTTTTCTGCGTATCTGCTTTCATGCCGGTCTCCGCCTGAAGCATTTAAGGCGCATTCCACGAGAGCGATTTCCTCCTCGTGGGCTGAAACGGGTGCACTCTCTCTTCAAGAGATCTGTATTGCGGCTACTTGGGCTTCTCAGCTCTCTTTTGTCCGGCATTACAGGCTGGATGTTGCAGCGAAGCAGGACGCAATTTTTGGAGCACAAGTGCTTGCTCGCGGTGTGGCCTGTTCCCATCCTAAGTAGGGATTGCTTTTGTACATCCCATCAGTTAATGGATTCATCTGCTGCTGAGGACAATGAAGAGAAAATTAGGTTCTTACCTTGGTAATTTTCTTTCCTTTAGTCACAGCAGATGAATCCATGATCCCTCCCTGTCTGATGTTGTTTTTTGTTCAGATCTTTCTCATTGGGAGAAGTTGGAAACCAGTTCTCAGAATTTCTATATTCAGTTCTACTACAGGAGGTTGAGATCGTCCTTCTTTTGTATGGTTATTGCTCCTGTTCTGGGGCGTTTGTTCGCTGTGAGGAAAGTTTGTTATTTTACCTTTATGGTTCACTCTGCTTTGGAAATCTCAAATACTGAAGGCAGTTGGGGCTAGCCGTCCAAGGGTCACTGTGGTTTTTCAGTGTTCTCTATCTTCACCTGCTGGTAGGGAGATACAACCCATCAGTTAATGGATTCATCTGCTGTGACTGAAGGAAAGAAAATTACCAAGGTAAGAACCTAATTTTCCCTTATTTATTTTATTCATGACATTTATACCCCACATTATCCCGAAATACACTCAAGTTCAATGTGCTTACAAACAAACAAAAAGTGAATAAAACAAAATATACAGAATATAGCATGAATTACAATAACTTCAATAAGCAAGTGCAGTAAGTAACCAGGGATTTAGACTATCTCAAGGACAAACAAATAGTTAAAGATGGATAGGTGAGAGCATAATTAGGCAGGACTAGATGGGAAATGAGATTAAAGAAAAGGTTGTAGGTAAAATTCAAATAGAGTTCTTTGTATTCAGAAATGCCAGACTGAAGAAGACTTCTAAAAGTTAGGTAATCATCCATTACGGACTGGATGTGCTGGGCAGAGCCTGTTCAGACTTTGGCAGAGTTGTCATTCAGGGGGCCCTGTCTTCCCCTACCCAGTGAGTCCGTTTGCATATATCCTGGAAGGTGAAATTTAGTCATACCTGTTAATTCCCTTTCTTTTTTTCTTTTTCTTTATAATTTTACAAAAATTTTTACAAGACATACTCTTGTTATTCAGAAACACAGTAGAAACAAAAGACAAATAGAATGAAATATCATAAAGGGAAATAGAATCAACTTTCTTAGACCACAATCATTCAGGAAGCATGACTGAATTTTAGGAGATTATTATTCTAATACATATATCAACTATATATATAGTAATAGGTGCAAACATAAAGGCTACACTTGATTTCCTATCCTATTCTTCCATTTCCAACATTATTATTATTTTATCTTTTTTAAATCAAGAAAAGCTTTTAATTGCTCAGCGGAGTAAAAGGTATATTTCGTCTCTCCATATCAGACCAAACATTTACATGGATAAGCAAGAAAAAATATTTCCCCTAAATTCAATGTTTCCTGTCTCATAGCCAAAAACAATTTTCTCCGTTCTTGAGTTGACTTGGTAACATCTGGATTAATCCAAAAATTTTTTTCCTCTAAAACCCACATTTGAATATCTAAAATAAAGTTTTAGAACGGCATTCAAATCTTGTTCAAACACACAGGAAATAAGAAGCGTAGCTCTCTTAGTAGCATTTTCTTTTGATTGTTCCACAGTGGCAGAAATATTATTCACATCAATATTGATATCCTCTCCACCTTCTCCTTCCTTATTTCTCCAGGGATTCTTAGGTAAATAATAAATCTTATTAAGAGGGGGAATAGCATCCTGTGGTTTTTTCAAATTTTCAACCAAGTGTCTTTTAAATAAGGCAAAGTCCCGGGGACTTTAGGAAAGTTCAATAGACGAAGAGTTAAATGCCTGTTGAAATTCTGTGTCTGCTCAATCTTTTTATTGAGAGCTAGTTTATTTTTGACCAAGGCAAATTTAAAGTCTTGAAGCTGTTTCACATCATCTTGAATTTATTTGACCTGAGTGAATAGATCTTTTATTGACTCAACAGTCTTAACTAGATCTTCAAACTTAAGATTCAAAGCTGTTACCTCATCTGAGGATTTCTGAAGTGTTTAGTCCATACTCTGAAGCAACATCCAAATCCTTTCCAGATTCATCTCCGATGATATACCAGGGACTCCAGTCACTCCCTAAGTCCCACTCTCCAGGTTCTCTCGCTGCAACGCTGGGCCCTCGCTAGGAGCCTCACCTGCTACACTTCTGGAAACGCGCTGGCCATCTCCCAGTGAGGCAGTCAACGCTGGACACGGAGGAATGTTGGAGTCCGAGGGGGGGAAAAAGATGTTTCATGCCCAAGCAGAGGCTTCGCTCCTCTGATTTCCTCTGCAGCGGGACTCACTACCCTCAACTCTAATGGAGAGGCTCTGGTGAAGAAATGATCTAATCTCTGCTGAATTTGAGATGACGTTGAGAACAAACCTCACAGTCCCTTTTCTCTTTATATGAGGCATAATTTCAGGAAAAAATATAAAGAAGTCCAGCAGGAGATCAGCGTCTCTCACAACGCTGGATTCATGCCACCATCTTGCCACCCTTTTAATTCCCTTTCCTTTAGATGGGCTGTATGATCCTCAGACACTACCTCAGAAGACTAAGGCTACCAGAATTCTTCGGTTTGTCTTTCTGTCCAATGTTATTCTTAAAAAAAAACACAACCCCCCCCCCCCCCCCCCCCCCCCCCCCCCCAAGGAATTAAAATTTGATTAATTAGAGCTGCAGTGGTTGATGGGGCATGAGTGTGCTTTCAAAAAAAGTCCGCCCCCTGCTTTGGCAGGACCATAGAAACATGATGGCAGAGAAGGGCAAAATGTCCCATCCAGTCTGCCTTTCTTCGGTAACCCCCAACTCCTCCTTTTCCTAAGAGATCCCACATGCTTGTCCCATGCTGTCTTAAATTCTGACACAGTCCCTGTCTCCACAACCTCCACCAGGAGGCCATTTCACACATCCATCTCTCTTTCCCTGAAAGAATATTTTCTTAGATTCGTCCTGAGCCTGTTCACGCTATCCAAAAATACTAGGACTAGAGGGCATGAGTTGAAGCTACAGTGTGGTAAATTTAAAACGAATCGGAGAAAATTTTTCTTTACCCAACGTGTAATTAGACTCTGGAATTCGTTGCCGGAGAACGTGGTACGGGCGGTTAGCTTGACGGAGTTTAAAAAGGGGTTAGATAGATTCCTAAAGGACAAGTCCATAGACCGCTATTAAATGGACTTGGAAAAATTCCGCATTTTTAGGTATAACTTGTCTGGAATGTTTTTACGTTTGGGGAGCGTGCCAGGTGCCCTTGACCTGGATTGGCCACTGTCGGTGACAGGATGCTGGGCTAGATGGACCTTTGGTCTTTCCCAGTATGGCACTACTTATGTACTTATGCATTCTCATTCCAGAGTTTTCCTTCATTTGAAAAAGGCTCACCTCTTGTATATGAATGCCACTGAGGTATTAAAACTTCCTTGTCACAAACAGCAGATGAATCCAGAACTGGTGGGTTGTGTCCATCTACCAGCAGGTGGAGATAGAGATAAACAGAACTGGTGGTAGTAATACCAGATGGCCAGCCCCTGCATCGGTTAGTATACCTCTATCTCCAGATGGTGGTGGACGACTTCTCTCCAGCTCCTGAGTTCAAGGGCACCGAGGGTGCTCCTGGGCTACTGGCCAGTTGAGCCTGAGGGGTGACTAACTGAAGGTGTCAGCTTTAGAGGCATACTTTACTGCTAGGTCCTGGCCTTACCCCATACTGTCTCCTGACAGACTTCCAGTCTCTCTCTTTCTGCTCTGTCCTGCCTCCTCACTAAAAAAAAAAAAATTAATTGAGGGCTGAGAGCAATTCTGTGCCTGTCTGGTTTCTGCTGCTGTTAGAGCTGGAGTGTATTTTCTCAGCTCCTGCTGTGCGGTCCCGCACCTTTTGTGACTCAGCTGGTAAGTGCCGGCATTGTGTTTATTTTTATCCTAGCAGGGCAGTATGGCGGCGGAAACGGTGAAACGCTGTTCCCGCTGTGGGTAGCAGCGTTCAGCAGCAGGATTCTATAGCGCAGATTGCGCTGAGGTGCCTGGGGCAGAGGGCTGTTCCTCTATGTTGGAGTGTGTGTTTTCCCACGCTGAATTGCAGGGGCCATGCGCCATTTTGCAGAATCCCACTGAAGTGGTTCCGGCGGTGGTGGTTCCTGCCCTCTTGGTTTCCCCTTCTGGCTGGCCTGTGTCGGGGGGGGGGGGGGTGGTCTGAAACGCTGGCTCCTTTGTCGGGGCAGAGTCCAGCGCCTTATTTGGCTCCAGGGGATTTCTTTTCACCAGAATTTGTGATTTTGATGCATCAGGCCTTTATCCTGAAGCGGGCCCGTCCCCTTTCTAGCTCAGCCCTCTTTTCCAGGCCTTGTGCAGCCTCGGGGGGTGAGAAAGGTCTTTTGGGGTCCTCTTCTGAGGAAGGGACTGCTCTTAAGAGACGAAGGACCTCCCTTGTTCCTGAGGAGGGGTTCTTGGTTCCCATGTCTGCGGCTTCGTCGGTCATAGCTCCTTCTGAGGGGTCTTGGAGACAAGTGGCCGTGGAGGATTTAGAAGACATTGACCTTCCTTAGAAACAGGCAGATGATCTTTCTGCGGTTCGCCTTTTTCACAAAGATGAATTTTCCTCTTTCATTTCGCAGGTCATAGAATCTTTAAATAATGACGACCCAGATGTTGCGGCTTCTCAGTCTGTGAACCCTAAGATGAACAATACTAGACACCCGGCAAAGGTTTTTCCGGTGCATGAGGCCATTGATCAGTTAATTACAGCCCAGTGGTCAGACCCAGATGGCACTCTTAAAGTGGCCAAGGCCATGTCTCGTCTTTATCCGGTTGCTCCAGTTCGATCGGAACAATTGGCCCTTCCTAAGGTGGGCGCCCTTGTGACAGTGGTCACTAAGAAGACTACTTTACCAGTTGAGGGTGGGGTAGCACTCAAGGACATGCAAGACAGACGTCTGGAAGCTTCCTTAACGTTCACCTTTGAGGTGGCCTTGTTGGCGCTTCAGGCTTCTGTATGTAGCTCTTATGCGGCCAGGGCCTGTCTTAGTTGGCTCCACTCTGGTCAAGAGTCTCTTCAAGAGGCAGATGGAGCTGGGTCTCTGGCCTTTTCTCACATGGAGGTAGGTCTTGCTTATTTAGCAGACACCCTTTATGACTTGGTTCGTTCTACAGCCAAGCTTATGGCTCTAGCTGTTTCTGCTCAGAGAATGCTGTGGATTCATCATTGGTCAGCTGACATGGCCTCCAAACAAAGCCTCATCCGTTTGCCTTTTCGAGGTAAGCTGTTGTTTGGGAAAGACTTAGAGAAAATTGTTAAGGATTTGGGGGATTCCAAATCCCAGCATCTTCCTGAAGATACACCTAAGCCTGCTTCGAGACAGGGGCCCTCTAAATCCCATTTTCGGGAGGCGCACCACTATCGCCCGGGATGATAGTGGTGTGTATCCTCGTTTCCAGCAGAGATCTTCCTTTTCCTTTCCTTCCGCTTATCAGGGAACTGTTCCTCACACCTCCCAGTGATGGGGCGCTGGCCTGTTCTGAGGAGGAGCAGATAGGGGGATGGCTCTCTCTGCTTCTCACAGAGTGGGTCAAGATAACCTCAGACCGTGGTGCGGGAAGGATACAAACTGGAATTCAGTTCACCCGTCACAGAATTTTTTCTAAAATCTTGATGCGGCACGCGTTCAAAGCGGATACCAGTGCAAAGCACATTGCGAGAATTTGTACGGTTGGTCGCAAGGGCCGCTATTCCATTTACTTTGTAGTTCCCAAAAAGGGCGGAACTTTTCGCCCAGTTCTCGATTTAATAGTTGTGAACAAGTTTCTGCGAGTTCGACATTTTCGCATGGAAACCTTTTGGGCCGTTATTTTGGCAGTCTAGCTGGGAAAGTTCATGACTGCTCTCGACTTGTGGGAAGCTTACTTACAAATTCCAATTTGGCAACTGCATCAGAGGTTCCTCAGGTTTGAGATTCTAGGGCGACACTTCCAGTTTCGAGCTCTTTCCTTTGGATTAGTCACAGCTCCACACACCTTCTCAAAGGTCATGGTAGTGGTGGCGGCCTTCTTATTGAAAGAAGGGATTTGGGGTCATCCCTATCTCGACGACTAGTTGATTCGAGCAAACTCACCTCAGGAGAGTCGGGCTGCCACCTCCCGTGTTTTCTCTCTTCTGCAGTCTTTGGGCTGGATTATCAATTCAGACAAGGGTCAACTTTTCCCAACTCAGACCTTGGAAAACCACGGGGTGCTATTCGACACGAAGATAGGGAAAGTCTTTCTTCCCGATGGCTGTCGAATCAAGTTAGTTGCACAGGTTCGCTCCTTGCTTCGAATTGGGACTGTGTTCAAGTCCTGGGGTCCATGGCAGCTACCCTGGAGGTGGTGCCATGGTTGAGGGCTCACATTTGTCCTCTACAGTTCTTTCTCCTGAGTAGATGGTTGCCAACTTCTCTGGACTATCAACGGTGACTGCCCTGGACGGACGTGGCCGGGGGCAGCATGAGTTGGTGGCTTTTCCCAACCACTTTGCAGAAGGGCATGCCATTAGCCTCCCTGGACCTGGGTGGTGGTTGTGACGAATGCCAGTCTATCAGGATGAGTTGCTCATTGTTTGGCTAGAGTGACCGAAGGAACTTGGACTCTAATCGAGGTGACTTGGTCCATAAATTGTTTGGAATTGAGAGCGGCAGTGAACGCCTTAGCAGCTTTTTAGGATCTCCTGCAAGGGAAAGCAGTTTGAGTGTTGTTGGACAATTCAACGACGGTGGCCTACATCAATTGACAAAGAGGTACACGTTGTGTGCCTCTAGCGGTGGAAGCGTCCTGTCTGATGGAGTGGGCAGAGACTCATGTTCTTCCTTTCAGCGGCTCACATTGCAGGCCAGAGCAATATCCAGGCAAATTTCCTCAGTCAAACTCTTTTGGATGCGGCACAGTTGTCGTTGGCTGCGTTTCAACTGATTTGTCATCGTTTGGGAACTCCAGTGATGGACCTCATGGCCACATTCTGGAATGCCAAGGTACCAAATTCTTCTTCCGAAAAAGACAGCCTGGATCTGCAGGAATCGATGCCCTCTGCAGTCATGGCCAATGAAAGGGCTACTCTGTTTTTCCTCCATGGCCTCTGATAGGAAGAATCCTACATCGAATCAGTCGTCATCTCGGACTCGTGGTTCTAGTGGCACCAGACTGGGCACTAAGGCCGTGGTATGCGGATTCGTTTGCTACACGACACTCCGCTACGTCTTCTGGTGACTCCGGATCGACTACACCAAGGTCCTGTCTGGATGGAAAATACCTCCTGATTTGATCTTACCGCCTGGCTATTGAGAAGGACCGGTTGAGAAAAAAGGGGTTTTCAGAACCTGTTATTACTACTCTTCTCCAGGACCGAAAACGGTCTACTTCTTACGCTGATGTCCGAGTATGGAAAATATTTTTCTCATGGTGCACTCAGCGGTCCAGGTTGCTCTTCCTGGCTTCGATTTCAGTGATCTTAGATTTTCTGCAGGAAGTTCTTTCTAAGGGCCTCGCCTATAATTCTGTGTGAGTTCAAGTGGCGGCTCTGGCTTGCTTTAGAGGTCAAGTAGCCGGGTCATCCCTAGCGTCTCACTTGGATATAGTTTGTTTTTTTACGAGGGGCTCCTCATCTACATCCGCCCCTTCGGTGGCCTTGTCCTCGTTGGTGTTTAAACCTGGTGCTTAGTGCTTTTCAAGCAGCTCTGTTCGAGCCTTTGCACAAGGCAACAGATAAAAATCTTACTCTTAAGATGGTGTTTTTGGTAACCATTACCTCAGCTCGGCACATTTCCCAACTTCAGGCTTTGTCTTGTAGGAATCCTTTTTTACAGTTTTCAGAGGCAGGGGTCTCTGTTCGGACAGTTCCATCTTTTCTTCCAAAGGTGGTGTCAGAATTTTACCTCAATCAGACTCTTTTTTTTTTTTTCCCCCCTATCATTTCGGAAAGTGGATTTTCCAGAGGAATTCGCGTCTCTTCGCCTGTTGGATGTGCAGGGGGGGTACTTTTCCGTTACCTGCAGGTCACGAATGAATTTTGTCGATTGGACCACCTCTTTGTCCTTCTTTTAGGACCGCGGAGAGGTGAGGCAGCCTCCAAAGCCTCCATAGCTCGTTGGATTAAGGCAGCCATGGGGTTGGCGTATCTCTTACAGGGTGGAGACCCTCCTTTTGCTCTATGAGCTCATTTTACTTGAGCGCAGACAACGTCGTGGGCAGAGACCTCTATCCTTCATGTGGATGAAATCTGTCATGCAGCTACTTGGGCTTCTCGTCATACTTCTGTCAAACACTACTGGCTGGATGTCTCAGCGAGTGAAGATGTGCATTTCAGGGCTCAAGTATTGGTGCAGGGAATGCCTGCTTCCCGCCCTTCTTAGGGTAGGCTTTGGTACATTCCACCAGTTCCTGGATTCATCTGCTGTTTGTGACAAGGAAGTTAAAATTATGTCTTACCTGATGATAGTTTTCTTTCCTTTAGCAACAGCAGATGAATCCAGGATACCTCCCATTAGCCAACTGTTTTTTCTGCTACTGTGTTCTTTTTCCTCTAATGCAGATTCAGACAGAGACATAAAATCACTGCCCAGGCAGTTTTTTGGAACAGAAGTTCCATAGTTGTTCTATGGTTGGTTCTCTTATAGTGGGGATGGTTTCTGAGTTTAAGTTGTTTGTTCTTGTTGGCCTACTTCTACTGCTTTCGAAAGACTTATACTAACTGATACAGGGACTGGCTGTCTGGTATTACTCCCACGAGTTCAGTTTATCTCTGTCTCCACCTGCTGGTAAATGGACACAACACACCAGTCCCTGGATTCATCTGCTTTTGTTAAAGGAAAGAAAATTATCAGGTAAGACATAATTTTACTGTCTCTATCATATATCCTCTCTCCCTCCTCTCTTCCAGTAAATAAATGTTGAGGTTCATAAGCATGTCCTTATATGTCTTATAGAAAGCAGACACAAAGTCCAAACAGGTTCTTTTTCTCGCCAATAAGTCTGCATCAGAGGTAGTAACATAAAACAGCTAACAAGGCGATAAAAGATATATCACAAAATGATAAAACATTTTTACATAAAAACGACAGCAAGTCAACTATAAGATATACATAAAACATATATATATATATATATATATATATATATATATATATATATATATATAAGAACCTCAGTATAAATCTTTAATTAATAAATTCTTTAAAACCACATGCAAATAAAAAAAAAATATATATATATATGTTTTATGTATATCTTACAGTTGACTTCTTTAGTTTCTTTTGCCCACGTTTAAGTTTTCTTATTTTTTCGGCATGGGCTGCATTTAGGCTTGCTCGGCCGGAGTTTCCCCTGTTTTTGTGCCTTTACTTTTATCTTAGGCACAATCAAGCTTTTTGATTTTGCCGAAGCCATCTTCCCTTCCATGTCATCGAAGACTCCCAGTGGCTTCCAGCATTGTATTTGGGTGCAACTGGACCATCTTGGGTACTGATACACACTCTTGGTGTATTCAGTGCCTTGGGCCTGACCATAGCCTGGCAAATTGTATCTTTTGTCTTCATATGAAGAAAAGGTCACAAATTTCCCAAGAGGTTCAAAGAGAAAATCTTTTTGGAACTCGGTCCGGTCCTTCGATGTCGTTATTAGCATCGAGGTTGTCGATGTTGGAAGAGGCATCGACATCGGGAGTCATGGTATGGATGGCTGCTGCTGCAAGACCCAGAGACACTGGGAGTAGTGAGGCATCGAGTGGGCTTCAAGTCCTCCTGCTGTTCAGGTCCCCTGGGACCGACCATTGTCGGACCCAACCCCGAGGCGACGTGAGGATTCCACGTCGTCCTTATTGGCACCGAGGAGTCTCGGCGAGGTGCATTGGGTGAAGGCCAAGATGCACTGACACCGTTCTCCTTCGACACACAGTGCCGGGAGCTCTGGGGTGTCAAGGGATCCAGCACCTGAGAAGTGTTGGCGCTGGGAGGAATGGTCCCTCTCCATTCAAGAGGTGCCGAAGCGCCTGTCACCCAGCAGAATAGATCCTACTCCTGCACCCCAGATGGTTAGGCAACCTGAGCTCACACCGGCCCCTCAGCCTTTACCAATGGTGGTTCTTGACAAGCGACTCCAGGCCTTGCTTCCAGAGCTCTTGGAGGCTTTTATGCAGTGATGTGCATTGGCATCAGGGGTACCTGCTCCTGCCATGCCTTTTGCTGCAGCCCCCAACGCTGACGCTGCTTGCAGTTCTAGTGTCAACAGCCACCCAGGCCGGTTTGCCTTTGACATCAGAGGAGGGAAGCTTCGCCAGAGTTGAGGCAGGAACCCAACTCCTCGACGTCATTCTTGAGGCCACCGGTCCTCAATGTCAGAGCGGGCCTGGTCTCAGACATCTCTGAGGGAAATGCTGTCCGATACCGAAGAGGAGCACTTGTGGGAGTCTGAGGAGAATCCAAGGTATTTTTATGTATTTATTTAACACATTTATACCCCACATTTTTTCACTAGTTGCAGGCTCAATGTGGCTTACACAATAGCATGGGTAGGCTACAGTTCAGTATAATATCATTAAACACTGTCATAGTAAAAAATTAATCGTAAATGTATTGTCTGAAACAACAGATAATAAAAGATAATGGAAAAACATTAGGAGCCATAAATTTTGCTGAACATATAAGAAATAAACTAAGTAACGTCTGGATGGTACGCCTTCTTGAACAAAGTGGTCTTCAATAATTTTCTGAAGTTTAGATGATTCTGAGTTGATTTTAAGAGTTTAGGCAGTGCATTTATTTATTTTATTTATTTATTTTATTGCATTTGTATCCCACATTTTCCCACCTCTTTGCGGGCTCAGTGTGGCTTCCATAGCTGAGTTCCTATGAAGGAGAAGCTTGATACGTAGGTAGATTTGTATTTGAGGCTATTGCAATCTGGATAATGTAAAATTAAATAGGATCTTGTAAAGTAAAAATATTTCCTGATATTTCTAGGCAAACACAGAAAAGGCGCCAGGCATTTTTGAAACTCCGTCCCCGAGTCCTCCAATTAGGAGGAATCTTTTGGCTCAATTTTCCATGTAAATGTGTGATAAAACTTTCTTCAGTTAAATATGTTTTTTATGAAAGTGAGCATTTGCTGAATTTCCTGGACTCTAAACAGGTTTTGGCCACTACCCCATCGTTAGTAATCCCTGTAACATCTACTCCGTAAGAGAAACAAGCTCGGTTTATACTCCTACTAATTATCCTGAAACTATTGAATTATTGTTTGATGATATATTTTTAAAGTGGTTTTTTTTTTTCCTTTATATAAATGCTTAATGATAAATCCTTGAATTGTGCCTTGCCCGAATTGTGGACTTGAGATGTAATTGTCATGGATAGATATATTTACTTAATAACTATTTCTTTAAGATGGTGACATTACTCTTTCTGTACAAGAAATTTCTTGTTGTTTATTTTGAAATTAATAAATAATATATTTAAAAAAAAAAAAAATTAAATAGGATCGGGAAAGACTGGAACTATTTCTGGGTGGTAGATCTATTAGATTTAACATGTATCCAGGAACTTCACCATAAATGATCCTATGAATCAAGGTGCAAATTTTAAAGGCTTACTTTCCTCCAGTGAGTCCTTTCTGAACTTTTCCCTCCATCTGAGAGAAGGCTGTCTCCATCTGAGAGCCTCTCACCTCTTTTGTGTGGGAAATGGCTGAGGCCATACTCTTCCCCATAGAAGTGGAGGATGAGCCCAGGGCTAAGATGCTCGAGGTCCTGGGCTACACCTCTCCACTTAAGGAGGCAGTGATGGCTCCTCTGTACGAGGTACTCAAGGCAGTCCTTGTGCGGAACTGGGCTTCCCCTCTGTCTGTCCCTGTGGTCCTCAAGAAAATAGATACCCAGTATCGTATCCATGGGGAACCTGGGTTGTTGAGGTTTCAGTTGCCCCACAACTCCATGGTAGTAGATGCAGCTCTCAAGAGAGCCAAGAGTACTAGAGACTATGCTTCAGATCCCCCAGGCAGAGAAGCTAGAACCTTGGACTTTTGGGAGAAAATGTATCAGGCTGCTAATGCTCATTGCCCGTATTCAGTTGTACACGCTCTTCATGGGTGTCTACTTGCGGAACTCGATGAGGCAGCTGTCTGACTTGGTCGATGCGATCCCTCCGGAGCAGGCCAAGGCTTTTCACCAGCTGGTCAAGCAGCAGAAGGCGTGCCGCAGGTTCTTGGACAGGGGCACTTGCGACTCTTTTGACGTGGCATCTAGAATCTTTGCCCATGGTAGAGCGATTCTCAGACTCTCATGACTGCATGTCTCTGACCTGGACCATTCGGTCCAGCAGAGAATGGTGGATGCCCCTTGCTGGGGGGATAATCTTTTCAGAGAGAAGTTTGAGGAGCTGGTTGAGCAGATCAAAATACTGTCTTCTCTCTCCTGCCAGGCGCCTTCTACAACCACCTCATCTTGGACGTATTTTGGTGGGTCCTGGAGTAGTTCTTACACATTTTTTAGGTGTAGGTATGCTTCGGCGGCTCGCCACCCTGCTTAGGCTACACCCCAGCATGCTCGTTCTCGTCAACAGCGTGCACATAAGGCTCCTGCTGCTCCCCAGCAAAAGCAAGGTACAGGCTTTTGACTGGCTCCAGCAGAACGTAGCCACCATAAAAGTGTCTGTGACAGATGACTTACTGGTTGGGGGAAGGTTACAATTTTTTCACCAATGGTGGACTCTCATAGCCTCCGATGGTGGGTTCTTCAAATAGTCTGGCTAGTATTCACCCTCAATTTGATATCCAAACCTTCAAATTGCCCACCGAGAGCTCACTCTTTCAGCTCTTGGCACAAGCAGGTACTTGCAGAGAAACTCTCCGCCCTTCAAAAGGCCCATGCGGTCGAACCCGTTCCACCAGGGGAAGAAGGGCAGGGATTCTATTCCAGGTACTTCCTTGTGCAGAAAAAGACAGGGGGGATGTGTCCCATCCTAGACCTAAGGCCGTGAACAAATTCCTAGTCTGAGAAAAGTTCAGGATGGTTTCCCTGGGCACCCTTCTTTCCATGATTCAGAAATATAATTGGCTATGCTCTCTGGACTTAAAGGATGCATACACCCACATTCCAATACTTACAGCTCACAGGAAGTATCTTCGATTTCGGCTGGGAACACATAATTTTCAGTACCGCATACTGCCTTTTGGCCTCGCGTCAGCTCCCAGGGTATTTACCAAATGTCTAGCGGTGGTTGCAGTGTCACTATGCAGACTGGGAGTGCATGTGTTCCCTTATCTCGACAATTGGCTGGTAAAGAGCACCTCGGAGGAGGGTACTCGGGAGTCCATGTGGAAGACTATTCAGGTGCTCGAGCTAGTAGGGTTTGTAATAAACTACCCCAAGTCCCATCTCCACCCTGTCCAACAATTGGAATTCATAGGAGCTCTGCTCGACACACGGACTGTTTGAGCCTACCTTCCAGAGACACGTGCGGACAACCTTCTGCCCCTAGCATCCAAGGTTCGGACATTGCAGCAGGTCGCAGTTTGGCAGATGTTGAGGTTGTTGGGCCACATGGGTTCCACAAATGTATTTAACACCCATGGTATGTCTTCACATGAGATCTGCTCAATGGACCCTGGCTTCTCAGTGGTATTAAGCCACGGGGAGCCTGGACGATGTCATCTGAGTTTCCCCAGAGCTTGTACGCTCTCTTCAGTGGTGGACAATTTGGTCCAATCTGACCTTGGAACTTCCATTTCAAAGTCCTCATCCGCAAAATGTGTTGATGACGGATGCATCACTTTTGGAGTGGGGGGGGGGGGCGGGCTCATGTAGATGGGCTTCACACTCAAGGAGCCTGGTCCCTCCTGTAAACAGGCCTTCATATCAAACTTCTGGAGCTCTGAGTGATCTGGAATGCTTTAAAGACTTTCAGAGATTGGCTGTCCAACCAAATTATCCTAATTCAAATAGACAATCAGGTTGTGATGTATTACATCAACAAGCAGGGGGGCACTGGATCTCGCCGTGCCAGGAAGCTGTCCAGATATGGCTCTGGGCACACCGATATGGCATGTTTCTCCAAGCCACTTATCTGGCAGATGTAAACAGCCTGGCCAACAGACTGAGCAGAGTAATTCAACCTCTGGTCTCTGAAAATGGGCGTAGCCCGCAAGATCTTCCGAGTGTGGGGCACCCCCTCGGTGGATCTTTTTGTCACTCAACCACAAAGTCCCTCAGTTCTGTTCCAGACTTCAGGCCTATGACAGACTATCATCAGATGCCTTCCTTCTTCATTGGGGGACAGGCCTTCTGGATGCATATCCTCCGATACCTCTAGAGGGGAAAGACTGTTGAAACTCGAGCAAGACCGTGGAACCATGATTCTGATTGCACCCTACTGGCCATGACAGATTTGGTTCTCTCTTCTTCTGGAATTGTCCTCCGAAGTACCGAAGAGATTGGAGTGTTTTCCAGCCCTCATCTTTCAGAACGAAGGGTTGCTTCTACATTCCAACCTCCAGTCTCTGGCTCTCACAGCCTGGATGTTGAGAGCCTAGAATTTGCTGGCTTCCAGGAAAGATTCCACTAAGAGGTGTTACTCTTAAATGGAGGAGGTTTGCCGTCTGGTGTGACAACAAGGCCATAGATCCCCCTTTTTTGTCCTACACAGACTCTGCTTGAATACCTCCTACACTTATCAGAGTCTGGTCTTAAGACCAACTCCGTAAGGGTTCACCTTAGTGCAATTAGTGCTTATCATCAATGTGTAGAAGGTAAACCTGTCTCTAAAGGCTGTTCTTCGCTTTATGAGTGGTTTGCTTTTGTCAAAGCCCCCTGTCAGACCTCCACCAGTATCATGGGATCTCAACGTTGTTCCCACCCAGCTGACAAGAGCTCTTTTTGAGCCACTGAATTCCTGTCATCTGAAGTACTTGACCTTGAGAGTCATTTTCTTGGTGGCTGTTATTTGAGCTCATATGGCCAGTGAGCTTCAGGCCTTAGTAGTGGAAGCACCTTATACTAAGTTTCATCACAATAGAGTAGTCCTCTGCAAGTACCTTAAGTTCCTGCCGAAGGTGGTGTCAGAGTTCCATCTGAACCAGTCGATTTGTCTTGCCAACATTTTTTTTCCCTGTCCTCGTGCCTGCTCTGGCCAAAGCAGCTTGCTGACTTTGGACTGCAAAAGAGTGTTGGCCTTTTCCATGGAGCGGACGAAGCCCTTCAGGTAGTCCTCTCAGTTTGTTTCCTTTGATCCCGAGGTGGGGGGTCACCATCGGTAAACGTACCATTTTTAATTAGTTAGCAGATTGCTTTTCCTTCGCTTATGCCCAAGCTGGACTGACTCTGGAGGGTCATGTCTCGGCTCATAATGTCAGAGCCATGGCTGCGTTGGTGGCTAACTTAAAGTCAGCCTCCATTGAAGAGATTTCCAAGCTGCGACGTGGTCTTCACACATTCACATCTCACTACTGCTTAGCAGGATACCTGATGCGATAGTCGGTTTGGCCAGTCATGTTGCAGATTCTGTTTGGGTCTAGAATCCCACACCACCCTCCTAGGCCCGTTTTGTTCTGTTCTAGTCTGCACTCTCAGCTAGTTTGTATATAATTTCAGGTTAATCTACGTTATGTCCTCACCGTTGCAAGGCCCAGTTGACCAATGTTTGCTGTTTTAGGTGAGCCTGGATGCTAGGGATTCCCCACTTGTGAGAATAATATAGCCTGCTTGTCCTCGGAGAAAGTGAAGATACTTACCTGTAGCAGGTATTCTCCGAGGACAGCAGGCTTATTATTTTCAAAATCTCGCCCACCTCCCCTTGGAGTTTCTGTCTTTCCTTTTTCTTATGCTGTTGGATTAAACTGAGGAGCAACGGTTGGGAAGGCACTCTTCGCATGCGCGGTTGGGGCGCAGCATACACACCGGAAGACTCTAGCAAGCTTTTTGCTATGTATTATGTTGGTTCCCGGGCCGACTCGGATCGTCAATCCACTTGTGAGAATAATCAGCCTGCTGTCCTCGAGAATACCTGCTTATAGGTAAGTATCTTTGCTTTACCCACTGGAAGGCGTGCATTGTCATACACTGGTCCATTTCTGTGGAACTGTTTGCCTTAGGAACTTCATGATGCTTGTTCATATACTGTTTTTTGTAAGCTTTTAAAGATCTGGATGTTTCATCAGTATTTTACTTCATTTGTTGTAGCCTTTACTTGCTTGGTATTGTTAATCTGTTAAGTTTGTATTGAAACTGTTATTTTTGTATAATTTTTAATTTATTAAACTGCTTTGGCACTGCAGTATAAAGCAGTATATAAAATGAATAAATCCAATCCAATCCCCTTCTACTCCTGTGGACCAGTATGTAATCTTTTACCAAAAATAATAGTCCATATTTAATCTACAGTCAAAATAATGGGACCCTTTTATTTTTCTCTATAACGTATAAATGGATGGGTGTACAATAATAAAACTTGCTAACAAAAAGGCCTATGATAGAGCTATGAAATGATCATGCAAAAATATGTAACATGATAAATATTTGTTTGTAAATTTCACATAATAAAGGTATTATGAATAAATGAAAATGATAAATGCTAATTTCTAAGAATGCTATGCTCAAAATCAATGTGCATATAGAAACTTGCCAAATTTAAGTAATTTGTACCAACTGGTTAAATTGCATGTTCAAAATGTCCACCATTTGCTGCAGTGCATGCATAGACTCACATGCCACTGCTTATCATGCTTCATATTTGTTGCATGATCACTTTATAGCTTATAGGCCTATTTGTGAGCCAAGTTGTATTATACATCCAACCATTTAATTGTTAAAGTGAAAAATTAAAGATCTCATTATTTTGAAATATGGTTTAGTAGTAAAAAAGGCCCGTTTCTGTTTTAAAGGAAACGGGCGCTAGCAAGGTTTTCCTCGGCGTGTGTATATTTGAGAGAGTGTGAGAGAGAGAGAATGTGCGAGTGTGTGTGACAGAGAGAGAGTGAGACTGGGTGCGAGTGTGTGTGTGAAAATGAGAGTATGTGCCAGGGTCCCCCCTCCCTCCCAGTTCTTGGGTCATCGTCCCTCTCCCGGTCTGTCACCCAGTTGCAGGGTCCCCCCCTCCCTCCCTTCCTCCCTTTTTCTCAGTTGCAGGGTCCCCCTCCCTCCCTCCCTCCCTCCCTTTTTCCCAGTTGCAGGGTCTGTCTCCCCCCTCCTTTTGTCCTCCACGTTTAGAAGCACTGTCTATCCAGTTGAAACAGCTTTAGACTTGTTTCAGATGGAACAACAATTTAAAAACGACAATGTGAAGCAGCAGCTCCTAGGTTTGCTTGTTTTTGAGTGTATATCAATGACGGCTGCGTAGGGGGGTGGAAACAGAGATTAACCAATGGGCTTCCTTGCTTACCATAGACTTGCTTTACTCACTTCCACTCCTGTCTATTAAACGTCCTGCAGCATCTTATAGGTTTGCTTCCTTGGTTTTGAGTGAACGGGGATGATGGCTGCGCTGGAGTCAGTCCTGCTGCTCTTTCCCTCCCCCCTCTTCCGAGTCGCCACTGGTCCCCGACCCCTGCCCTGAGCCCTCACCCGCCTCCTCCACATTGGACACTCGCCGGAGCTGCTCGTTCGGACTGTCGGAGAGGACGAAGAGGGAGGGCGACGGTGGTTTTTTGAGGGCGGTTAGTGTGCGCGGGTGGTTCGGGAGGTTGGCAGCCAGTCTCGAGCGATTCCTAGGCAGGGGGAGGAGTAGCGTGTTTCCCTACTCCTCCCCCTGCCTGGGTCGCTGTTTCCTGCTGGCTGGGTTGTGGTTTGTTGCTGGGCGTCGGGCTGGTGACTTCACCCGAGGCGCAGCCAATCAGTGGCACTTCTTTGGATTCGATGACGACGTCAGTATTATCTACTGCACTTAGCAGACCACCTCCGGGGGACCTACGGTTCCAGGAAGCGTCAGAACGTTGCAGGTGAGAATTATTATATAGGATATACATATTTCAAAACATCTTTATCTATGTGTATTATACATATGCTTAAAAAAAGACAATACTTCCTTCATCTGTTAATTTGTATGTGTTGTTTGCAAAACTCACTGCAATTTATTCTGTATTGGTAAATAATGATGCATCCTTTGTTGTTTAAAACATTAAATTATGTTACTTCAACAAAAGTGATGATAAACCCAACATCAAACCCCTGAGTTCTGCCTTTTAAATTTTTTTTTTGCATGTTTCTTAGTTCTCTCTAGATGTGCTAGTACTTAAACATGTATTTCCTGGCAGATGTATTTTGCAAAAATCTACATGTTCAGTGAACCTAGACATCCCAATTCCTACATAGACACACCATGCATATTATGGCTTCACATATGATGGTAGCATATCAGCTACATATATGTGTACACGGTACAGTATGATGTTTTCTATTTGGTTAGTCATGTTGCAATACAGCTTGTCCATACAAAACTCAAAACCCACCTCTTTACCACTGCTTTTGACTCCTAACTCACTTACCCTGTCCTTTATCCTCACCTCTTTATTCCCTTACCCTTAATTGTTCTGTCTGTTTACCTGTCTTATCTAGATTGTAAGCTCTTTGAGCAGGGACTGTCTTCTGTGTATGGTGTACAGCGCTGCGTATGGCTTGTAGCGCTATAGAAATGATAAGTAGATAGATAGATACATGCTGCATGGTGTACCACCAGATGGCAACATCAGAGTTTCATTAGGTAAAACTTGCAAATCATGCCTCTTGTTCTTGCTAGTTATGTAATGGAGCTGAAATAGGATCTTAGCTTGGTATGTGAGCTACCACGTCATCCTGGGGAGCTGAAGAGGGGAGCTGATGTAAGCAGCTCCAGCAGCCAGGAAGCAGAATCAGCTGACACTTATTCTCAGGCTCATGTCAGGAAGTTTTGCTTCTCAGTAAACATGCGCTGCAGACACTGATCAGACTTGGATCTGCTGTGTGTGATAGGAAGATTTAAAATCCTCCTGTGCTGTTCAAAACAGACAAAAACACTGCAGTAACGGTTTTTCAGAGGTGTTAGAGGAATACCCGTTGCATAGTCTTCGGTGAGGTGAATTTTGTATATTTTATATTACTAGCAAGGTCTCTCAATTTCCATTGTGATATGTGGTGACTTAGTGACTTAAGGAAACAGTGGTGTTGGTTTTGTAAAGTGTAAATGCATGCTAAAGGAAATAAATTGAATACTGGAAAGTAGATAATTGATATTTATGCACATGGTATATTGCAAACAACACTAAACTTGATCTGACCAGTTGCACAGTTATTTATTTATTTTGTGAATTAAAGCATTACATGTACTGGTGTGCCTTTTAAAGTAACTGCATTGATATTATAAAACCAAATGCAACTTTTCAAAGAAATTGCTATTCAAGCTATATTTTCATTTTATGTAACATTTATTTTTCACAGTAATAGTGGGGCAGGTGACTGCATTGATCATAAGCTAATTTACTTTTACTAACATCATACACCAGAGCAGAATCTCAGGATTGTACAATTTGTTTAATCGGAAGGGTCTGGTTCTTATTCTGCATTCATAATTGCCAGCTGCTTTTATTATTGTAATTCACTTTAACTGGGAATTCCATATACAAGTGTTAAATGGTTATTTTATTGAGGGCACAGTCCAGGGACCATGTTAGGTTAGTAATCTGGTGGCTACTGTAATTGTCCATTGTGAGCAAAATGATGTTTAAAATGTTATTGCCTAGGGTTTATTTTATAAGTGTCTTAACCAGGTTATCTCTATTTAATCAAATTAGTAGACTCTTGTTAGTCTAGCAGTAAGCAGGAGTCTTCCCAGCAGGCTACCATTAGATTGGATTTGGCAAAATCAGCTTCATCTTGGCAACATTTATTTCATTGTGCCAGACCTATATGTATAGTGGATTTCCATTTCATAAGAGGTATGTCTCTATCTATCTATCTATCTATCTATCTATCTATCTATCTATCCATTATCCCATACACATTCGGGTTCAGAGTGGTTAACATTAAACAATTACTACAGTACTATGCAAGTAATGTGAGCATACACAATAAATAGACAGTCCAAAAATTCCCTCTGTACAGTAACCAAAACAAGATACCCTAACATGCTCAGGAACTAATAAGCACAAGTGCAGGTGAGGGATTGATCAAATAGAAATGCCTTCAGCAACTTACAAGATAATAAATAATCAGTAACATGTCTGAATACATTTGGCTAAGAGTTACACATCTTAGAAGCCTGGTAGGTAAAACCTGCAATATGAATAGGTGTATAGTGAAGATTCTTACAACCTGGATAGTGAAGCATGAGATATTCTCTAGACAAAGGAAAAGCATTTCTTGAAGGCAGATCCATCATGTTCTGCATCCAACTAGGTAATAGGCCATTCAAAATTTAGTAAACAAGTACGCGAAGGTTAAAGGTGATCTGAGAATTTTTTGGAAGCCAATGCAATTTAACCAGGAGAGGTGTTTCCCTAAAATAGCGGGGAGCTCCACACACAAGGCGGGCAGTGATATTCTGCATTGATTGTAATTTCCTTATAAAAGAGCACTTCAAACCTAAGTAAACAGCATTACAATAATCAAATTTGGAAAGGACCATGTTTGGACCAAAGAAAGGTCACATTCGCTTCAATCTCCACAATGTATTTGAAGACACAGGAAGCCACAGACACCTGAGGTTCAAAGGACAGATAATGATCATTGGTTAATACCCAGGATTTTCATAGTAGTAGCTAACAGGCAAATTACATTATCTATCATGAAATTCTGAATAACCACAGGGTGATAGGGATTAGTCACCTGCAGCAGATGAATCCAAGAACTGGTGGGTTATGTCCATCTACCAGCAAGTTGAGATAGAGATAAACAGAACTGAAGGCAGTGATACCAGACGACCAGCTCCTTCCTCAGTTAGTATATCTCTGTCTCCAACAGGTGGTGGACGGCTTTTTCTCCAGCTCTTGGATCCAAGGCTCCTGAGGGTGCTCCTGGGCTGGTGGCCAGATTGAGCCGGGTATGTCTGACTGAGGGTGTCAACTTTGGAAGCATACCCATTCTCTGGGTCCCTGCTTCATCCCATATTCCCTCTTTACAAGCTTTATTTGCTGCTCTTTAGTTGTTTTTTTTCCTGCCTCCTCACTTAAAAAAAAAAAAAAGGAGAACAATTAGATTTACCTAAAAAAAAAAAAGGAATTGAAGTGAGAGCAGTGCGGAGCGTTTTACTTCGGCTCCCGACTTGCAGGTCTCGCACTTTTCTTTAGCTTTTCTTCACCATCTTTTGTTGTTCCTTTGGGGCAGCTGTATGGCGGCAGAGACCATGAAACGCTGTTCCCGATGCGGGAGATGGTGTTCAGCGGCAGGTCTCTGCAGTGCGGAGTTCGCTGAAGTTTCTGAGGTAGAGGGGCCCTTAGTTTTCCCGGAGAGTTTCTGCCTGTAATCCTTCTCCGTTGGGAGAACCTTCCCGGGGGGGGGGGGGGGGGGGGGGGTCTAGCATGTCTGCTTTCCTTTCTGGGGGGATGTCTTCAGCCTTGACTTCTTCGGGGGATTTCTTTTCCCCCGAAATTGTTTCATTAATGCATCAGGCTTATGTTCTCAAGTGGACCCTCCCCCTTTCTGCCCCAGCTCCTTCTTTTGAGGTTCCTGGGGCTCTGGGGCAGCCCAGAGTCTGTTGGGGTTGTCTCTGGAGGAGGTCTCCTCTCTGAAGAGACAGAGGGTTTCTTCGGTGTCCGAGGATGGATCCTTGGTCCCTGTAGCTTCTGCCCCGTCTCTGGTTGCTCCTACAGAAGGTTCGTGAAGATAGACTGGCCTCATGATGTGGAAGAAGGTGTCCTTCCTGACCAAGAAGATGAACCTTCAGCGGTGCGGCTGTTTCATAAGGAGGAGTTGGCCTCCTTTATTTCTCAGGCTTTAGAGGCTTTGAATATTGCAGTCCCGGAGGTTGCTGCCTCTCAAGCTGTTAACCCCAAAGTCACCAGTACCAGACACCTGTCAAAGGCCTTTCCAGTGCATGAGGCTATAGAGGAATTAATTACAGCTCAGTGGGCAGACCCCGATGGGGTTCTTAAGGTGGCCAGAGCTATGTCTGGTCTGTATCCGGTCTCGGCGGAACGGGCAGAGCAGTTTTCTGTTGCTAAGGTGGATGCTCTGGTTACGGCTGTCACTAAGAAGACTATGCTATCGGTGGAAGGTGGGGTAGCGCTCAAGGATATGCAAGACGGACGTCTCGAGTCTTCCTTGAAGCGTGCCTTTGAAGTGCCCACTTTGGCTGTCCAGGCTTCTTATGCGACTGGAGCCTGTCTTTGTTGGCTCCACTCAGTTATGGACTCTGACCAGGACTCTGATCTTGCGAGGGCTCCTGCTTTTTCTCTCATGGACGTGGGCCTCGCCTATTTGGCGGATGCCCTGTATGACTTAGTTCACACATTGGCCAAGCTCATGGCTCTGGCTGTTTCCTCTTGACGCCTGCTGTGGCTTTGACATTGGTCAACGGATGTGGCCTCCAAGCAGCACCTCATTAAGTTGCCCTTTTGAGGGAAATTGCTCTTTGGTGAGGATTTAAAGAAAATTGTCAAAGACTTGGGGGATTCCAAATCTCAACGCCTTCCCGAAGATAGACCCAAGCCTAGTTCTAGGCAGGGATCTTCAAAATGCCATTTCTGGGATGTGCGACGGTATCGGCCTGACCGATGTTTGGGCCCCTTCCAGTGTCCTCGCTTTTCATAGCTTTCTTCCTTTCACAATGACAAGCATTCGACTGGAGCCCCTGCTTGTTAGGGATCTGCTCCTCAGACCTCCCAGTGATGGGTCGCAGAGTGGGTCAAAATAACTTCAGACCAGTGGGTCCTCGATGTGGTGTGGGAGGGTTGCAAGCTATAATTCGACTCTCCTGTCACAGACTTTTTTGTGGAGTCCCATTCTGCCACACGTTCCAAATGGACGGCGGTTCTAAACACTTTGCAAG
Organism: Microcaecilia unicolor; assembly: GCF_901765095.1. NCBI lineage: Eukaryota > Metazoa > Chordata > Amphibia > Gymnophiona > Siphonopidae > Microcaecilia > Microcaecilia unicolor. The sequence continues at coordinate 194,065,156 of NC_044031.1, read as the reverse complement.
ACCTTCTGCGGTTGGGGGCCATAGTGCCTGTTCCTCCTCTCGAAGTTCACACAGGCAACTTTTCCATTTTCTTTGTAGTTCCAAAAAAGGGAGGGACTTTTCGGCCTATTCTCAATCTAAGAAAGGTAAACAGGTTCCTACGGGTCTGACACAAGTATGGAGACATTACATGCCATTATTGCGGCAGTTCAATCTGGTGAGTTCTTGACCGCTCTTGACCTCCGGGAGGCTTACTTGCACATTCCCATTTGGCAGCCTCATCAGCGGTTCCTTAGGTTTGCAGTTCTAGGGTGGCACTTCCAGTTTTGGGCTCTTCCCTTTGGACTGGTCACAGCCCCTCACACTTTCTCAAAAGTCATGGTGGTGGTGGTAGACTTTTTACAGAAGGAAGGGTTTCGGGTGCATCCCTATCTCGACGACTGGTTGATTCGAGCGGCGACACTGCAAAAGAGTCGGGTTGCCAGCAACAGAGTTATTGCACTCCTTCAATCCTTGGGCTTGGTCATAAACAGAGACAAGAGCCACCTTATTCCTACCCAGACCCTTGAATACCTCTGAGTGCTGTTCAATACGAAGCAAGGGAAGGTGTTTCTACCCAATGGTCGGCGGATCAAGCTGCTCTCCCAGGTCCAGTCCTTGCTGAGTTTGGGACTATGTTCAACTCCTTGGCTCCATGGCAGCCACTTTGCAAGTGATTCCATGGACAAGGGCCCACATGCGCCCTTTTCAGCTATTCCTATTGAGCAGATGGTCGCCGACTTCTCTGGACTATCAGCGGCTCCTTGATCCGAGCCAAGGACAGCATAGCGTGGTGGCTCCTACCATCCAATTTGCAGAAGGGCATGCCTTTGGCCTTCCCCAATTGGTTGGTGGTTGTGACAGATGCCAATCTTTCGGGGTGGGGAGCCCATTGCCTAGATCGGATTGCTCAGGGATCTTGGACTCCGCTTGAGGTGGCTTAGCCCATAAATCGTTTGGACTTGAGAGCAGTGGTGAATGCATTGATGAGTTTTCAGGATCTGCTGGAAGGTCAAGCGGTTATGTCAGACAACTCTACAACAGTAACCTACGTCAATTGGCAGGGGGGCACTTGCAGTCTTCCCCTAGCAGAAGAGGCGTCCCATCTGCTGGTTTGGGCAGAATCTCATGTCCTTTGCCTGTCAAAAGCTCACATTGCAGGTCATAACAATACTCAGGTGGACTTTCTCAGCTGGACTCTTTTGGATGCAGTGGAATGGGAGCTCTTGGCCACAGCGTTTCATCTGATCTGTTTTTCAGCTGAAGAAGACAACCCGGAACTGCAGGACTCGATGCCCTCCTCCAGCCGTGGGCAGAGACAAGGCTCTTATATGTCTTCCCCCTGTGACCTCTGATAGGGAGAATTCTGTACCGCATAGGGCTTCATCGAGGACCGGTGGTGCTAGTAGCACCGGACTGTTCCCATTGCCCGTGGTATGTAGAACTAATTCGGTTGCTCAAGGATCCTCCTTTGCGTCTGCCGGTGACTCCGGATTTTCTCCAGCAGGGTTTAGTCCAGATGGAGGATCCCTTCTGCTTTGGTCTTAAGGCCTGGCTCTTGAGAGGCACCGTTTGAGGAAGAACAGTTTTTCAGAACCCGTCATTACCACTCTTTTGCGGGCTCAGAAACGGTCTACTTCGGCTGCTTATACTCGTGTGTGGGAAAACCTTTTCGGCGTGGTGTAATCAGTGCACCGGGTCGCCCTTTCTGGCTTCGATTTTGGTCATCTTGGCATTCCTTCAGGAAGGACGTCAAAAGGGCTTGGCCTATAAATTGCTTCGGGTTCAGTTAGCTGCTCTGGCGTGTTTTCGAGGACGAGTGGCTGGTTCATCACTGGCAGATCATCCGGATGTGGTTCATTTTCTGCATGGAGCCCTCCACCTTCACCCTCCCCTTCGGCGACTGTGCCGTTCTTGGTGTTTAAACCTGGTGCGCCATGCTCTCCAAGCGCAGCTGTTCGAGCCCTTACACAAGGCTTCTGAACAGGATCTTACCCTTAAAACGGAGTTTTTGGTTGCCATTACTTCAGCTTGAAGGATTTTGGAACTTAGGGCCTTGTCTTGCCGGGATCCCTTTTTGCAGTTTACTGAAGCCGGGGTGTCTATTTGAACAGTCCCTTCTTTTTTGGCTAAGGTAGTCCCGGCCTTCCACCTCAATCAGATTCTTTATCTTTTTTCGTTTCGGAAGGAAGATTATTCGGAGGAATTCACGTTTCTTTGCCTTTTGGATGTGCGGAGAGCTCTCTTCTGGTATCTGCTGGTCTCTAATGACTTTCATCGCTCTGATCACCTCTTTGTACTTCTCTCTGGAGCAAAGAGGGGTGAGGTGGCCTCCAGGCTTCATTGCTTGGTGGATTAAGGAGACCATTGTGTCTGCGTATATTTTACACGAGCGCAGGTGACTTCTTGGGCAGAGACGTCTATTCTGCAGCTACTTGGGCTTCCCGTCATACCTTTGCCAAGCATTACAGATTGGATGTGGCCGCTTGGGAGGATTCGCGTTTCGGGGTAGAGGTGTTGGTGCGGGGAGCGTCGGTTTCCCTCTCTATTTAGGGATTGCTTTGGTACATCCCACCAGTTCCTGGATTCATCTGCTGCAGGTGACAAGGTAAAATTATGTCTTAGCTGATAAATTTTCTTTCCTTTAGCCGCAGCAGATGAATCCAGGATCCCTGTCTCTTAGCCGACTTTGTTCGGTTTTGTGTGCAAATTTCTGCGGTTTTTTTGGTGTTCTCTCTTACAGATTCAGACAGGGATGTGAACACTTTATGGGTTTCAGTTTATACAACAAATGGATTCTGTTTCACGTTACGTTATTTGGGTGTCAGTTTTTTATAGTGAGGATGGTTACTGAGTTCTAGTTGTTTTCTTCTGGTTGCCTTTGTTACTGCTTACAAATGACATATACTAACTGAGGAAGGAGCTGGCTGTCTGGTATCACTGCCTTCAGTTCTGTTTATCTCTATCTTCACCTGCTGGTAGACGGACATAACCCACCAGTTCCTGGATTCATATGCTGCGGCTAAGGGAAAGAAAATTATCAGGTAAGACATAATTTTACCTTGGTTTTGTCTTTCTTTAAGTTTGAATTTGGTGGCCCAGGATTCCATCAGATTCAAGCCAGATTTGATGATAGGCAAAATCTCTGATAAATTCTCCAAAAACGGAACATCAGCAGCATATATGAAGGCCTTAAAATTTCTGGATTCTAGTAAACTACCTAGTGGAGCGATCATCAAATTGAACATGATGGGGTAAAGCCGTGAGAAACACCACAAACCAAGGGTTAGGACGGAGATAAAAGACCAAACTGCTTTACTTGATCGTGTCTAGATTTTAGAAATCCACTGAAAGACTGTACTGTAAATACCGAAATGATCCGTCAAGCTTAGTAGAATGCATTGATCAACTGTATCAAAAGCACTAGACATGTGAAATGAATTCTGTGTAAACCTGGAGGATGTAATGGGGCAGTTCTACAAACTGAAGAGTAGCAAATCTGGACTGGATGGTATTCATCCCAGAGTACTGATAGAACTGAAAAATGAGCTTGCAGAGCTATTGTTAGAAATATGTAATTTATCCTTAAAATAGAGCGTGGTACCGGAAGATTGGAGGGTGGCCAATGTAATACCGATTTTTAAAAAAGGTTCCAGAGGAGATCCAGGAAATTATAGACCGGTGAGTCTGACGTCAGTGCCGGGCAAAATGGTAGAGACTATTATTAAGAACAAAATTACAGAGCATATTCAAAAGCATGGATTAATGAGACAAAGTCAACATGGATTTAGTGAAGGGAAATCTTGCCTCACTAATCTACTACATTTCTTTGAAGGGGTGACAAACATGTGGATAAAGGTGAGCCAGTTGATATTGTGTATCTGGATTTTAAATAGGTGTTTGACAAAGTACCTCATGAAAGACTCCAGAGGAAATTGGAGAGTCATGGGATAGGAGGTAGTGTTCTATTGTGGATTAAAAACTGGTTAAAAGATAGAAAACAGAGAGTAGGGTTAAATGGTCAGTATTCTCATTGGAGAAGGGTAGTTAGTGGGGTTCCTCAGTGGTGTTTGCTGGGACTGCTGCTTTTTAACATATTTATAAATGACCTACAGATGGGAGTAACTAGTGAGGTAATTAAAATTGCAGATGACACAAAGTTATTCAAAGTCGTTAAATCGCGGGAGGATTGTGAAAAATGACAGGAGGACCTTACGAGTGGGAGACTGGGTGTCTAAATGGCAGATGACGTTTAATGTGAGCAAGTGCAAAGTGATGTGTGTGGAAAGAGGAACCCGAATTATAGCTACATCATACAAGGTTCCACGTTAGGAGTCACGGACAAAGAAAGGGATCTAGGTGTCATCGTTGATGATACATTGAAACCTGCTCAGTGTGCTGCTGCGGCTAAGAAAGCAAATAGAATGTTAGGTATTATTAGGAAAGGAATGGAAAACAAAAATGAGGATGTTATAATGCCTTTGTTTCGCTCCATGGTGCGACCACACCTCGAATACTGTGTTCAATTCTGGTCGCCGCATCTCAAAAAACATATAGTGGAATTAGAAAAGGTGCAGAGAAGGGCAACGAAAATGATAGGGGATGGGACGACTTCCCTATGAGGAAAGGCTAAAGTGGCTAGAGCTCTTCAGCTTGGAGAAAAGGCGGCTGAGGGGGAGATATGATAGAGGTCTATAAAATAATGAGTGGAGTTGAATGAGTAGCTGTGAAGAGTCTGTTTACGCTTTCCAAAAATACTAGGACTAGGGGGCATGCAATGAAGCTACAATGTAGTAAATTTAAAACGAATCGGAGAAAATGTTTCTTCACTCAATGTGTAATTAAACTCTGCAATTCATTGCCAGAAAATGTGGTAAAGGCGGTTAGCTTAGCAGAGTTTAAAAAAGGTTTGGACGGCTTCCTAAAGGAAAAGTCCATAGACCGTTATTAAATGGACTTGGGGAAAATCCACTGTTTCTGGGATAAGCAGTATAAAATGTTTTTTTACTTTTATTTGGGATCTTGCCAGGTATTTGTGACCTGGATTGGCCACTGTTGGAAACAGGATGCTGGGCTTGATGGACCTTTAGTCTTTCCCAGTATGGCAATACTTATGTACTTATGTCAAATTAAAATATATTTTGGCATTTAATAATTTTGATTTGAAACACATGATGCTAGGAGTTGTTTCTGTTTAGTTTGAGGACATGGCTAGCACCTAAACGTCTTAGAAAAGAAGCTGAATAAGACAGGCATGTATAGGTGATTACCAAGTTGAGTGCAAGGGCTGATATAATATGGTTATTTCTTGCAACTCAAGGACCTTTTGTTTTATAATGTTCTTTTAAAGCCCACACCATGCATGCTTCTATCGCGGCAGTGAGTAAACTTTATTTTCAATGGAGATTTTTTTTTTTTGCCTTCCTGCTTTGTACTGTCAGTGAGTAACCTGTGATTTTTCTCATTCTTATTTTTTTAGTTCAGTTTGTTTCCTCTTTTCTGTGTAGTTTTTTTTGGCCCCTTTGTTTTCTTTTATTGTTTTGTGGCTAACGGCTGTTTTTAGGCCTGAGCTCCTAGCCAGGTTAAAAAAAAATAATGCTATTTTTCCTTTTTTTTTTTTTTTTTTTTAAAATTATTGAGCAGTTTGATTTCACTGTGACTATTTTTCCCATGATGTCTCAGAAGCCTGCCAGTGGATTTAAGTGGTGAACAACATGTCATAGGATCATGTCAAGGACTGATCCACATGACAAGTGCTTAAAATGTCTGAGCCTTGATCACAAGCCTTCTAATTGCTCTTTCTATGTTCAAATGCAGATGAGAACTCTGAAAAGTAGAGAGGTTGTGAGTGAGAAACTTTTGGTGCACAGAAGTCTGATACAATGGCATTGAGAATACTGGTCCCCATGGCTTCAGGAGTGCTTATCATGAAGAAGTGGAACCTGTGCAGTGACCACCTTGTTGGGCAGACTGGATGGTCCATGGAAGTCTTTATTTGCTAATATCTATTATGTTATGTTATGTTATTTATTTATTTATTCAGTTGGATTTTGCTCACATCTTTTTCAGTAGTAGCTCAAAGTGAGTAACATTCAGGTATTCTGGGTATTTCCCCGAGGGCTCACAATCTAAGTTTGTACCTGAGGCGATGAAGATTTAAGGGATTTGCCCAAGATCACAAGGAACGGTAGTGGGATTTGAACTGGGCACTTCTGGATGTGAAGACCGGAGCTCTAACTACTAGGCCACTCCTCCACTCTGTTTAAGTTTGAGGTTGAGGATGAACCCAGGACCGAGATGTTGGTCATCATTGACTATGACTCTCCCCCAAAGAGGATATGACAGTTCTTATTCACCATATCCTGAGAGATGCGCAGATGAAGAATTGGGAGACACCTCTGTCTATGCAGGTGGTTTCTAAGAAGGTGAACCCTATAGTCCAGAAGGCTCCTGTATTTGAGAAGCCATAGTTACAGCACCATTACTTGGTGGTGAAAGCCACGCTCAAAAGAGCCAGAAGCACGAGGACCCATGTCTTGACTCCCCCATGCAGGGTTGTTGATACTCTGTAGTCTCTTGGGAGGAACGCTTTTCAGGACTCGACATTCACTGACTTAAAGTTAAGGGACTTTATTATATTAGTTCCCCTGATATAGAGATATTGTCTTGTGAGATTTCTGATCTCTTCTTTTTTTTTTTTTTTGGAAAAATTTGTTTTATACTGGTTTATTGTCCACTGAGGAGTTAGTCATTTGTGTGAGATGCTTTTATTGATTTTATATCAACAAATAGAGTGGATTTTAGTACTGTTTTATTACTTGGCGATATTAATCTACATGGAGATCCTTGAATGAATGAATTTTTAGAAATTTTAGATTGGTTTGGTTTTGAGTGCCCTTTAATTACCAGTTGGATTTGTTAGCATTTCTTAACTCTTAGGATTGTAATTTTCAGTTCAACCCAGGCTGTTCTGTTCCATGGACTGATCTTTTTTTTTTTTTTTTTTTGATAGTTATTATTCGACGGAAGGATTTTGGAAATGGGAAATATAAAGATACAAATAGTGGTATGCAAGAAACCAGGGGCAAGATTGATCAGATGAATTTTGGACTAAAGTAGGTAGTCTTTATCAGTTAGGAAATTTTTAATGGTGTAGTGGGAATGTGTTGAATGATATTGGTCAATGGAAGATGAATAACATAAGGGGAGGAGAGTGTGTGAACCGATTTGATGAAGAACTAAAAATACTGAAAAAGGAACTGTAGATTAGAGAGGTTATGGAGGAAAAATCCAACAGATAATAAGAGGAGTTGGAGACAAATGAATAATAAGTATAAGCATACTATTTGTCTTAAAAGAAAGGTGTATTAATCTAAGTTAATTGGAGTGGATAAATTAGATGTGAAGATGTTATTTAGCCTGGTAAATAAGTTGGAAGCTCACTCTCTTTGGAAGCTAAAGAGATTTGAGGCCATTTTTCTCTAAATCTGTCTTCGTACTTTGGGTTTAATCCCTTTTCCTCGCCAAATTCGACTATTGCAGTTCCATCATATACTGAACTTAAAGGTGGTCTTCTCAAAGAAACTACAAACCGCTTAAAATACTGCTGCTCGTCATATATGTAGATCTCCTCACTTCACCAAAGCCGCCACTCTTTTATATGAGCTACATTGGTTACCAATAAGAGACTATCTTTAAAATTGTGTTTTCATTCACCAAATTCTGTTTGGTTAAGCCCCATCATATATGAATAATCTTATTGAATTACCCCCTCATAATGCTGTTTCATTATCTTATATTTCCCTATTTGTAAGAATTTGATATAAAAGAATTCACTCTGTACCGAAATTTGGAATTCTCTTCCTAAATCAATCAAGTTTGCAGTGTTTACATAACTTTTAGAAGTCTTCTAAAAACATGTTTTTTCAGTCTGGCCTTTCTGAATTCAAAGAACTCTATTTGAATTTTACCCACATCCTTTTCTTAATCTCGTGTCCCATCTAGTTCTGCCTAATTATGCTGTCAGCTATCCATCCTTAATTATCTGTTTGTCCCTGAGATAGGCTAAATCCCTTTTTACTTGCTGCACATGTATTACTTTGCTTTTCAAACTTATTGTAATTTGTGTTATATTGTTTACATTATTATGTTCACTTTAGTGTTTGTAAGCCACATTGACGTTGTGTCTATTTCGGGCTAGTGTTGGGTATAAATGTCATGAATAAATAAGTTGACCAAGATTAGCCATTTGATTAGGAAAGGATGTGTGCTTCCTCCGTCTACAGACAATTTGGCCTTATTTTACAGATGTAAAGTTGAACTGTTGAGAGATCACTGTTTGTCTATAGTATTACCGATTTTAGAAAGAGATTCTAATGCTGCAGTGGTTAGCATTTGGAGTAGATTTCAGTTAATTGACATGAGTAAAACTAGGAGATTTGTTAAGAAGTTATGCTAAATATACATGTGGTTGATGAGATGTGCTGCACCTTCATTTGTGGCTTCTATGACTTAATTGGCTTAATTATAATCTGTTGAAGGGCATTTTTCCCGAACATGGAGAAGGTGGTATTTTGACACAGATACCCAAAAATGTTAAGGCAATATGCAAGAGGTATCAAATTTATAGGCTGGTTGCATCTGTACCGTTGTTAATAAAAATAATGGAGGACTGGATCTGTATCAGTTGGTATCATGACTTATTGCACCCATCCCAATAAGGGGTATAGCACGGAAATTGTTCTGGCAGCTTTAGTGGCGCAGGGAAAGCAGTTGTTGATTCAAGGTAGTGAAGGTAATGTTGCTCAATTTGACTTATCAAGTGCCTTTGATTTATTTGACCATGAGATTTTATTGTTTATGTTGGATACATTTGGTGTACGGGGGGGGGGGGGGGGGTAGTTTAGGAGTTTCCTCATAAGCCATAGTTATAGGGTGAAAACGTGGGGGGGGGGGGGGGGGGAACCTTGCTAGAGATCTGGGCTACATTTTATGGAGTGCCACAGGGCTCCCCTCTTTCCCCTGTTCTGTTTAATCTGCTGATGCAACCTTTGGGTAAGGTGCTTGACAAGTTGAAGGTTTATACATTTCTATATGCAGATGATATTACAATTTTGATGCTATCTACAAGGGGATATGATGAGATGATAAGCAAAATGGGAACTGTCTTAAAGTTGTGGAGCAGTGAGCTATGTCTTTCCGCTTAAAGTTGAACCCAGAAAAAATAAAATATTTTATGGTTAGGCTTCCATAAGCATATAGTTTTTTATAGGGAAGAATAATTGGGAAGGTGTAGGAGACGTGGAAAAACAGTGGTCCAAGCTAAAGGCTGCTATAAATATAGCGACTGATCTTTTTGTGAGGAAAGTAAACAAGAGAAACAGGAAGCCGATATGTTTCTCCAAACAAGTAGCTGAAAAACATAAGAGCAAAAGAGGCTTTGCTCAAGAAATACAAAAGAACGCAACGAGAGGGTCACGGAAAAGATTATCAGATTAAACTCAAATAAGCGAAGAGGGAAATATGGCTAGCGAAAGTGCGAGTGGAAGAAAAAATGGCTAAACATGTAAAGAGAGGTGACAAGACCTTTTTCAGATATACTGGAGAAAGGAGAAGAGATAGAAATGGAATTGCAAGACAGAAAGATAATGAGAATGGCTATGTGGAGAGTGATAAAGAGAAAGCGAACGTGCTAAACAATTATTTCTCTTCGGTATTCACAGAGGAAAATCCTGGAGAAGGACCGCGGTTGGTTGCTGAGGGATGTCTGGGAATGGAGTGGATACTGCGCTGTTAACAGAAGAAAGAGTTTATAAACAGCTGGAGAATCTGAAGGTGGACAATTCTAAGGGGCCGGATGGGATACATCCCAGGATACTGAAGGAGCTCAGAGAGGTCCTGACAGGACCTCTTAAAGATTTATTTAATAGATGTTTAGAGACGGGAGAGGTTCCGTGAGATTGGAGACGAGCGGATGTGGTCCCTCTTCACAATAGTGGAGACAGGGAAGAAGTGGGAAACTGCAGACCAGTAAGTCTGACGTCGGTGGTAGGAAAAATAATGGAGTCGCTGCAGAAAGAAAGGATAGTTAACTTTCTAGAAGCCGACGGGTTACAGGACCCGAGGCAACGTGGCTTTACCAAAGGAAAATCCTGCCAAACGAATCTTATTGACTTCTTTGACTGGGTGACCAGAGAACTGGATGAGGGACGTGCGCTAGATGCAATCTACTTGGACTTCAGCAAAGCCTTTGATACGCTCCCCCACAGAAGACTCGTGAATAAGCTGTAAGGGTTGAACTTAGGACCAAAAGTGGTGAACTGGATAAGAAACTGGTTGACCGACAGGTGGCAGAGGGTGGTGGTAAATGGAATCCGCTCAGAGGAAAGGAAGGTGAGCAGTGGAGTTCCTCAGGGGTCGGTGCTAGGGCCTATTCTGTTTAATATATTTGTGGGAGATATTGCTCAAGGGTTGGAAGGAAAGGTGTGCCTTTTTGCGGATGACACAAAAATAGCCAATAGAGTGGATACCCTGGAGGGAGTAGAAACGATGAGAAGGGATCTCCGAAAGTTAGAAGCATGGTCAAGGGTCTGGCAGTTAAAATTTAATAGTAGAGGGGATCAATACACTGAAGGATTCTCGGTATATTAAGTTGTATAGAAAAAATAAGAAACCTATAATTGTTCAAATGTGCTATCTATAAATTTTGTATACCATCCAGCTTATTTTCGAAAGAGAAAGACGCCCATATTTCGACCCAAATCGGGAGATGGGCACCTTTCTCTCATGGGCGCCCAAATCAGTATAATTGAAAGCCGATTTTGGGCGCCTTCAACTGCAGTCTGTCACGGGAACGAACAAAGTTGACGGGGACATGTCGGAGGTGTGGTGAAGGCGGGACTGAGGCGTGTTTATTGGCCGAGGAGAGATGGGCGAATTCAGCCGATAATGGAAAAAAGAAGGACAGCAGTAGAGAGAATTTGGGCCGCTTTTTTTGGATCCTTTTTTTTCACGAACAAGTCCCCCAAAAGTGCCCCAACTGCCCAGATGACTACCGGAGGGAATCGGGGATGACCTCCCCTGACTCCCCTCCCACCAAAAAAAAAAAAAGAACTTTAAAAACTTTTTTTTTCCAGCCTGTACGCCAGCCTCAAATGTCATACCCAGCTCCATGACAGCAGTATGCAGGTCCCTGGAGCAGTTGTTAGTGGGTGCAGTGGACTTCAGCCAGGTGGACCCAGGCCCATCCTCCCCCTTCCTGTTACACTTGTGCTGGTAAATGGGAGCCCTCCAAACCGCCCCCAAAACCCACTGTACCCACATCTAGGTGCCCCCTTACCATAAGTGCTATGATAATGGTGTAGAGTTGTGGGGAGTGGGTTTGGGGGGGGGGGATTTGCGGGGCTCAGGACCCAAGGTAAGGGAGCTATGCACCTGGAAGGTATTTTAATTTTTTAAAAAACTTTTTACAAGTGCCCCCAAGTGTTCCTGGTTGGTGTCCTGGCATGTGAGGGGGACCAGTGCACTATGAATCCTGGCCCCTCCCACAACCAAATGCCTTAGAGTTGTTCATTTTTGAGCTGGGTGCCTTCGGTTTCCATTATCGCTGAAAACCGATACTGCCCAGCTGAAATCCGCCCAAATCCGATGCATTTGCCGGGCACCAACCATATTATCGAAACTTAAGATGGACTCCCATCTTTTTGAAAATACGGTCTGTCCCGCCCCTTTGCGGACCCGTCCTCGGAGGTAGTCTGCGTTCGATTATGCCCTTCCATGTGTCCTGTAGTGATGTGTATAGAGTAATAATCTGCTCAGAATTTGGTGCATGCGATAAGCTATAAGACAGCTTGTAACATCAACACCAGTGCCACCATCATTGCACTATCAGACCCTCCCTTCCTGCCTGACAGATAGAGCTAAGGTAAAAGACAAAACTCCCAACCTAAGCTTTAAGCCTAGGTCTATATTAAATGATAAAGATTACTTAGCTCTGTAACAGTTGTGACCATTCAACGTGCTAGGTGCGACTGGGGGTCAGCTGTTCATCTGTTCTTAATCCTCATTCCATTTTTCCTTTTTTTTTTTTGCTAGTGCTGTGATTCAGTGCAGTTGTCCATGATTAACCCTTAGTGAAGCTTTCACGCTCTCAACATGCTTAGCATGTTTCGCCCTCTGGCGTCCTCAGGAGAACGAAATCTAAATATAAAAGTGTCAAGTATCACTATTGTTCACTACTACATTGCTAATTACTCACTTTTGCTTAACAGCTGTTTAATAAAACAAAATCTTCTTCTTACATTACATGGAGACCACCGAGAGACGAACAGTCAGCAGTCGACGCAGATCAACTAGACGCCGGTGCATGCGCAATGCTCTTTATATACCCCCCCCCCCCTCAATTGGGCTTTACATATGTGTAACCGCCCACCAATCTATCGCTTTGTTGAGTCCTTTGGGATGTGTGGTCTGCCAATTGTAGATGTATTGCACCTCCCTTCTTAGAAGACTATATACAACATTGCCACCTCGTGGTTGCCGTAGATGAAATAGTACTACAAATCGCAGATCTTCCTCACGGTGTCCCAGCAGGTCCCAGTGCCCCACTAGTGGTGCTTCCTTCTTGTGGGTGTGAAGGTTGCTGAGGTGTTCCCCAATGCGTTGTTTGATTTTCCTTTTAGTTTGCCCTATGTTCCATGTTTTAATTTGAGCTAGAGGAAGGAGTTGTTTTTCATGCCTTAACCCTCGTCCCTGAAGCAAGCAATTGAAACCTGCAGAGTCGGGCGGTTTCAGGGGAAGGCATTGTGGAATAAAGTGGAAGAATTCCCACGAGACTAGATAAGTACTCAGCTTTTCACCTTGCACATTTGTTTAAAAAGACTGAAAGTTTGAAGTATTCAGCTCTTTACTTTGCACATTTGGTTTAAAAAGACTGAAAGTTTGTAGCACAGTGGTGTCGGGAAGCAATAAAACAGAAAAAAAGAAAAAAAGCCTTCCGAACTCACTGCAGGGATACCCGATGAAAGAAACGCTATACCATTTCATAGCAGTATTCTTAACTGCATGAGGAGTGGGAAAATCATCTGAGGGTTCCTTTGCTACTCATGGGTGTGCATTGTATTATAAATATTGGATAAGTGGACTAGTGCATTGGTGTTAGCTGAGACTTTAGTTTAATATTTGGGTGGCTAAGGTCCTGGTTTATTTTGTCCACATAGAACAAGGGCATTTAATATACAATAGATGACCTGCGCTGTGTCACAGTGAGTCCTATCATGCAAATATATTTTACGATTAGTTATAGGATGAGTGATGTACTTAGTGACCCATGCATATCGGCAGTATAAACAGCCGCTGCATTTTGGTGCCCTCTATCATCACAGGAAACCAGATCCTGCCCTCGATGTTTAAGCAGCTCTCCCAAATTACGTGATCTAGTGTAGGCAAATCGAGGCATATTGGGGATACCGTGCAATTGCATCATGGGCTAATGTGTCCTTATAATGTTCTTGATGTGAGATATTCTCGTGGAGAACGGCAGTACACACGTAATAGTATCCTTATCAGTGGATTTAGTATGATTAGATGCCAACAACCACTGCCTATGGAAATTAGCGGCTCTTTTATGTGTTTTTTTAATGGTTTTACGTGGGTACCTCCGCTGTACAAATCTGTTAGTCATATCTTCTGCATGGTTGAAGAACCCCACTTTAGTATCGCGTAACTTTCTGACACGTAGAAATTGACCAAAAGGGATAGCTTCTTTTTGAGATAAAGGATGAAAACTTGAATAGTATAATATGGGTTTGCGATAAAGTTGGGTACAAAAATGACCTCCCCGTTGTTTGATTAGGATGTCCAAAAAATTCACACGGTTGATGCCAACATTGATCTCGAACTTAATATTATCGTACGCAGGGCCGGTCTTAAGGCGAGGCGACCGAGGCAGCCGCATAGGGCCTCGCGCTCAGGGGGGCCCCACGCGGCTCGCCTCAGGTCGCCCCGCCCCAACTGCCCGAGCTCCACTCTCCCTCCCAAGTTCAACAACGCGCGACGACGATGTGGTGGGGGCAGTCCGCCCCAGATGTCAGTGGGTCGTGGTGGTGGGGGGTGCTCCGAGTCCACTCCTGCTGCTCGCCCTGTCCTGCCTTTAAAAAAACAATTTGAAGCGCTGGAGTAACAGGCATCAGCGCCTCACGTCTGCCCTGCTACTAAAAATCTCTTCAACAACGTCGTTGGGCCTTCCCACATTGAGCCCCGCCCTCCTCTGAGGTAACTTCCAATTACCGCGAGGGCGGGCGGGACTCAATGTGGGAAGGCCCAACGACGTCGTTGAAGAGATTTGTAGTAGCAGGGCAGACGCGAGGCGCTGCTGCTTGTCACTCCAGCGCTTCCAAATTGTTTTTTTTTTAAAGGCAGTGAGGGTGGTGTGCGGCAGGAGAATGGAGCTGGTAGGTGGGGAGGGACTCAGATGGGAGAAGGGTGTGGGGTTCTCAGGTGGGGGAAGGGTGGGGAGGGGTTCTCAAATGGGAAAGAGACTGAGGTGGGGAGGGTGTTCACGGATGGGAGAAGCAGAAGGGGGTGGGGAGGGGGTTCTTGGATGGTTGAAGGGGACGGGTGGGGAGGGGACTGGGGTTCTTGGATGGGAGAAGGGGACTGGGGAGGGGGTTCTCGGATGGGAGAAGGGGACTGGGTCTGAGAAGGGGCAATATGGGAAAATGGGGGCCATGCCTGGGGCTGGTGGGAAAATGGGGCATGCGTGGGTCAGGTGGGAGAATGGTTCTGAAAAGGGGGGCCCTAATACAAGGCATGTGGATGAAGGGGGCTGGAACTGGGGGCTGAAAAGGAGGGTAGGTGGGATAAGGGGGCTAGTACTGGCACTGGAGGCTGAAAAGGGGCAGGGGCTGAAACTGGGGGCTGAAAAGGGAACAGAGGCTGGGACTGGGGGCTGAAAAGGGGACAGGGAGAAGTGGCTGGGGGGCTGAAGCTTGGGACTGGTGGGAGAAAAGGGCTGGGGCTGAAATGGGGGGCTGGTGGGATAGTGGGGCTGGAACTGGGGGCTGAAAAAAAGGGGCGGAGAGAGGGGCAGATCCTGGATGGGGGAGCAAGAGGGAGGGCAAACCCTGGATGGATGGGAGAGGGAGGGCAAATGGTGGATTGAAGGGGCAGAGAGAAAGGGCAGACAGTGGATGGAAGGAATAGAAAGGGCAGACAGTGAATGGATGGGGGAGAGAGAGAGGGCAGACAGGGGCAGATGGTAGATGGAAGGGGCAGAGATAGAGGGCAGATGTGGATGGAAGGAGCAGGGAGAGAGGGCAGACATTGGATGGAGGGGACAGCAGAGAGGGCAGACACTGGATGGCAGAGAGAGACCGAAGACAGATGCTGGATGGAAGGAAGACAGTGAAAAGAAGATGAGGAAAGCAGAAACCAGAGACAACAAACTGTAAATAAAATATATATTTTAATTTTTTTTGCTTTAGGATAAAGTAGTATTGTAGATGTGTTAATAAATGTTTATAATAGAACACGTAAACAAGGTAATCTTTTTATTGGACTAATTTTAATACATTTTGGCTAACTTTCAGAGAACAAAACCCCCTTCCTCAGGTCAGGATAGGATACTGTAACAGTACTATACTGTATTGACCTGAGGAAGGATGTTTTGGCCTCTGAAAGCTAAATGTATTAGTTCAATAAAATGGTATTTTATTTTCTATATTTGTTTTATTTCTATTTGTTAATTTGTAAAGTGGTGATTGGTATTTGTTGGTTTTTTTCAAATTTACATCTGCTGTCTTTATATTTTGCACAGTACTAGGGGACATTTTCTGTTTCTGTGGTGTTGCATTGTATGCAGAGTCTGGCAAACTTGGGGGTTCAGTTTATTTTTTGTCTAAATAGAAAGTTTATGGTTACTTATTCTATAGTGGATTAGGGTGTATCTGTGTTTGTGAAAAAGACATGGCTTTCAGTTGGCATTGACTGTGCAGAATCGACAAGCCCTGGAGCTGGGGGCCTTGGAGCTCAGAGGGAGGGGTGGCGGGCCCTGGAGCTAGGGTGGGGGCGGAGTAGGGTGGGGCCCCATCAAATTGGTCTGCATAGGGCCCCGCACTTGATAAGACAGGCCCTGATCGTATGTGTTAAGATAGTCACAGAACTCCATAAGATGTTCCAGATCACCCTTCCATATAAGGAGAACATCATCAATGTACCTCTTCTATTGTATTATATGGGGAGTGAACTCTGACCTGTATACATGCTGTTCTTCATATTGTGCCATATACAGGCATGCTATGGTGGGGGCTACCGTCGCACCCATGACTACCTTGTGTCTGAAGGTAAAAGGAACCTTCAAATTGAAAATAATTGTACAATACCACTCACTGTGCCATCGAATTGAGCAATGATAACTTATGATGAGATATGTCCAGTTTCTGCAAGTAGAAATCGACCAGAGCCGCATGTTGTGGGATCACGGTGTATAACAATCTGACATCCATCATAACCAATATAGTCTGAGAGTTGCCCACTTCAAAATCATTTAACATCAACAGCAGATGAGCTGTGTCCTTCACGTACAATGGAATGTCTTTCAATAATGGTTGTAGATGAGTCTAAGAATTGTGATAAGAGCTCATGTAGTGAGCCATTGTTGCCGACTGTCGGCCTCCCTGGCGGATACTGTAAACATTTGTGGATCTTAGAAATGAATCTGATAACTGGTATAGTGGGAAACTGTATTATCAGATATTTTGTCTCACAGATAGATATAGATATGTTTATCCCACATGCGTGGGATAAACATAAAGGAGTCCTGTTCGGAAGGAAGGGATCCTCAGGAGCTTAGCAGAGATTGGATGGCAGAGGCGGGGCTGGTGGTTGGGAGGCGGGGTTAGTGCTGGGCAGATTTACACGGTTTGTGCCCTGAAAAAGACAGTTACAAATCAAGGTAAGGAATACACAAAAAGTAGCACATATGAGTTGTCTTGTTGGGCAGACTGGATGGACCGTGCAGGTCTTTTTCTGCCGTCATCTATTATGTTACTATGTTACTAGGTATGTAGTACCTTCAGTGGTTGCTTGTTCTAATAATATTTTTATTGCTCCTTGTTACTTCCCTGTGGGATCCTCATCCAGTTTCGTGTAAAATGCTGAGTCATCCAACTGCCTATGAGCTTCCTGTCTATACAACATCATATCTTGGATCACTACTGCTCCACCCTTGTCTGCTTTGTGTATAATTATAGTGCGGTCCTCTTGTAGTTCCTGTATGGCTTTAAATTGTGAATTGGAGAAGTTGTGTTGAAAATGGCGAGAGGACTTCTCTACTCTCTCTAAATTATTAAGGACTAACCTCTGAAAGGTCTCTATTATTGGGTCCGGAGGGCCCGGAGGCATCCAAGTGGATGGGCTACGGTATTTAGATAGGAAAGTAGGAGTATCAAGTTCAGCTGGTGTGGATTGTTGCGGAGTTATTCCAAAATGTGCTTTTAACAAGTTTCCTAAAAAAGCAATATAGAAATTGGCGGGTGGTAAATTCATCATAGCAGGTGTATGGTACAAATGACAGACCCAACTGCAGGACTTCTATTTGGCTGGTGGTGAAGGTTTTAGACGACAGATTATAGATTACTCTTTCACTGATCGCAGTAACCGGCGGTTCTTGCCCGACCTGGTCTGGGGCTGTTCCGGGTCCTCCATGGGAATTGTGTTATTTATGGTTATTCTACCTACAGTGTTCTCTAAAAAAGTTGGAATAGAAGGTGCCTCCTTGTCTTGTTGCCTGGATCTATTGAAAAGATGGGCCGGTATATCATCCCCTGATGAGTCACTAGATGTATTGGTAAATCCCACATGTTTCATTCGTCTGCACCTCCGTGACGGTCTGTTGGTATCCATCCAAGGATACACATATCCTCTCGTATAATCCATCTTGTCCCTCTTGAATTTTCCAATTTTCTGGGCTCTAATCTCTTGTCAATACTTATCGATAGTTTTATGATGTTGAGATAGCTGAGAATCAAACATGGATCGCTCTATAGAAACATGCATAGCCTCTATAGATTGCTCGAGTTCTTTCTTCTGTGCTATCAACTGTTTTTCTAATTTATCTATCATTAAGTGCATGAGATCCAAAGAACACCTTGATATAATCGCATTCCACTGAGCGATGAAATCTTTATCCTCAAGGAATCTTGGTTCCTTGTTCCATCTAAGCCCACGAGGGATTCTTTGTCTATGACAGTATTCTACGAGTGTCTTGATGTGGAATTCTGTACGAATGACTAGTTTATTGATTCTCAAGATGTCATTCCAATCGATGCCCGTTTCCATGCCATTGGCAATTTAATGCCAAGAAGTGTAGAGTGATGCACTTGGAGTGCAGAAACCCAAAAGAGAGATACTGGATAGGAGGGGAGAGATTAGTAAGCTTGACTCAGGAGAGAGACCTTGGAGTGTTGGTGTCGGAGGATCTGAAGGTGAAGGAACAATGTGACAAGGTGACGGCCATGGCCAGAAGGATGTTAAGCTGCACAGAGAGGGGCATAACCAGCAGAAGAAAGGAGGTGCTGACGCCCCTCTACAAGTCGTTGGTGAGGCTCCACTTGGAGTATTGTGTTCAGTTTTGGAGGCTGAATCTTACTAAAGATGTAAAAAGACTGGAAGCAGTGCAAAGAAAAGCTACAAAAATGGCATGGGATTTGCGTTGCAAACCGTATGAGGAGAGACTTGCTGACCTGAACATGTATACCTTGGAGGAAAGGAGAAACAGGGGTGAGATGATACAGATGTTCAAATATTTGAAAGGTATTAATCCACAAATGAACCTTTTCCGGAGACGGGAAGGCGGTAGAACTAGAGGCCACAGAAAGTGCTGACGACGGTTGCATCTCTTCTGGGGTGGGGAGCTCATGTAGATGGGCTCCACACTCAGGGAGCCTGGTCCTTTCAGGAAAAAGGTCTGCAGATCAACCTCCCTGAATTATGAGCAATCTGGAACGCTTTCAGAGATCGGCTGTCCAACCAAGTCATCTTAATTCAGACAGACAATCAAGTATACCCTGGAGGAAAGGAGGAACGGGGGTGATATGATACAGACGTTCAAATATTTGAAAGGTATTAATCCGCAAACAAATCTTTTCCGGAGATGGGAAGGCGGTAGAACTAGAGGACATAAAATGAGATTGAAGGGGGGTAGACTCAAGAAAAATGTCAGGAGGTATTTTTTCACAGAGAGAGTGGTGGATGCTTGGAATGCCCTCCCGCAGGAGGTGGTGGAGAAGAAAACGGTAACGGAATTCAAACATGCGTGGGATATACATAAAGGAATCCTGTGCAGAAGGAGTGGATCCTCAGAAGCTTAGCCGAAATTAGGTGGTGGAGCCGGTGGGGGGAAAAGGGGTTGGTGGTTGGGAGGCGAAGATAGTGGTGGGCAGACTTATACGGTCTGTGCCAGATCCGGTGGTGGGAGGCAGGACTGGTGGTTGGGAGGAGGGGATAGTGCTGGCCAGACTTCTATGGTCTGTGCCCTGAAAAAGACAGGTACAAATGAAGGTAAGGTATACACATGAGTTTATCTTGTTGGGCAGACTGGATGGGCTATGTGGGTCTTTTTCTGCCGTCATCTACTATGTTACTATGTAAGTTGCCATGTACTACACCAACAAACAGGGGGCTACCGGATCTTGCCCTCTGTATCAGGAAGCCATTCAGATGTGGCTTTGGGCACGCCGTCATGGCATGTTTCTCCAAGCCACTTATCTGGCAGGCGTAAACAACAGTCTGGCCGACAGACTGAGCAGGGTAATGCAACCTCACGAGTGGTCTCTAAACATGGGCGTAGTCCGCATGATCTTCCGAGCATGAGGCACCTCCTTGGTGGATCTTTTTGCCACTCAGATCAATCACAAGGTCCTTTAGTTCTGTTCCAGGCTTCAGGCCCACGACAGACTAGCTTCAGATGCCTTTCTTCTGCATTGGGGGACAGGCCTTCTGTATGCATATCCTCCCATACCTCTAGTAGGGAAGACTTTGCTGAAACTCAAGACTGCGGAACCATGATGCTGATAAGCACTTTTCTGACCACATCAGATTTGGTTTCCTCTTCTTCTGGAGTTGTCCTCCGAAGAACCATGGAAATTGTAGTGTTTTCCAACCCTCAACACTCAGAACGAGGGGTCGCTTCTACATCCCAACGTCCAGTCTCTGGCTCTCATGGCCTGGATGTTGAGAGCTTATAATTCGCCTCCTTGGGTCTTTCAGAGGGTGTCTCCCGAGTCTTGCTTGCTTCCAGGAAAGATTCCACAAAGAGATATTACTCTTTTAATTGGAAGAGGTTTGCTGTCTGGTGTGACAGCAAGGCCCTAGATCCTCTTTCTTGTCCTGTACAGACCCTGCTTGAATACCTTCTACACTTGTCAGAGTCTGGTCTCAAGACCAACTCCATAAGGGTTCACCTTAGTGTGATTAGTGCTTATCACCGCCGTGTAAAGGGTAAGCCTATCTCTGGACAGCCTTTAGTTGTTCGCTTCATGAGAGGTTTGCTTTTAAGCCCCTGTCAAACCTCCACCAGTGTCATGGGATCTCAACATCGTTCTCACCCAGCTGATGAAAGCTCTTTTTAAGCCACTGAATTCCTGCCATCTGAAGTACTTGACCTGGAAGGTCGTTTTCTTGGTGGCTATTACTTCAGCTCGTAGAGTCAGTGAGCTTCAGGCCTTGGTAGTGCATGTACCTTATATCAAGTTTCATCACAACAGAGTAGTCCTCCGCACTCATCCTAAGTTCTTGCCGAAGGTGGTGTCGGAGTTCCATCTGAACCAGTCAATTGTCTTGCCAACATTCTTTTCCTGTCCTTATACCCGCCCTGGTGAAAGCAGTTTGCACACCTTGGACTGCAAGAGAGCATTGGCCTTTTATGTGGAGCGGACGAAGCCCTTTAGACAGTCCGCCCAGTTGTTTGTTTCTTTTGATCCCAACAGGAGGGGGACTCACCATTCGAAAATGCACAATCTCCAATTGGCTAGCAGATTGCATATCCTTCACTTATGCCCAAGCTGGGCTGCCTGTGGTGGGCATTGTCACGGCTCATAATGTTAGAGCCTGGCTGCATTAGTGGCTCACTTATGTCAGCCTTCATTGAGGAGATTTGCAAGGCTGCAACGTGGTCATCAGTCCACACATTCATATCTCATTTCTGTCTCGAGCAGGATACCTGACACGACAGTCGGTTTGGGCAGTCGGTGCTGTAGAATCTGTTCGGGGTTTAGAATCCATCTCCACCCCCCTAGACCCATTTTTGTTCTGTTCCAGGCTGCGCTCTCAGTTAGTTGTTTATATTTTCAGGTCAATCTATGTTATGTCCTCGCCGTTGCGAGGCCCAATTGACCAATGCTCATTGTTTTGAGTGAGCCTGGTTGCTAGGGATTCCCCACATGTGTGAACAAGCAGCTTGCTTGTCCTCGGAGAAAGCAAAGATCCATACCTGTAGCAGGTATTCTCCGAGGACAGCAAGCTGATTGTTCTCACAAACCCGCCTGCCTCTCCTTTGGAGTTGTTGTTTGTTGTTTATTTGCTTTTTAATTAAACTGAGCGGGAATGCTGATGCGACAGGCGGGAATACGGCCGCTCATGCGTGGCGTGTGCTGCACGCACGCTTTCCCGGGCCGACACAGATGTTGACCCACATGTGAGAACAACCAGCCTGCTGTCCTTGGAGAATACCTGCTACAGGTATGTATCTTCGCTTTCTCGGCTGCTCAAAGGAAGTTTTGAGAAAGCTTTAGACAATTCTAAATCTTGCTGTGCAAATTATCATCTCACTGAATAGGAATGAACGTATATCGCCTTGTTTTTGCAAACTTCATTTGGTACCTATGGTGCTAAAATCTCATTTTAAGTTGGCACTGTAGTTTTCTTATACCTTGTTGGAGATATGCTTTCTTATTTGACTGATTTTCTCTTTGTTAGGTAGACAAATGATTAGGTGACAGGTAATATGGATTTGTCTTCCTAGTCCAGTGCATGCTGATATTCACTGGGTAAATGTAACATCAGGGCATGCTAGGGAGGTAAAATTCCTTGACAAAATCAAGAACTGCTTTATGGAGCAGCTGGTGCAGGAGCGAACAAGAGAAGGAAAAATTCTAGACCTAGTCCTTAGTGGAGCACATGATCTGGTGAGGGATGTATTGGTGATGGGGCCACTTGATAACAGTGATCGTAATATACACAGGAAATCTAATACGTTAGCGTTTAACTTTCATAAAGGGAGACTATAATAAAACGAGAAGAATGGTGAAAAATACTTACAGGAGTCACTGCGAGGGTCAAAAATTTACATCAGTGAATGCTGTTCAAAAATAGCATCCTGAAAACCTATGCAAAATATATTCCGTCTTTTGAAAAAGGAGGAAGGAAGACCAAATGACAGCCGGCATGGTTAAAAAGTGAGGTGAAGGAAGCTATTAGAGCTAAAAGAAAATCCTTCAGAAAATGGAAGAAGGAACCAACTGAAAATAATAAGAAACAGCATAAGGAATGTCAAGTCAAATGCAAAGCGCTGATAATGAAGGCAAAGAGAGACTTCGGAAAAAAGATTGCATTGGAGTCAAAAACACATAGTAAATTTTTATTAAGGTATATTAAAAGCAAGAAGCGGGGAAAAGAATTGGTTGGACTGCTAGATGACTGAGGGGTAAAAGGGGCAATCAGGGAAGAGAAAGCCATAGTGAAGAGATTAAATGAAATCTTTTCTTTGGTCTTCACCGAGGAAGATTTGGGAGAGATACCGGTTCCAGAAATGGTATTCAAAGCTGACGAGCTGGAGAAACTGATTGAAATCTCTATAAACATGGAGGATGTAATGGGGTAATTTGTCAAATTGAAGAGTAGCAAATCTCCTAGACTGGATGGTATTCATCCCAGAGTACTGATAGAATTGAAAAAAAGAACTTGCAGAAATATTGTTAGTAATATGTAATTTATCTTTAAAATCGAGTGTGGTACCAGAAGATTGGAGGGTGGCCAATGTAACGACTATTAAAAAGTTCCAGAGGTGATCCGGTAAATTATAGACCGGTGAGCCCAACGTCAGTGCCGGGCAAAATAGTAGAGACTATTTTAGAGAACAAAATTACAGAGCATATTCAAAAGCATGGATTAATGAGGCAAAGCCAACATGGATTTAGTGAAGGGAAATCTTGCCTCACCAATCTATTACTTTTTTTGAAAGGGTGAACAAATGTGGATAAAGATGAGCTGGTCGATAATGTGTACCTGGGTTTTCAAAAGGCGTTTGACAAAGTACCTCATGAAAGACTCCAGAGGAAATTGGAGTCTTAGGATAGGAGGTAGTGTGCTATTGTGGATTGAAAACTGGTTAAAAGATAGAAAACAGAGAGTAGGGTTAAATGGTCAGTATTCTCAATGGAGAATGGTAGATAGTGGAGTTCCCCAGGGGTCTGTGCTGGGACCGCTGCTTTTTAACATATTTATAAATGATCTGAAGATGAGAGTAACTAGTAAGGTGATTAAATTTGGTGAGAACACAAAGTTATTCAAAGTTGTTAAATCAGAAGAGGATTGTGAAAAATTACAAGAGGACCTTACGAGACTTGGAGACTAGGCATCTAAATGGCAGATGACTTTTAATGTAAGCAAGTGCATAGTGATGCATGTATGAAAGAGGAACCTGAGGTTCCACAGTAGGAGTCACCAATTAGGAAAGGGATCATTGTTGGTGATACATTGAAACCCTCTGTTCAGTGTGCGGTGGCGGCTAAGAAAGCAAATAGAATGCTAAGTATTATTAGGAAAGGAATGGAAAACAAAAATGAGGATGTTATAATGCCTTTATATTGATCCATGGTGTGACCACACCTTGAATATTATGTGCAATTCTGGTCATCGCATCTCAAAAAAGATATAGTGGAATTAGAAAAGGTACAGAGAATGGCGACAACAATGATAAAGGGGATAGTACGACTTCCCTGTGAGGAAAGGCGAAAGTGGCTAGGGCTCTTCAGCTTGGAGAAAAGACGACTGAGGGGAGATATGATAGAGGTCTATAAAATAGTGAGTGGAGTGGAACGGGTAGACGTGAATCACTTGTTTACTCTTTCCAAAAATACTAGGTGTAGGGGACACACAATGAAGCTCCAAAGTAGGAAATTCAAAAGGAATTGGAGAAAATATTTCTTAACATTTAATTAAACTCTGGAACTCGTTGCCAGAGAATATAGTAGAAGCATTTAGCTTAGCGGGGTTTTAAAAATTTTTGGATGGCTTCCTAACGGAGAAGTCCATAGACCATTATTAAAATGGACTTGGGGAAAATCCATTGCTTATTTCTAGCATAAGCAATATAAAATGTATTGTACTTTTTTGGGTTCTTGCTAGGTACTTGTGACTTGAATTGGCCACTGTTAGAAACAGTATGCTGGGCTTGATGGACCTTCAGTCTGTCCCAGTATGGCAATACTTATGTACTTACGTACTTAAGCTCGGCTCAGAAGAGGGACAGTGGGGTGATGGTATCCGAGGATCTCAAGGTGACAAGTCAGTGGTTGTGGCCAGAAGGATGCTAGGCTGCACAGAGAGTTGTATAACTAGCAGAAGAGAGGAGGTGTTGATGCACTGTGTACAATTCATTAGTGAGGTCCTGCTTGTAGTATTATGTTTAGTTTTGAAGGCTGTATCTTGCTAAGGATGTAAAAAGACTTGAAGCGTTTCAAAAAAAGCAACAAAAATATTATGGGGGTTTGCGTAGCAAGACGTATGAGGGGAGACTTGCTGACTTGAACATTTATACTCTGGAGGAAAGGAGAAGTAGGGGTGATGTGATATAAACATTCAAATATTTGAAGTGTATAATTCCGCAAACAAATGTTTTCCAGAGACGAGAAGGTGGGTAGAACTAGAGGATATGAATTGAAGTTGTAATGGGGCCGATTCAGGAATTATATCAGGAAGTAGTTTTTCACCGAGAGGGTATTATATACCTGGAACGGCCTGACCCAGGAGGTAGTGGACATACAAACGGTGACGGAATTCAAAAATACGTAGGATAAACACAAATGAATCCTGCTAAAAAGAAATGGATCCAAGGAAGCTAAGAGGAGATTAGGTAGCAACACCAGTAATTGGGAAACAAAGCCAGTACTGGGCAGACTTCTACAGTCTGTGCCCTGATCGTGGCTGAATAGACTTGGAGTGGAGATTTTCAGTGGCTTCGATGACAGCTTCAGAAATTTTAGAATAAGGACAGTTCCTGACAAACTTCTGTGTCTATGCCCTGAAAATGGTAAGAAAAGATCAAGATAAGGTATACATATGAAGTATCATATATGATATGTAATGAGTTTATCTTGTTGAGCAGACTGGATGGACCGTAGAGGTCTTTATCTGCCTTCTTGTACTATGTTACTATGGGGCTCATTTTCAAAAGAGAAAAATGTCGAAAAAGTGGCTTAAATTTGCATTAGGATTTTTCTACAAAATCGTCCAAATTGGTGTATTTGAAACCAATTTTTATAGTTGTTTTTCTATGAAGTCCATCAGATGTATGCTCAGATCACTAAGGACATGTCAGGGGCATGTTAAGGGCTGGATCTGGGCGTTCCTAACACTTGACATTTTTCTGCCATAATGGAAAATAAAAACATCCAGGGTTATAAGTTGGATGTTTTGATCTAGACCTGTTTTATTAACAAATAAGCCACAAAAAAGTGCCCTCAATGACATGATGACCACTGGAAAGAATCAGGGATGACCTTCCCTTAATCCCCCAGTGGTCACCAATCCCTTCCCGCCTCCCAAAAATGTTATTGACATTACTTACCAGCCTGTATGCCAGGCTGAGTTATTATACTGAGGTAAGTTAGAGCAGCATGCAGGTCCCTGGAGTAGTGTACTGGTGTGGGTGCTGTGCACTGTAGACAGGTGGACCCAGGCCCATACCTCCTCCTTCCTGTTACACTTGTGTTGGAAACTGTGAGCTCTCCAAAACTCATCAGAAACCCACTGTATCCACATGTAGGTGCCCCTTTCACCCATAAGGGCTATTGTAGTGGTGTACTATTGGGGATAGTGGGTTTTGGGGGGGGGGGGGCTCAGCAGACAAGATAAGGGAGCAATGGTGAGATGTGTACCTGGGAGCATTTATTTGAAGTCCACTGCAGTGCCCCCCTCCAGGTTGCCCCCATTGCTCTCGTTGGATGTCTGTGTGGCCAGTCTACTAAGAACGTTGGCTCCTTCTCAATCTCAATGGCTTGATTTTGTGCATTTTTCACTTAGACAATTTTTTTTTTTTTTTCCTTTTCGAAAATGGACCAAAAAGATGAACACACAAAGCAGAAAAACATCTAGCAAATAGCCATTTTTGGAAAAACAAAATAGACGTTTTTCTGTTTTGAAAGTGACTATATTCCCCACTTGACTTTTGGATGTTTTTAGTAAAACGGCCACAGTTGGGCTTTAAGCGTCAAGTCGAAAATGCTCCTCCATATATGTTACTATATTAACCATATGTTACCACGTAACTTGTATAGAACAACAATTATGAGTTTGCCCATTTTTGTACATTTCAGCTGTATGAAGATTTTTTTTTCTTTTTACTTTATTTTACCTGTTTTTGTATCATGAAAAGACAAATGTAACTTACGTCAGTTTATTTGTTGAAAATAATTCGTCAGTTTCAGTGAAAACAAGGCTTTGACTTGAAATATGTTGTGGCTTTTGCTAAATATTAACCCCCTACTCACCCCATGTTCTATGCAATTAACTGAATGATGTTTTTCTTAGCAGGCAGTATGAAGAATTTCTTTCTAGTATATACACTAAACAAATATAACTTAAGACTGACTGTGTTAAAGAAAGAATTTCAGAGCAGAGGTAACCAGATGAATGTACATAAAACAGGATTTGTTTTATACTAGAAGTGTTCCACTCCTCCCCCCAAATATCAAGTCGTTTAGGCCCCATTGCTGTCACCATGTGGATCTCTGTTTTCTCTATAGTATTCTCACCTCTGCTCAGGTAGCAGCAGTCTATAAAGTTTTGTTTTTAGGTGACAGGATTTTTTTTTTTGTGCAGAAAGGTGAAATCTGTTTTGCTTATTTCTAGGTTACAGACAATATTTAACAAATTTGATGAAGTACGGGACTCTGGTAATATGATATTAAGCCACGGTGATGGTGAGTAAGAGATATTTTTTTCTAATTCCCCTTATCTATATTGGAGGGCCTATGTAAACTTGATTTAAAAAAATGTCTTTCCCCCCTGTTTACTATGCTGTGCGCTAATGCCGGCACAGCCCATTCCTGTGTTGGCATTTCGCGTGGCGGCAACTGGTAGTGCAGCTTAGTAAACAGGGAGGTTTATAGTTTCAGATGTAACAAAGAAATTGAAAAATAACAATAAAGAAAAAGACATATATCCATAAAGAAGATAAAGAAATACCTGTCTTTGTTTTTGCTGCCTTTGTGTACATGGAACGTCAGTGCTGGAGCCCAGACAATACACAGCATTGAATTTCCAGGGATAATGCCGGTGGCAGTCAAAAAAATACAGGTTGTCACTTGCTGAATATCAGGCCTTATGTATGTAAATGTTGAATTTAGATGCTAACATTTATACTGAGCATAGACATGGCATAAAAGTTAAGGCCTAATATAGGTGCGTTGAGGCCAACTTAGCCTAGTATTCTATATTGGCATTTATGTGTGTAAATGCTGTCAATGAAAAAATGGTATGCTGTCCACTTAATTTTAGGTACCTAAATAGTAGCGCCCAATTATAGAATTGCCCTACTACTACTACTACTATTTAGCATTTCTATAGTGCTACAAAGCGTACGCAGCGCTGCACAAACATAGAAGAAAGACAGTCCCTGCTCAAAGAGCTTACAATGTAATAGACAAAAAATAAAATTTCCTTGATTCTTTTTATAGAAGATTTTGTCTCTGTAGCTGAGTGTTCCTTTCTGGAAGTCGCATACATTTCAGTCCTGTGCATGAACTCTACAAGAAGACTAGCTTGTACCTATATGCTTCGTAAGACGAAATCAATCTGACTAAGCAGTAAAACTAACATGTTACTTTAGCAGTATCTTGTGATATTGAATCTTTCGAAAATTACATTTTTTTTCAGGGCTGTATTGAACCAATGTACACAACCAATATAATTGCCATCCTTATCTCAGCAAAAGGCATTAATGACACACAAAAATTTGCAGCCAGTTACTCAACCAGTACTGCAAAGGACATTATATTCTACTTTATTTCAGATTTGCTAGAATGGGTGTAAATATCCTTGGGTCAGCATGCTACATGTTTTCTATTTGTGCAGTCATGGGAGCTTTTTGTGTCTCTAGTTTTGCTGTGTAACTTTTTCTTAAATGGAGAAGTCTTGTTTGGAAAATTGTTTGCATGTTAGCCCTTTTGTTCACATGTGTTTTCAGTGGCTAGTCATCAGTTGTGGAACACTTTGCCAGCCACCTTACATTTTGCACCTGATCTGCTGAAATTTAGGAAACTTCTGAAAATGATTGAGGAGACTTTTGGAGGGATAGATTAGAGTTCCTTTATGTGATCTTAGTTTTTATTTTTCCTAGGTTATCTGTGAAATTGTTTAAATCAGGTTCTTTTAATATATATTTTATGCATTGTGTCCTATGAAGTGTTGTGTATTTGAGTTCAGGTTTTCATGTGTAACCTTCCTAGAATTTTAGGCAGGGTATGAAATTATTAAATAAATCATAATGAAAAGAATATGTAAACCCCTTTCCAATTGTGATCATTATACTTGGACTTCACAAATTTTTTCTTGGGACTCTAGATCAGTGTAACACCTTCCTTCCCAGATCAGTATTAGATGGGAGTAATACATAAATGGTTCCCAAATAGGGACCCTGACCCAAGAGCTTACTTTACTGTTTTGTAAATTTGACCCTTTTATTTGAAGTGGGGAGAATGCATGAAACCACCTGAGCTGGGTTGCTATGCTCTCAGTTTGTGCTACACGTTTCTGTTGTGTTTGATCTCTCTGCTGCACAAAGGTGCTGACCTAGACTCTAATTGATAGGCACAGTGTAAATTATATAGTTGATACAGTTTTGAGGTTTTTCAGATTCTGATTGTTGCAAACTTCATGACCAACAGAGAACGTGTTTAAAAGCTGTAAAAGTTGAGGAGCATTTTGAGTGGTCTGCTGCAGAAAAAAGGTGGCACCCAAACCAGGCCCAGGTGTGTCTACATGAGTTCTTAAGAAGATTTTTGTTGATCTTCTTTTTTTTTATTTATCCTTGTGCAGTTTTGGGTTTGATTTTCTCATGATTGTGGCACAAAACAGAGATACAATAAAAATAACAGCAAAGACAATAATAGATATTACTTATCTTGTAATTTATCTGCACTATGTGTTGAATACTTAATATGTAAATCGCTTTGATGGATTGCCCTAAGCATTTCATCAAATAAAGACAATCTTGAACTTGTGCATTAAGAGATCTCTTTCATCTGGAGGAAAAATGTAGCAGGTTGCCAAAACGAGCTTCTCTTTGCAGTTGTATGAAGAAAATTTTGGGCCCTTCTCCAAAAGTGTGCCCATCAAAGATAAATAGGTGGAAGTCTATTATGAGAAAGTGGCCCAGTGGCATTGAAACTTGAGCTTTTGGATTCAAGGGAGGAGCCTTGTCTTTCCTCCCTAAGAGGGAGTACAGAAAGGGGCATGTAGAAGAGCTGTTGGTGGGTTGCCGCACTCTGGAGCTCTGTACCCTAGAGGCTAAAGAGAAGGAAAAATAAGCACAGAAGTTGTCAATTTGGCTCACAGCTGAGGTCTGTTCACAAGAGAACTGTATTAATCAGGGGTTGCCAGTCTGATTCCTATCTGTCTCCTGATGCACAGAGTGTCCTAAAGGACAAGGAGACCTGATTCTGACGACTTATTACCCCAAGACAGCCCTTGTTGGGGAAAAGGACAAGAATGCTGGAAGCAGTGGAGTTGGTGACTTCTGACACCTTAAATAACAGAAGAGAAACCACCTAGAGTCTTACGAACCTTCCTGTCCTAAAGGGAAAACAAGCACTAGGGAACATAGAGCTACTAAGTAGTACATTTAAAACAAACTGGAGAAAATATTTCATCATTCAACGTGTAATGAAACTTAATTCGTTGCCAGACAATGTGCTAAAAGCAGTTAGCTTAACAGGATTTAAAAGGTTTGGATAATTTTTTAAAAGAAAAGTCTATAAGCCATTGTTAAGTTGGATTTGGGAAAATCCATTGCTTATTTCTAGGATAAGCAGCAGAAAATCTATTTTACTCTTTTGGGATCTTGCCAGGTGCTTCTGACCTGGATTGGCCAGTGTTGGAAACAGGATACTGGGCTTGATGGACCTTTGGTCTGTCCTGTTATGGCATATGTTCTTAGAGCCACAGCGTGAACATCAAGGAAATTAGAGCATAGAAGAACTGCTTGCCATCCGTGAGAGAGGAATACTGGGCTTAAAGTTTGCACCTATGGGTGTGAAAGCATTGATAAACATATTATTTGTACCTTTAGCCACCCCCCAAGATAATTAGATGGAAAATGATTTAATGTAGAGTTTCTAAACGAAGCTATTATGTGTCATAACATAGAAATGTAGCCCTTGAAATCAACCAAACAATATTTGGCTCACTAGCCACAGTTTGCTCCTATAATCCAAGAAATATTTTATACTTAACTGAAGTTGCTTTATTTATTTATTTTATTTATTTATTGCATTTGTATCCCACATTTTCCCACCTCTTTGCAGGCTCAATGTGGCTTACAATACATCAAGAATAGTAGAAATATATTAGAAAATAGACATTTAGTATTACAGAAGGATTTTGGGCAACATGATAATGATAAAACAAGATAATAATATAACAAGCAGATATTGTAAGACAGTTCTGAATATATGTGGAGGATTTGTGTGTGTTCACATTGGTTGATCTTTGTGGTATGCCTTGTTAAAGAGATGGGTCTTAGCAGTTTGCGGAAGTTCGTTAGTTCGTAAATCGTTTTTAAGTTTCGTGGCAATGCGTTCCATAACTGTGTTCTCAAGTAGGTAAAGTTTGACGTGTGCATTAGTTTGTATTTTAGACCTTTGCAGTTAGGGAAGTGCAGATTAAGGAATGTGCGGGATGATCTTTTGGCATTCCTGGGTGGTAAGTCTATTAGGTCTGACATGTAGGCTGGTGCATCTCCGTGAATGATTTTGTGGACTAAGGATCGTATTTTGAACGTGATGCTTTACTAACTTCAGGGAAGATAAGTATTCTGTGGCTTAAAAAAAAAAAGAATACTCTTATTCCATTTCATCCCACAGATCAGTCTAGAAACTTTTGGGTTATGTCCATGTACTAGCTGGTGGAGATAGAGAGAACACCAGAGATCCACCATAACATGTATACTCTGGAGGAAAGGAGAAACAGGGGTGATATGATACAGACGTTCAAATATTTGAAAGGTATTAATACGCAAACGAACCTTTTCCGGAGATGGGAAGATGGTAGAACGAGAGGACATGAAATGAGATTGAAGGGGGAGCAGACTCAAGAAAAATGTCAGGAAGTATTTTTTCACGGAGAGAATAGTGGATGCTTGGAATGCCTCCCGCGGGAGGTGGTGGAAATGAAAACGGTAACAGAATTCAAACATGCATGGGATAAGCATAAAGGAATCCTGTGCCGAAGGAATGGATCCTCAGGAGCTTAGTCAAGATAGGGAGGCGGGGCTGGTGGTTGGGAGGCGGGGATAGTGCTGGGCAGACTTATACGGTCTGTGCCAGAGCCGGTGGTGGGAAGCGGGACTGGTGGTTGGGAGGCGGGGATAGTGCTGGGCAGACTGCTACGGTCTGTGCCAGAGCCGGTGGTTGGGAGGCGGGGCTGGTGGTTGGGAGGCGGGGATAGTGCTGGGCAGACTTATACGGTCTGTGCCCTGAAGAGCACAGGTACAAATCAAAGTAGGGTATACACAAAAAGTAGCAAATATGAGTTATCTTGTTGGACAGACTGGATGGACCGTGCAGGTCTTTTTCTGCCGTCATCTACTATGTTATGTTACTATAAAAGTATATAGTGCAGCAGCCTCACTTCCAGTATTCTCTCTATCGCAGCAGGTGGATAGACATATCCTGTGCTACTCTCTGGATGGTGCTTGCTCCTGGCCTGTTTTCAGGTTTAGTTGAGCTAGGGGGAGGGGTGAGAGATCTTGACTTTTGTTCTGCTTGAGGACACCTGGTGGTACCAGGTCCCTTTCCCCCCTCTCTATCCTTCTAGAGGGCCAGTGCTCCTTTAATAGAAGTCTTATGAAGCATTGCCAGAGAAGGTGCCAGCAGTGCTGGAAACAACACATTGTTTGCACTATTTCTTCCGTTGCTGTGCCTCTGCCAACAAAAGTTTGTTTTCTTCTTTTCACATGTTCTCCCTGGCAAAAACTGTTAAGTGCTGCGCCCAGTGACCTAGAGAGCAGTGTCTGAACTGCCATCTTTGATGCTGGGCACGTCCTGATTGGTGGGAAATTTTACCATGGCTGGATTACAGGGCTAGATCAATCCCAGGACGCAGTTTTAGGGCAGGAATCATTGGATACTCTGTTTTACTCCAGAGTTTGTGCGTGTTATGGACCAAGCATTTCTGTTGAAAAGACCTCTGTCCTCTTGGCACTTATCAGCCTTCCTGGGGGTTGTGACCAGCAGTGTTCTGACCAGCAGTATAAGCTCTTCTGACTAGATCTTCACATGATTCAGATGTTCCTCCTGCTGGGGCTGTGGTCTACTTCCTATCTGACTCTTTGAAGGTAGGTGAACGTCCTCCTGAGGAGGGTGATGATCCTACAGCAGCCAAGCTCTTCCTTAAGGAGGAGCTTTCTTCTCTCATTACTAAGGCATTGCATATACTGATTTCTTCTCCTGACCCTGTCAACTCTGCGACTACCTTTAATCCTATGATATCAGGCACCAGAAAGCCTCCTAAAACCTTTGATAGTAATGTGGCTATTCAGGTGCTGATTTTGGAGCAGTGGGACTCCCTGGATGCTGGTTTAAGGGTGGCCAGGGCTATATCTTGGCTTTATCCTCTCCCTTACCCGGAACTGTAATCCTTGTGCTTGCCTAAAGTGGACTCTCTGGTGACTGCAGTCACCAAGAAGGCCACCATAACAGTGGAGGGTGGAACAGCTCTCAAGGACGTCCAGGATTGGCGTCTGGAATTCTCTCTTAAACTGGGTTTTGAGGTGGTGGCTTTGTGTTTGTAGGCCACACTTTGTGGCTTCTACAAAACCCATGTCTTAAGTTGGGTTCAGAAGGCATCTATGCTGAGGTCTTGATATACTTTCTGCTTTCCTTAGAGCCTGGGCTGGCTTATTTAGCATACTTGTATGATCTGCTAAGGAACTGTCCTCAGCTGTGTACAACGAGGTGGTGGCTTTGGCTCAGGCTTTGGGCAGTGGATGCAGCCTCCAAGTTGAGGCTGGCCTGACTACCTTTTCGTGGGAAGCTCCTCTTTGGTGAGGAGTTATAGAAGATTAAGGATTTGGGTGAGTCCAAAGGACAATGTTTACCAGAGAATAAGTCTAAGCCTCTGCTCCGTTCTTTTCTTCTCAGGCTTGGATTATACACCATTACTCAGAAATGATAAATTCCTTATTCCTTGTCATCAAGCAGATGAAGCCATTACGTATGGGTTATGTCCATCAACCAGCAGGGGAGATAGAGAGCACTCAAACTTTCACAGTGCCCTCTTGGCCAGCTAGCTCCACTGCCTCTTCAGTATTCACTATCTCCCTTAGCAGGGTGGCTGCAGCTTGTTCGAGCTCCAGAAAAATCTGCCGGGAGGTGGTTCCTGGCTTGCCAGTTGTTAACCGGGGTGTTGGAGGCTATAGCAGCTTCACTTTAAAGGCACATAGGTTAGCCCTTTCCCTGCCTTACCCATATCTCTGTGGATGTGGACATATTGCCTTGCTTTCCCTGTCCTTACCCACCAACAGTGGATGCAGGCATATAGGTTCGCCCTTTCCCTGCCTTTCCCACTCATCTGAGCCTCCGGAGTCTTCAATACCTCTGCTTTCCTCACAGCTTAAAAAAAAAAAAAAAAAGTCGCGTCGCGTTTTTAAACGCAGAGGCGCTGGAACAGAGGTTTTTGACCTGATTTTCAGCAGGATCGTAGTTGTACACTAGATCCTTTGAGGTAAGAGTGTTTTCCAACTCCTCCGGGGTGGGCCCGCGATCGGGGCGATTTTGGCGCGAAACCGCCATTTTGGATTTTACCGCCGTTTTTCGGCGATGGCTACAGACAATGTAAAGCGCTGTCCTACTTGTGGCAAGCGCAAATCAGCAGCAGGGCTCTGTAAATCGTGCTGTATTGTCGTAGGAGCCGGCCCGAGCATGGCGAGCGATGTTTCTTCCCGCTCTGAGCTGGCAGCGGGCGCCATTTTGCTTACACCGCATGGCGCGGCCTCCGTGGACACGGAGAGACCTGAGCCGGGTGGGGCACCTCGAGATGAGGTTATTTCAGAAGTGGCTAGCACCGGACAGGATTTGGGTGCCCAGGGTGAGATTTTCTCCCCGGATTTTGTGCTTTTGCTGCATAAAGCATACATGATGAAAAGAGCCCTTCCTCAAGGGTCGCCTGAGGCTCCTCTGATTGCCCCCCCGATGGATTCTGGCCTGGGACTGCCCAGTGAGGCTTTTTTCCCGGATGCTTGGCCTAAAGATAAGCGCAGATTGTGGTGCACCCCCCCCCCCCCCCCCCCCCCCCCCCCCCCCCCGTGGTCGGGGTGTGAGGATTCGGAGAACTCTGACAGACGTTCTTGGTCTGAGGAACCAGAGTCAGGTGCGGATTTACCACAGGATCTGGATGATCCCTCCGCGGTGAGGATTTTCCACCGTGATGAGCTGCCAGCGCTTATTTCAGATACCCTGCAGGCCCTCTCGATTGGCCTCCTCGGGTAATCCCAGGATGGCTAGTACCAAGAAAGCTGCTCGGGTCTTCCCTTTGCATGACTCCATCCTAGAGCTTGTTTCGGCTCAGTGGGCTGACCCCGAGGGACCTTTGAGAGTTTCCAGGGCTATGGGGCAGTTATACCCTCTGCGTGAGGGACATATGGCTCGTTTTCAAATGCCTACAGTGGATGCCCTAGTCACTGCAGTGACAAAGAGAACTACCCTCCCTGTTGAAGAAGGTGTTGCCCTGAAGGATGTTCAAGACCGTAGGCTGGAAACAGCGTTGAAACGGCCCTTTGAAATTGCAGGTCTCACTGTTCGGGCGTCTGCATGCAGCTGTTATGCTGTGAGAGCCTGCCTAGCTTGGCTGCAACAGGCAGTGGCTCAGCCCGGAGATGGAGCGGAGCCCTTCTTGGATGTGGCTCCGCGGATGGAGGTGGCCTTGTCCTTTCTGGCTGATGCCCTTTATGACCTTGTCAGAGCTTCGGCTAAACAAATGGCAGTAGCAGTGGCGGCTTGCCGTCGTCTGTGGCTACGACACTGGGCAGCGGACATGGCCTCTAAGCAAAGGTTGGTGAAGTTGCCTTTTCAAGGACTTCTCCTATTTGGTGAGGAGTTAGAGAAAATTGTGAAAGGCCTGGGTGATCCAAAACCCCAGCGCTTGCCCGAAGATAGGCAGAGGCCTTCCTCTAAGGGCCAGGCGGTCCACTCCTCGTACAGACCTCGCTTCCGTGAAGCTAGAAGGTACCGCCCGGGGCGTTCTGCTGGGTTCACTTCACGTGCCCGTGGTCAGCAGAGGAACTCGTTTCGCTCGGACAAGCATTCCGCAGCCGGTGGCTCAAGACCAGGAGTTCAGTGGCAACCCTCTCAATGATGGTGCGCCGGCCCTCTCCTCGATGCCTGTCATCGGAGGACGTCTTTCCCTCTTTGTCGAGGAGTGGGCCAAGATTTCCTCAGATCAGTGGGTTCTGGACCTGATCAGAGATGGATACAGAATAGAATTCAACGCCCCAGTAAGAGACGTGTTTGTGGAGTCCCGATGCGGTTCTGCCGTCAAACGGGCGGCGGTGGAGGAGACTTTACAAGGTCTGATTCAGTTAGGGGCAGTGACCCCGGTGCCTCCCGCCGAGCAAGGCTGCGGCCGATACTCCATCTACTTTGTGGTGCCGCGAAAAGGTGGGTCCTTTCGCCCTATTCTGGACTTAAAAGAAGTGAACAAGTCCCTGAGAGTGCGGCATTTCCACATGGAATCCCTGCGCTCCGTCATTGCGGCGGTTCAGCCAGGAGAGTTTCTCACGTCTCTAGACCTGAAAGAAGCTTACTTGCACATACCGATTTGGCCCCCGCACCAGAAGTTTCTGAGGTTTGCGGTGTTGGGAAAACATTTCCAGTTCAGGGCCTTGCCTTTTGGCCTCGCCACAGCTCCCCGAACCTTTTCGAAGGTAATGGTGGTAGTAGCTGCTTTTCTCAGGCGAGAAGGTATCAGGGTTCACCCATACCTAGACGACTGGCTCATCAGAGCAGACTCTGCAACAGAGAGCTTACAAGTACAGCCAGAGTGGTCTCAGTACTGCAATCTCTAGGCTGGGTCGTCAATATGGCCAAAAGTCACCTGTCTCCTTCACAATCTCTAGAGGTTTTGGGGGCTAGGTTCGACACAGTCTCGGGCTATGTGTTCCTACCCGAGCTAAGGCGGTGCAAGCTTCAGAATCAGGTCCGTCTGCTCCTGAGGATGCCCCGCCCGCGAGCTTGGGACATTGTCCAGCTGCTGGGATCGATGACAGCCACGATGGAAGTGGTACCCTGGGCGAGAGTGCACCTGAGACCTCTACAGTATTCCCTTCTCTGGAGATGGTCTCCTATTTCTCAGGATTACCAATGCAGACTTACTTGGCTCCCTGCGGCCCGTCTCAGCATGGAGTGGTGGCTCTCAGACAGCATGCTGCGGCGAGGAATGCCGCTGACGCTCTCCGTTTGGTGCCTAGTGGTAACAGATGCCAGCCTGAAGGGCTGGGGCGCACACTGCAAGGGGAAGCATGCCCAGGGTCTATGGACACCCGAAGAGTCGGAGTGGTCCATCAACCGCCTAGAGTTGAAAGCGGTGTTTCAGGCGCTTCTGGCCTTTCAAGTGACCCTGGAAGGATTGGCTGTCAGAGTGATGTCGGACAACACGACAACGGTGGCCTATATAAATCGACAAGGCGGAACAAGGTGCAGAGCACTAGCCGCGCAGGCCGAACTGATTTGCCACTGGGCCGAGCTGCATCTTCAGTGTCTGTCGGCAGCTCATATTGCAGGTCAGAGCAATGTGCAGGCCAATTATCTGAGCAGGCATCAGATCGATCCAGCAGAATGGAATCTGGCAGACGAAGTATTCCTGCAGATCTGTGCCAAAAGGGGCAAGCCCGTGATGGATCTAATGGCGACAAGTGCCAATACCAAAGTCCCGTGCTTCTTCAGCAGACGGAGAGATCCTCGCTCGGCGGGGTTGGTTGCCTTGGCTGAACCCTGTCCTCCGGGTCTACTTTATGTGTTTCCCCCCATGGCCCTTGATAGGGCGCCTGCTCTTGCGGATTCGGCTGCACCCAGGAGAAGTGGTCCTCATCGCCCCGGATTGGCCAAGGAGACCTTGGTATGCAGATCTCCGACAGATGCTCCTGGAGGCTCCTCTGCCGTTACCTCTGGTACCGAACCTGTTGACTCAGGGACCGGTAGCCATGCAGGACGCCGGCCGCTTTGGTCTTACGGCATGGCTATTGAGAGGGCGCAATTGAGGCATAAAGGTTATTCTAATAAAGTTATTTCCACTCTCCTGCAAGCCCGCAAGCGGTCCACTTCCGTGGCTTATGCCAGGATTTGGTGCCTGTTTGAGTCTTGGTGTGCTTCCAGAGCCATTGTTCCAGTGCGGGCTCCTGTCTCGCCGATTCTGGACTTTTTGCAGGAAGGTGTACAAAAAGGCTTGGCCTATAATTCCCTGCGGGTGCAGGTGGCAGCGTTGGCCTCCCTTCGTGGTAAGGTGGAAGGCGTGTCTTTGGCTGCTCACCCAGATGTGACACGGTTTCTTAGAGGGGTGCTTCGGCTCCGACCTCCAGTGTGAGCACCCTGTCCAGCTTGGAACCTGGGGCTAGTTTTGAAAACCCTGCAGGCATCTCCTTTTGAGCCACTTCGGCGAGCATCGGAGAAAGACTTGACACTGAAGGCCGTTTTTCTGGTGGCCATTACCTCGGCGAGACGGGTGTCAGAGCTCCAGGCGCTGTCCTGTAGAGACCCATTTCTGCAATTTTCAGAGTCCGGAGTCACGGTTCGGACCGTGCCTTCCTTTACGCCTAAGGTGGTTTCAGCCTTTCACTTAAACCAGCCTATTTTCTTGCCCTCTTTTTCAGAGGAAGAGTTTCCAGAATCTTTTGGGCAGCTGCACCTTTTGGATGTGTGCAGGACTCTGCTGCAGTATCTGCGAGTTACTAATTCTTTCAGGACTTCTGATCATCTGTTTGTTTTGCTATCCGGTTCTCGCAGAGGGTCTCCAGCGTCTAAAGCCACTATTGCCCGCTGGCTCAAAGAAACTATCTTTTCAGCTTATCTGCTGGCCGGCAGGGTTCTGCCTGTGGACTTTAAGGCACATTCTACTAGAGCGATTTCTTCCTCTTGGGCTGAAACTGGAGCACTCTCTGTTCAAGAGATATGCAGTGCAGCAACATGGGCTTCTAAGCTCTCCTTTGCCCGACATTACAGGCTGGATGTGGCTGCCAGGAGGGATGTGCGTTTTGGTGCACAAGTGCTAGCGCGTGGTGTGGCTTGTTCCCACCCTATCTAGGGATTGCTTTGTTACATCCCATACGTAATGGCTTCATCTGCTTGATGACAAGGAAGGGAAAATTAGGTTCTTACCTTGGTAATTTTCTTTCCTTTAGTCATAGCAGATGAAGCCATGAGCCCTCCCTGTATGATTGTCTGTATGCTGTGAATCTGTTTTTCAGGTTCTGTTCTAATTTCCTGAAGTTCCTTCCTTGGGAGAAAGTTGGAAAACAATCTTCAGGATTCATGTTCAGTTTAAATTTAGGAGGATGTGGTCATTCCCTCCAGCATGTTTTTTTGGAGGATGTGTTGATTCTCTCCAGGAGACGCGTGTGTTCCCCTCCAGTTCTATAAATAGGAGGATGAGTTCATTCCCTCCAGTGTGTTGGGAGGATGTGTGATTCCCTCCAGGAGGCGCGTGTGTTCCCCTCCACTTATACAATAAGGAGGATGAGTTTATTCCCTCCAGGAGGATGTGCATTCCCTCCTTTATGAGTTCATGCCCTTGTGATGGGCCATCGTTCGCTGTGAGGAAAGCTCTTGTGATTCCCATTGCGGTTTGCCATACTGCTTTGGAAGCTTCAAATACTGAAGAGGCAGTGGAGCTAGCTGGCCAAGAGGGCACTGTGAAAGTTTGAGTGCTCTCTATCTCCCCTGCTGGTTGATGGACATAACCCATACGTAATGGCTTCATCTGCTATGACTAAAGGAAAGAAAATTACCAAGGTAAGAACCTAATTTTCCCGTCTACATAGGGGGGCATAATTGAAAGGGACACCCAAGTTTTGCTGAGGACGTCCTCGCAAAACGCCTCGGCGAAGGGGCGGGGAAACCCATATTATCGAAACAAGATGAACGTCCATCTTTCGTTTCGATAATATGGTCGGGGATGCCCAGATCCTGAAACTGAGGTCGTCCTTAGAGATGATCATCCCTAGACTTGGTCATTTCCGATTTTCAGTGATAATGGAAACCAAGGGCGCCCATCTCAGAAACGACGAAATGCAAGCCTTTTTGGTCATGGGAGGAGCCAGCATTTGTAGTGCACTGGTCCCCTCTGACGTGCCAGGACACCAACCAGGCACCCTAGGGGGCACTGCAGGGGACTTCAGAAATTGCTCCCAGTTACATAGCTCCCTTACCTTGTGTGCTGAGCCCCCCCAACCCACTACCCACAACTGTACACCACTACCATAGCCCTAATGGGTGAAGGGGGGCACCTAGATGTGGGTACAGTAGGTTTCTGATGGGTTTTGGAGGGCTCACATTTACCACCACAAGTGTACCAGGTAGGGGGGGGGGATGGGCCTGGATCTGTCTGCCTGAAGTGCACTGCACCCACTAAAAGTGCTCCAGGGACCTGCATATTGCTGTGATGGACCTGAGTATGACATTAGAGGCTGGCACAAAAGATTTTTAAAGATATTTTTTGAGGGTGGGAGGGGGTTAGTGACCACTGGGGGAGTAAGGGGAGGTCATCACCGATTCCCTTCGGTGGTCATCTGGTCATTTCGGGCACCTTTTTGTAGCTTGGTCGTAAGAAAAACAGGACTAGGTAAAGTCATCCAAGTGCTCATTGGGGATGCCTTTTTTTTCCATTATGGGTCGAGGATGCCCAAGCCCTGCCTTCGCTACACCTCTGACATGCCCCGTGAACTTTGGTTTTCCCCATGACGGAAAGCAGTTGGGGACGCCCAAAATCGGCTTTCGATTATGCCGATTTTGATGACCCTGTAAGAAGGACGCCCATCTTCCGATTGTGTCAAAAAATGGGCGTCCTCTTTCGAAAATAAGCCTGATAGTAATCCTGCAGGTCCAACAATATCTACATTTTTAATGATCTGGGCATCCCGATAACGTACAAAATTGGGATTATCCAATTTTGGGAAAATACGAAGGACAGATTTTTCTCAGTTTATGAGATCTTGTATATGTAATTCTTAGACATTTTCCATCAAAGCAGTTATGTTGGATATGGTTCTCAGAAAATATTGGAAAATGCTATTTTAGAGGACAATATCTCAAAACACAAATCTTATTTGTGTGTGCTTGGTAGTCTGTCTCGGTCTTTGCGACATAGACACTGTCTGTCACTGGCTGACCTCTCCTGTTGCTTCTGGACTGATAACCTTGCTCAGCTGACATCCCTATGCTGCCCACAGATGTCTTAGGGGGTATTTTACTAAGGTGTGCAAACGTTTTTAGTTCGCACTAAAAATCAGCTGTCGATAAACTCTGAAATGCCCATAGAAATATAACGGTCATCTCTAAGTTTAGTGCCAGCTGAGTTTTAGCAAGTTGTTGCCTTCTGTTTGGAACATACAGACGTT
Source organism: Microcaecilia unicolor (assembly GCF_901765095.1). Lineage (NCBI taxonomy): Eukaryota > Metazoa > Chordata > Amphibia > Gymnophiona > Siphonopidae > Microcaecilia > Microcaecilia unicolor. Next base: position 194,024,040 of record NC_044031.1, on the reverse strand, counting down.
AGAAAGCCCACCAACATTTTGTTTTTGCTGCTACAAGTCTGGATTTCATTGTTCAAGAAAACAAATTAAATGATGAAATTTGTATGTATTTCACTTATATCCAAACTGGTTTGACCATAAACACATTAAGGTCCAAAGTATTGGGGATATGGCTTTTTTGGTAATCCTTCACAATTAAATTTCAGTAGAAGAAATTTGCAAAACTGCAATGTGGTATTTGGTCAGTTACTGCCTAGATACTGAGTAGGGATGTGACAGCAGGTTTGGGCAGCCTATTTTTGAGGCTCATCTTAAGTATCAACTCCAGCCCCACCTGGACCCATTTTTATAGATGAGGGCTGTCATCCTAAAATATATTTATAAAATGTTCTTCAACCAATTGATGTTTCCCCTGGTTTTCTAAACTGAAGGTAGCCTTTAGACAGTGGGTTTTACTTGCATGATTGATGATTTCATTTGTCTTCGAAATAAGCATAATTGCTTACCTGTAACAAGGATACTCTGAAGATGGCAAAATCACCAGTCATGTATTCCCTTCACCTCTCCTTCTGGAGTTTGAGCTGAGGCACGCTGTGAGGTCATGGCAGGATAGGAACTACTGCATATGCTCAGAAGTGTTATACTAGCACTTTGAAGAAAGCTCTGGAAAGTGTCCAGTTTGCACTAAGTTTGATGCCATTCACTTGTGTGACTGCTGATTTTACAGTCTTTAGACTACTACAAGTAAGCATGATTCATTTTATATCATTAGTATTCAGACTTGAATTACCAGAAGTCCTTTTTGCTTTATTATAGGACTGCCTGCAGAATATCTAGGGAAAAGGAATAATGATCAGGCTTTATAATATGCTTCTTGAGGTGGAAGTTACCCCATTTGTGCTCAGGATAGTTATACAGCTGATCATAAACTTATCAAGAAGGGCTTTCCTCTTTTATGTATCTTTTTGGGTTTACAAAAAGCAATTTTATTGCACATTCGAAGAGCCTGATTTTGTATGTCATGATGTTATCATCAGCAAGGTATTGACTTAATGATGAAAAGCTAGAAATTTTAGACCCCCAGGCATGAAAGCTGCTTATCTATTGTCCAAGTTAGGTTATCATATAATTAAAGAAAACATGCTGTGGAATTCTGTAGTACTAACACTTTACTTGGATAATTCATTTGCAGTTAAACTTTTTCTTTATAGAACTGTTCAACAAAATGTAGTATAGCTATAGTTTATGAAAACCACAGAGGCTTGGTAGTACAAATATCCAGAAAAGAACAGAATTACCACAAATAAAATGTCTTTGAAAGATGTGATCTTTTATTTAAAATCTAATGTGACCATATTTCACCCTCAGGCTGGATCAGGGGTAAAACTAAAATAGATAATGATGTTTTGTACCCCACATCTGCAATAACACAAACCATCATGGGATAGGAGGTAGTGTTCTATTTGGATTAAAAACTGGGTAAAGGATAGAAAACAGAGAGTAGGGTTAAATGGTCATTATTCTCAATGGAGAAGGGTAGTTAGTGGTGTTCCCCAGGGGTCAGTGCTGGGACTGCTGCTTTTTAACATATTTATAAATGACCTAGAGATGGGAGTGACTAGTGAGGTAATTAAATTTGCTGATGACACACAGTTATTCAAAGTCGTTAAATCACGGGAGGATTGTGAAAAATTACAAGAGGACCTTGGGAGACTGGGCATCTAAATGGCTGATGACATTTAATGTGAGCAAGTGCAAAGTGATGCACGTGGGAAAGAGGAACCCGAATTATAGCTACGTCATGCAAGGTTCCACGTTAGGAGTCACGGACCAAGAAAGGGATCTAGGTGTCGTAGTTGATGATACGTTGAAACCTTCTGCTCAGTGTGCGGCTGTGGCTAAGAAAGCAAATAGAATGTTAGGTATTATTAGGAAAGGAATGGAAAAGAAAAATGAGGATGTTATAATGCCTTTGTATCTCTTCATGGTGTGACCGCACCTTGAATATTGTGTTCAATTCTGGTCGCAGTGTCTCAAAAAAGATATAGTGGAATTAGAAAAGGTGCAGAGAAGGGCGACGAAAATGATATAGGGGATAGGACAACTTCCCTATGAGGAAAGGCTAAAGTGGCTAGGGCTCTTCAGCTTGGAGAAAAGGCGGCTGAGGGGAGATATGATAGGTCTATAAAATAATGAGTGGAGTTGAACGGGTAGATGTGAAGCGTCTGTTCACGCTTTCCAAAAATACTAGGACTAGGGGGTATGCGATGAAGCTACAATGTAGTAAATTTAAAACGAATCGGAGAAAATGTTTCTTCACTCAACGTGTAATTAAACTCTGGAATTCGTTGCCAGAGAATGTGATAAAGGTGGTTAGCTTAGCGGAGTTTTAAAAAGGTTTGGACGGCTTCCTAAAGAAAAAGTCCATAGATCATTATTAAATGGCCTTGGGGAAAATCCACTATTTATGGGATAAGCAGTCTAAAACTTTTATTTGGGATCTTGCCAGGTATTTGTGATCTGGATATTGCTACTGTTGGAAACAGGATGCTGGGCTTGATGGACCTTTGGTCTTTTCCAGTATGGCAATACTTATGTACTTATCCTAAACATGTACACAGCCCCAATTATTGTACTCAGATCTGATATATGTGTCTGAGCCTTCACACAGGGTGGGGGCAAAAGAGACCCTAGCAAGAACGCTCATCGCAGAATCTGAGCCTTCACACAGGGTGGGGGCAAAAGAGACCCGAGCAAGAATGCTCATCACAGAGTCTGAGTTTTCACACAGGGTGGGGGCAAAAGAGACTGGAGCAGTCGCTCTCAAGCAGGATATCGGCTGAACTCCCTTGGCCTAAACCAGAGGGAGCTGGACAGCCACACTCCTCATCAGGCTTCAGAGGAACCCAAGCCTACCAACCAGCAGTGACGTCAGCTGCTCGACTTGAAGCCACAGCAAGACATGAGCCAGCAGAGTATCTGGCCATCAAAGACCTGGGGAGCACAGAGCTTACCCAGTCCAATGACCGCCCTGAGCGCTACAGGGCGTGGAAATCCAATTCCAAGGTTACCATTGTGAGCAATTCCAAGGTTACCATAGCGAGTATGAAGCTTACTCCTAAGCAAGAGATGAACACAATGCCACACGGGCTGGGATAGGAAACAGCCGCACGTGTAGAAGAATCGAACTCCGATCATCTTGCCAAAGATTTCGAAGTACCTATCAAGTGTACAGAACATGGCAACGACCTGAGCGTCTATGCCGTACACCCAGATGATGCTGAACCGAACTCTAACCCTGAGTCGAATCATGGCAGGGAGACGGAGGAGGAGAAGGCACCAACATTCCAAGCCACTTCTAGATGCACGAAGGTGTGTGAAGGAAACCACAAAGAGAGATCCTGCACCAAGACATGCCTGACAGAAGCGCATCTTGAAGGACGACGTGACAAAGCAGCCAAAATGTACGTCGTTGTAGATGAGCAGAACAACAGGTCTCTCACAATCTCAGAGCGCCATGACGTGTTCGACATCCACCAAAACTACTTCCCAGACAGCATCAAATTTGTGCAAGGGCCGTACAGACGGCAGGGCAAGCAGCACATAGTTACACAATAGAGGCTATGAATGGCAACACCACGCCACGGTCACCCACACGAGTTGAATGTGACCAGATACCAGACTTTAAAGATGGGGTTCCCATGCTACAGGCTGCCTGGAATCACCCCTACCTGAGGCCCACAACCGACCAGCTTGCACACTTGAATCCAGATGTTGAGATCTTGCTCTTGCCAGACAGAGATGCATCAGAACCCTGTACATCCGTGAATCATGCAAGAGCCCACGCAACGCTCCCTATGTACACCCACGCAACTTGGGTTGGACACCAGTAGGCGATGCCTGCCTCAAGCAAACAAGAAAGTCAAATATCAAGGTACTTTCCACCAATGTCCTAGAAAGCGGGCACTCTTCCTTGTACGAGCCACGTACCAACCATCTATCCACCAAAGAAGCTCCCGTCCAGAAGGAACAGAGCATTGTCCCAACGCTCTGCAAAACAGTCTCTCCAGCAGACTTAGAACACCTGGGAAGCTCAGTGTTCCAGAACACCAAAGATGGAGACGAACCTGCCTACTACATAAAAGATAAAGAGTTCCTGAACATAATGAGTACAGAGTTCAGTACAGATGAGTCATCTCCTTCAGTAGACCATACTAGAAACCTGAAGGACCCAGACTTAGAACACCTGGGAAGCTTAGTGTCCCAGACCACCGAAGATGGAGCCAAACCTGCCTTCTCCATAGAAGATAAAGAGTTCCTGAGCATGATGAACAAAGAGTTCAGTAGAGATGAATCATTCCTTTACAGCAGACCGTGCCAGAAACCTAAAGGACATAGACTGGGGTGTGGACGCACCCTCATTTCAACGGCGCCTTGGCCTAAGCAGGGAATTCACCTTTTGGGTCGCCACTCATCTGCAACAGCGCACCCAACGAATCATCCTGTCTACAGTGAATGGCCCGTATGATCCACCACCAATATTTCGCTTCCTGGACCACCCGAAGAAGCACAAGCACAGAGAGTCACCATCCTCCCATGAAGATCAAAGACTCTCTCTCTCTCTCTCTCTTTTGTGTTGTCTAGTGTTGTTGTCTCTCTCTCGTTTCAGCTCCTGTGTGATGAAGATGAGCCTACAGCCCGTGTCACGACTGTGGTTGTGATCCCTCTCTGACTCACCCTTTGTCCCGATAGCTGCTGTGCTGGTTACTGTCTGCTTTGTTTCTTTCCTGTGTGTTTCAAGCCTCACTTTGGGTTCTGTGTATTTCCTGCCTCTGTCTTGTTCATAAGGAAGTGTAGCACTTCTACCTTGTTCATAGTCTGTGTGCCTGTGGGCACTTCTGCTTCTGTTCTTCACGGTCTGTTTGTCTGCTAGGTTCAGCCTTCAGCCGTAGTTCTGTTGTTTGTCTGTGTGGGTCAGCTTTGTGTCCTGCTTGTGTCTGCCTTGTTTGTCTTGAGCTCCAGTCCCCTTCCTGCTTGTCTCTGCTCTGCTTGCTTTCAGCTCCTGTTCCTGCCGAGTTTGTTGAAAATCTTGAATCCTGTTCCAACCAAGTTTGTTCCAGCATCCTGAATCCTGTTCCTGTCCAGTTTGTTTGAGTATCCTGAACCTTGTTCTAGCATCCTGAATCTTGTTCCCGTCTAGCTTGTTTGAGTATCCTGAATCTTGTTCCAGCATCCTGAATCCTGTTCCTGTCCAGCTTGTTCGAGTATCCTGAACCCTGTTCCAGCATCTGGAATCCTGTTCTTGCCAAACCAAGTCTGCCCCAGCATCTGGTTCCAGCCAAGCTTGTTAGTCCAGTCCTGCTTGGGAGGTTTTGCCTCCTGCTGCCGCTCGACGACAATAGGCCAAGGACTCACGTTGTTCCAGAGTTCGTGACTGTTTGTTTAAAGCCTGGGATCGTGACAGTCGGTGGACAGCCTGACTGCAAATAATGGACTTTGCATGCTATTAAATTGATAAGTTGTGATAATAAGGATAGTGGTATTTACCGATACCAGGTGGGGAGTGTTCTGTCCTCTGACAGCTTCGCACTAGTTTATAACGTGATCCTAAAATGTGTGTAATAACTTTACTGTTATTCTCATTTCTAAGGACTATCATTGCTGCAGTTCTCTGCAAAGATTTGTGAGCAAGGCATTGTGTGTAATGTAGTTCACAGGTAATGCAACCACACTTGCCTGTCTGTGTAAGAACGGTTACCACTGGTTGTGAGGCTGCCTAGACCTCTTTTCTCTCTCAGCCAAGCTTGGCTCCTGTGTCTACCTGCTATCATTTCCTGTTCAGTCTTACTATCTCTGTCCTGAGAGGTCAGCCATGTATGACCTTTCCCTCCAGTCGAGAGCCGTCCTCTAGGACCACCCCTTACTACCCGATGGCAGGCTCTGTCCCCATTGGTCTCTATCTGCTCCTCCCTGAGCCTGTGTGAGGCTTCAACACCTCTTTGTTCTTTCAGCCATGAGGCATTTCACCATCTTGCTAGAGACATGGAGCATGCACCATCGTGCCCCAGACAGCTCTGCCCTGCTGAAACTCCCTGCAACGAACTTGTTTTTTTTTACCTTGAAAATACCTCCTCCCTGATGAGATATTGCACATTCCAGTCACCCAGTTTTGAACCACTTCTATCTGCTCAACTATTTCTCACCTGCAATAAAGCTACTTCTCCTCAGATATCCACCTCCATCAGCTCTCAGATTATGGAGTCGCTGTGCCCTGGAGCAGCACTTCTGAACATCTGACTTGTGAGTAAATTATCTGTGTTTTATTCAGTAAAAGAGACTTCAGAAAAATAATAGAGACTTAAGGTGTGATTGGTGTGCCAAGGTTTTACTTCAAGATATTGTAGACTTTACAGTAACAAGCCTATGAGAAGCTTGAACAAATGATAGATATCAAATAATAAAATAATTTGTTTGAAAATATTTTAAAAAATAATACATAAATATGTAAACTATTTGTTATTTATAAAATGGGAATTTTTAGAATACATCCAAGTTGGAAACATCTAAAAGTCTTGTAATAATTATTTAATCTCATTCATTCATACTATATAGTATAATCATAGCTTTGAACTCACTGATACAGCAAATCCCAGTGTCAAACACAGGGTTATTTCAGTTACAGAATAAAATGGCTTAACCCCCCCCCCCCCCCCAAACACACACACACACACACAAATTAATGTTAGACACATCTAATCAAATTATACCTTCATTTTGAACCTTTCAGAAATGTATGCTACTGCCTATTAGCTGTAATGTCTTTTGAAGTTATTAATTAATTTATTAATTATAGGAACTATTATAAAAACAAGACCTTCAAACTTCCTGCTGTAATTGTGAAACTAAAAATGAAATAAACTACCTTCTAAACATCCAAAACAACCCATCTTATTTCTCTTATTTATTTTCTAATGGTAAAATATCCTATTTTGTTTTTTTAAAATGGTCCTGTTACTGACATCCATACACAATTCATCCTTGAATGTCATAATTTCTTATTATTTAAAAGTATGTCTATAATATTATTAAAAATTGTCTAAAAACTTTGCATAAACTCATAATCTAGATCTTCCTTTGTTTATTTAGTCAATTTAACCCATTAAAATCTGCTAGATTTTAAAAGAACTAAAATAATCTTCTAAGTCCCTGGTGGCCAACCCCTGAAATAGAGCAAGCCCTCTATCCTCTACTGCAAATGTGCTTCTTTCCCCTTTAATAGCTATGCCTGAGGTGATTGCTTCTTGTGGCCATGATCTTTAATAGCTTTCTTGCTCTGTTTTTATACTCTTTCCTCCTCATGTTTTTATGTTCTCTCAACTGTCTGTCCTAGTTTCCAGCAGCTTCTCTCTCTCAACCCCCCCATCCAGTTCCACATCACCTCCCACCCAAGTCAGTTGTCCTTCTCCAACTTTTGCCAGTCAGCCACCTTAACAGACTTCTGCTTGCTGCCCATTCCCTATCTTCGCCTTTGACAAAAATGCTGTTCACCTTTGGTAGGCACAGAACTCGTTTAGTGGCCATATTCCGTGTTTGCCTCATGATCTAAAATTTCTGAAACACCATCCGACTCACATGGCATAAACTGCAAGATCTGCACACAGAGCTGACCGGAAGCATCCTGCAGCAGCTAGAGCAGAAATGTGACATGAAAAGCATTGGTGCATGATGAAATTTATTGGTACTATGGCAACCTGGTAGTTTGGATTTCTCAGCTTTGGTTTAAAGGATTAAATAGTGAAGACTTGATTGTATATGCTGCTAATATTTTATTTCCTTGAAAGCCGTTCAAGATCTATGCCTAGTATGCATATATTTGTGATTATAAGCTCTATGGAGTGGTGGTATTGCATGTTGGTAATTTTTGGGGGTCTGAAAAATTTGTAGTAATATACATGGGATGGTATGAACTGGGGAGGGACTGATGTGTAAAGGAGGAGGCTTGGTCAAATGAGCATATGAAGAAGGGGTTTATGCGTAACTGAGAAGGGGGAGAGCTTCTGGTAATCACAGAATTAAAAATCTGCTAGAAAATAAATGCATACGCATGTTTTTTCACTTCCTCCCTTGTTCTATTTTTATTTTGCTTCTGAGGAGATCTTGATAAAAGCTTTTGAAAACTCCATTACATAGTCACTTTTGCCATTATGATGCAGTGCTGATCCATTCCAGAACTTCATGTAAACATCACATTCCCTATAAAGCTTGAACATAGCTTGAGCAGCTGGAGAATAAAATTGGGGAAAGAGATTTTGTAAAAATGGGGATTTAGCAATAAACAAAGCATACCTTGGAAGTGATAGATTCAAGAAACAGGTAAGTTGCTGTTATAAAAGCATACAGGTAGTGTTTCTGGTTTAGTTATAGATATACATAATAGAATTTAATATTTTCTCAGGGGTAATTTCTGCAGGCCAGTTTGTATGGTTCTTCTGAAATGAAAATCCCTAGGCTTTCTCCTAAAAAGTGTCAAATGATCTTTTAAACATTAGAACTAATTAAATTATAACATGTAGACATCTTGAACAGAATGATCAATGCCCTTGGTTTCCTTGGGCGGGGGGGGGGGGGGAGACAGTGGTGAGAAGGAAAGAAGAGGTAAAGGGGGGGAGAAAAGGGAGAGATGCTAGGCAGAAAGCGTAAAGGTAGAAAGAAGAAGGAAAAGGCTAGAGGAGGGGTAGGATTGAGATATATGATGCAAACAGCAGAAAAGAAAAAGGAAGTGTTAGGGTGGAAGAGAGATGCTTAGGGATGATGTCATGAAAATTTTCATCAAACCTGTAAGTGGATTTGAAGATTGTGTAGCCCTTTTTCTCCAAGGACAAGCAGGCTGCTTGTTCTCACGTGGGTCGACGTCCACGTCGGCCCAGGAATTGGCATTTTTCAAGCAAAATATAACAAAGTTTTGCCAGAGTCTTCTGGCGCACGTGCGTGGACTGATTTCCCGCCCGCCACGTGAGCATGCCTCCTCAGTTTTTTCTTTTTTCCGCGTTGTAGGTTTTTATCTCCGATCCTCTCAGGCCAAGGAAAAAAGTCTTAACGAATTTTTCGCTATTTGTTCTTTATTTTACTTTTTGTGCAGTTAAAAAAAAAAAAAAAATCCATAGTGTCTTTTAGATTTTTTTCACTTTGCCACACAATCGTGTCTTTTGATTTTGCCGAAGCTGTTTTTCCTTTCATGTCATCGAAGACACCCAGTGGCTTGAAACGTTGTACTCGGTGCAACCGGACCATCTCAGGCACCAATACCCATGCCTGGTGTATCCACTACTACAACTATTTAGCATTTCTATAGCGCTACAAAGCGTACGCAGCGCTTCACAAACGTAGAAGAAAGACAGTCCCTGCTCAAAGAGCTTATAATCTAATAGACAAAAATAAAGCAAGCAAATCAATTAATGTGGGGGAGTGGTTACAAGTCAAAAGCAATGTTAAAGAGGTGGGCTTTCAATCTATATTTAAAGATGGTCAAAGATGGGGCAGTAATATTCCAGTAAGATGTGTAAATAAAAAACTTAAAGCAAGGAAGATCAGGAAGGAGATTCAAAATGGCCGTTGACTAGATCGGACGCCCAGTAAGCTCTGAGAGTAAAAATGCCAAAGAGAAGGGGCCGTTTGTCCTCCTCTACTGCCCCACCATGGCAAAATCTTCTTTCTCAATCCACTATGATTAATTACCTTCGTGGAGCACAGATACCAGTGACACCAGGAGCAGGTCCGCTAGGTCAACCGGGTGGAAATGGTAACACTTCGGAGACCGCTGGACTGGAGCTATCGCTCAGCCCCGATGAAAGGGCACCTCCCCCGCAACCCTCGGGAGCGAGCACGTCGACGCCGGATCCCAGCAAGTTGCCACTGAAGAGTGTAGTCATTCAGTGGGCCGAGGAGGAGAGTCGAACTCCGGACAGTGCAGACGTAGGCGAACAAGGTGCCTCTTGAGGGGGAGAAATAACATCTAATACCCAGGACCGGATGAAAGTTGTCACTGGAGATAGAGCACAACAAAACGCTGTTGTAGCTGCAGAGGTACAATTTCCTAAGTTTCAGAAACCTACTGAAATTACATTAGAGACTCTATATACTTTGATTGTGGATTTGGGGAAATCCTTAAGTCCACAAATTAAACAATTATCCCAAGATATGTCTAAATTGGACCAAAAGGTTCAACAGACTGAACTCAGGGTAGAGACAATATCGAGCCGGCAAGTGGAACTGGAAAAAGAAGTGAAAGAGGTTAATTCGAACCAGGAGACTATGATTAAGGATTTATTTGCCTTGAGAAGACGAACTGAATTCTTGGAGAATGTAACCAGAAATAACAATATTTGCTTTTTAAATTTCCCTAAAAAAGTTGGAGTTTTACCAAGGGAAATGCTCAGAAAGTATATTACAGATATATTTGGTGTATCAGAGGAAATGGTTCCACCATTTACACAAATATATTACTTGCCCCTGAAACACCATGAGGCATATTTTCAAAGCACTTAGCCTTCCAAAGTTCCATAGAAACCTATGGAACTTTGGAAGGCTAAGTGCTTTGAAAATATGCCTCCAAGTATCTCAAGAAAAATCAGAATTAGATATTTCATTGATATTGGAATCCTCAGACGCTGACCTAGTTAAAGCTTCTACTTTAATTGCCACAGTAGCCTTGTCACCGGACAAGAACTGGTTGATGAGACTTTTGTTCCAAAACAAAGATAAGAGCTTCCTTGGTTTAAAGGTTAGTCTCTTCCCTGATGTGACCAAGGAGACTCAAAAACGTAGACAGAGATTTTTACTTATGAGGCCTGGTGTAATTCAGTTAGGAGGTACGTTCTTTCTAAAGTACCCGTGCAAATGCCTAGTAAAATATCAATCTAATAAATATGTGTTTTATGAGCCGGCACAACTTTCTTCGTTCCTGGCTACAAAAGGACAAGGGAGTAATTAATATATAGCCCTATATACTGGAGAAGGTATCTGTTAAGAGCATCCGATAAAGAAAAGCTTCCTTAATTATTTCTTTTCAGAATCCATATTGTAAATTTTGAATCTCACCAATGTGGACTTTAATTAACATACCATGTATTACACCAACAAGCAGGGGGCACCGGATCTTGCCCTCTGTGTCAGGAAGCCGTCCAGATGTGCCTTTGGGCACGCCGTCACGGCATGTTTCTCCAAACCACTTCTCTGGCAGGTGTAAACAACAGTCTGGCCAACAGGTTGACCAGGATTGTGCAACCTCACGAGTGGTCAATGAACATGGTCGTAGTCTACAAGATCTTCCGAGCGTGGGGCACCCCCTCGGTGGATCTTTTTGCCACTCAGATCAATCACAAGGTCCCTCAGTTCTGTTCCAGGCTTAAGGCCCACAACAGACTAGCGTCAGACGCCTTTCTCCTACATTGGAGAACAGGCCTTCTGTATGCGTATCCTCCCATATCTCTAGTAGGGAAGACTTTGCTGAAACTCAAGCAAGACTGTGGAACCATGATCCTTATTGCACCCTTCTGGCCATGTAAGATTTGGTTCCTCCTTCTTCTGGAGTTGTCCTCCAGGGAACCGTGGAGATTGGAGTGTTTTCCAACCCTTATCACCCAGAATGAGCATCCCAGTCTCCAGTCTCTGGCTTTCACGGCCTGGATGTAGAGAGCTTGGAATTCGCCTCCTTGGGTCTTTCAGAGGGTGTCTCCCGAGTCTTGCTTGCTTCCAGGAAAGATTCCACGAAGCGGTGTTACGCTTTCAAATGGAGGAGGTTTGCCGTCTGGTGTGACAGCAAGGCCCTAGATCCTCGTTCTTGTCCTACACAGATCCTGCTTGAATACCTTCTACACTTGTCAGAGTCTGGTCTCAAGACCAAGTCCGTAAGGGTTCAGCTTAGTGCGATTAGTGCTTATCACTGTGTAGAGGGTAAGCCTATTTCTGGACAGCCTTTAGTTGTTCGCTTCATGAGAGGTTTGCTTTTGTCAAAGCCCCCAGTCAAACCTCCACCAGTGTCATGGGATCTCAGTGTCGTTCTCACCCAGCTGATGAAAGCTCCTTTTGAGCCACTGAATTCCTGCGATCTGAAGTACTTGACCTGGATGGTCATTTTCTTGGTGGCTGTTACTTCAGCTCGTAGGTTCAGTGAGCTTCAGGCCTTGGTAGTGCAAGCACCTTATACCAAGTTTCATCATAACAAAGTAGTGCTCCGCATGCACCTGCACCCTAAGTTCCTGCCAAAGGTGGTGTCGGAGTTCCATCTGAACCAGTCTATTGTCTTGCCAACATTCTTTCCTCATCCTCATGCCCACCCTGGCGAAAGCAGTTTGCATACCTTGGACTGCAAGAGAGCATTGGCTTTTTATGTGGACCGGACAAAGCCCTTTAGACAGTCCGCCCAATTGTTTGTTTCTTTCGATACCAACAGGAGGGCAGTCACCATCGGAAAACGCACAGTTTCCAATTGGTTAGCAGATTGCATTTCCTTCACTTATGTTCAAGCTGGGCTGACTCGAGGGCCATGTCATGGCTCATAATGTTAGAGCCATGGCTGCATCAGTGGCTTACTTGAAGTCAGCTTCCATTCAAGAGATTTGCAAGGCTGCAACGTGGTCATCAGTCCACATATTCACATCTCACTACTGCCTTCAGCAGGATACCCGACGCAACAGTCGGTTTGGGCAGTCAGTGCTGCAGAATCTGTTTGGGGTGTAGAATCCAACTCCACCCCCTAGACCCATTTCTGTTCTGTTCCAGGCTGCACTCTCAGTTAGTTGTTTATGGTTTCAGGTGAATCTATGTTATGTCCTCGCCGTAGCGAGGCCCAATTGACCAATGTTCATTGTTTTGAGTGAGCCTGGATGTTAGGGATACCCCACAAGTGAGAACAAGCAGCCTGCTTGTCCTTGGAGAATGCGAAGATACATACCTGTAGCAGGTATTCTCCGAGGACAGCAGGCTGATTGTTCTCAGAAACCTGTCCACCTCCCCTTTGGAGTTATTAGTTTATTTGTATGCTTTTTGATTTAATTGAAGGGGCACGCTTGCGCGACGGGTAGGAAGTCGTCTGCGCCTGTGCGCCAGAAGACTCTGGCAAAAATTTTATATTTTTTGCTTTAAAAAATTGCTGTTTCCTGGGCCGACGCAGACGTCGACCCACATGTGAGATCAATCAGCCTGCTGTCTTCGGAGAATACCTGCTAGAGGTAAGTATCTTTACTTTGTTTCCAATGGATGAGATGTGCAACCTTATTGTGCCTTTCTATATAGACATTTTCTGCCATTAGAACTTTGGAGCCAACTATGAGATGAGTAGCTATTTCCTGCTCTTCCTTTCAGAATCTACAGATATGTGTTGTACCAGTTTTCCCTATGCTTTCTGTGAACCATATTGTCCATTGTCCTGGGCTGCAACTATCAATTGTTTATCTTTAGGTTTCCATTCCCCTCTCCTTAACCATTCATGCATCCAGTTTTCATCAATGGAATTGAGTAACTCTTTGTATTTCCCACTGTACTTATGCATTTGACATTTGTTTTTCCTCATTTGCTGTTCTAATTATTTGTCGAGTTTTTATTTATTTATTTATTTATTTATTGCATTTGTACCCCACATTTTCCCACCTATTTGCAGGCTCAATATGGCTTACATAGTACCGTCAGAGGCGTTTGCCCAGTCGGTGGATAACAAATACAAAGTTGTATAGTGATCGTATGGGGTATAAGTGGAGGGTCGAAATGGATGAAGATTGCGTGTTGTCCTGTGCGATCATAGTCATGCTGTGTTGGTAGGTGAAGAGGGTTACATGGGGTCGTTGGGGTAGGCCTTTTTGAAGAGGTTGTTTTTTAGTAATTTCCTGAAGTTCAAGTGGTCGTGGATTGTTTTCACAGCTTTTGGGAGCCCATTCCATAGTTGTGGGCTTATGTAAGAGAAGCCGGTTGCATAAGTTGTTTTGTATTTCAGTCCTTTGCAATTTGGGTAGTGTAGGTTTAGGTAGGATCTTGATGATCTGACTTTATTTCTTATTAGTAAATCTATGAGGTCTGTCATGTATTCTGGGACTAACCGTATATGATTTTGTGGACTAAGGTGCAGATTTTGAAGATGATCCGTTCTTTGTTTGGGAGCAAATGCAACTTTTCTCAGAGGGGTTTGGCACAGTCGAAGCGTGTTTTGCTGAATAGCAGCCTGGCTGCTGTATTTTGGGCGGTCTGAAGTTTTTTTTATGAGTTGTTCTTTGCAGCCCACGTAGATTCCGTTGCAATAATCTGCATGGCTTAGGACCATTGATTGTATTAGGTATCGAAAAGTTGCTCTTGGGAAGAAAGGTTTTAATTGTTTGAGCTTCCACATTGAATAGAACATTTTCTTTGTTACAGAGTTTACTTGACTGTCGAGGGTAAGGTTCCAATCGAGTGTGACACCGAGTATTTTCAAACTGTCCGAGGTAGGGAGGGTATGTCCTGGAGTATTTATGGTTGTGGGTTTGTATTTGTTATATGGAGAGGAGAGGATGAGGCAATGTGTTTTTTCGGTGTTCAGTTTCAGTTGGAATGAGTTTGCCCAGGAGTTCATGATGTTGAGACTATCGTTGATTTTGTTGGTTATTTCTGTCAGATTGTGTCTGAAGGGGATGCGTATTGTAACATCATCTGCGTAAATGAATGAGTTAAGGCCTTGATTGGTAAGGACTGTGCCAGTGGAATCATCATCATGTTGAAGAATATTGGTGATAATGGTGATCCTTGAGGTACTCTGTGGACTGCTTTCCACGGTGGTGGTATGTTTGACTGATTTTACTTGATATGTTCTGGTGGTTAGAAAGTCTTTGATCCAGTTAAGTACGTTTCCTTCAATCTCAAAGTGGCCTAGCATTCTTAGTAGTAAGTTGTTGTTTACCATGTCAAATGTGCTTGACGTCGAACTAGAGGAGGAGTATGCTTTTGCCTGTGGCAATCTCTTGCTTGAATTTGGCCAGGAGGGTGACTAGGACAGTTTCGATGCTATGGTGGGATTGGAATCCTGATTGTGAATTATGTAGTATTGAGAACTTGTTAAGGTATTCCGTAAGCTATTTAGTCACGAAGCTCTCCATCATTTTTACTACTAATGGGATAGACTCAACTGGGCGGTAATTGGTGATATCGTTTGTGCTTTTCTTGGTGTCTTTTGGTATTGGGGTGAGTAGGATGTTGCCATGTTCCTCAGGGAAGAGACCTTGTTGTAACATGAAGTTTAGATGGGATGTAAGGTATGCTATGAAGCGGTCTGGGGCAGACTTGAGTAGATGACTGGGACATTTATCCAGTTTGCAGTGGGTCTTGGCGAACCTGTGGGTCACTTGTGTAACTGATTCGGTGCTGAGGAGATTAAATGTTGTCCAAATGCGGTCAGCTGGGTATCCTTCAGAGGATGGGTCCAGATCGTTGAAGAAGATTTCGATGTCGGTATTGTGATGAGGAAGTGTGCTGCGTAGTTTTATTATTTTTTTCGTTAAAGTAGTTAGCAAGTTTGTCTGTGGGTGGGATGTCTGTGTTGGTTGTGGTGATGGGGGTGGTGTCTAGTAACTTATTTACGAGTTGGAATAGTTTCTTCATATCTTTGTAGTCCGGTCCTAATTTGGTTTTGTAGTAGGACCTTTTGGCTTGTTTTATTGCGTCTTTGTATTTTCTATGTATTTGTTTCCATGCGTTGAGTGTGTGTTCATCTTTTGTCTTTCTCCATACTCGTTCAAGCTTTCTAGATTGTGTTTTGAGTTTTTTTTAGTTCGTCATTGAACCAAGGTATATAGTGTTTTGTCTTTTTGATATTTTTGTTTTTAAGGGTGCTATTTTGTTTAGTACGCTGTTGCATCTGCCATCCCAGTGGTTGAGATAAAGTATGGAATCAGTGCGTGTTGTCCATTCGTTGTCGTATATTTGTTGCCAGAATATTTGTGGATCGATTTGCCCTCTTGTAGTGTAAGTAGTACATTCTGGTGTACCGTTTGAGCCCTTCTTCCGCCAGTTTAGAGTTAGGTTCAGTTTGTAATGGTCAGTCCAAGGTATTGCTGTCCATTTGATGTCTGTTATTAATAGGTTATTGTCTGTAGGTATTTTATGTGATAGGAGGTCCAATGTATGTCCTTTGATATGGGTGGTTTGCATGTGGGGCCATTTAAAATCCCAGGACTGTAGGAAGTCTTTATATTCAAGTACGTTTGTGGAGTTGGGGTCTTCTAGGTGAAGGTTAATGTCGCCTAGTAGCAGTATGTTGTTGTTGTTTACACAGTTGTTTGATATGAAGTCCATGAAGGTGGGCTGACTTTCCTTCCAGTTGCCAGGTGGTCTGTAGAATAATACGCAATTCAGGTGATCATTTAGGGAGTTATTATGGATTTTAAATGAGGCAATTTCTAGTTTTGTTTTTTTTTTTGTTACATTTGTACCCCGCGCTTTCCCACACATGGCAGGCTCAATGCGGCTTACATGGGGCAATGGAGGGTTAAGTGACTTGCCCAGAGTCACAAGGAGTTGCCTGTGCCTGAAGTGGGAATCGAACTCAGTTCCTTAGTTCCCCAGGACCAAAGTCCACCGCCCTAACCACTAGGCCACTCCTCAACTCCGTAGTTGGGGTGTTATGGAGGCGGCTGTGGTTTCGGTGGTGAATTTTTCTCGGTATATTAGTGCTATGCCTCCACCTCTCTTTTCTGGTATGGGGCTTCTAGGTTTGGGGTTATGTGGATTTTTGTTACTTGTCGTTCCTTGGGTGATGTGTGTTTGTTGTGATCTTTCCTCTCGTTTTGTTGGTGATGTCCATGTTTAGATAGTTTTCCTTTAGTGTGATGAGAGTCAGTTTGGTGGTGTATGGAATGTTTGATCAGTCTTTGTTGATTTTGTAGAGTGGGTATGAAGTAATGTTCTGTGAGTGGGATGGATAGTGCTAGGTGGATCAGTGAAAGGGAGTAGATTACCAGAAGTATTTTGATTGTGTTCATTTTGGTGTCAATTTAGGATATATAGGTTACTCACAGATTCTCGGGAGTGAAGTCCTGGACACCTATAAGTCAGGCTTACAGTGAGATTGGGAGCTCAGCAGTTCTGATGGTAATACAGGCTCACAGTGAGAGTTCAGCAGTTCTGATAGAAGTAGAGCCTCAGAAGCAAGCTGCCTATTGTGGGAGGTGCTTTCTGGTATCACCAACCATCTGCCTGGTTTGAAATTATGTTGTGAAAGATGATGGCTGAGGAAAGCCTTCCCCAAGAGCAGGCTACAATAAAGGTTGTAGCTCAGCAGCTCTAATAAGAGTGTAGAATACTGTAAAAATGGGAGCTCAGCAGTACTAATAAATGTGTAGCCTGCTGTAAAAGTGGGAGCTTAACAGTTCTAAAGTAAATGCAGACTTACAGTGAGAGTGGGAGCTCAGCAGTTCTGATGGGAATACAGGCTCTCCTCTTGTGCACATTTTGTTGCTTCCTTCCCTATGTTTAACAGTGGCTTCTCACTCATGTCCTTCTATGCATCAGAATGGTTGCCAAAGTTTAACGATGGAGATGGATTCTGAACATTTACATTCATATTGCTTTTTACCCCTTTAATTGCGAAGCTGTCATGGTGAAGAGTCTAGAGGGTGGTGCTTTCAATCTATCAGATTTATGAGCTGGCAGTTCCATGAGTCTCATTTGATAAAAGCCCTAATCAGCTGCTATTTAATCAATGATTGGAGACAGTGTCACAAATCCACGTAAAGTGGTGAATTTGGGATAAGATTTTGAACTGTATTCTAAAATGCATCTCTCAAGTATGGCATAATAGGTTTATTCTGACCATAACCCATAAGCAAATGAACTGCCACATTTTGGATCACTTGTAGGCAAATATACTTTGCTGGAAGATGTATACAAAGTCTGTTACAGCAATCTAATATAGGTTTAGATTATCATTGTAGTTTTCATTTTATACTTTATTTTTATTTTATAATCAACCTATGAATTGCCCTTTTTGTAGACATCTAGGTAGTTTACAATCACATACAGTCACAGCTTGATTTTCACATGGTATAGGGCTCTTCAGCTTAGAAATGAGATAAGTAAGTAAAGCATAGAAAACAGAAAAAGTCCATACACCAGTCCAGTCCGCCCATCCAAACCAACAGCCTAGTATCTCAACCCATTCTCTGAGAACCTCGGTGCTTATCCCTTGCTTCCTTTAGATATTGACTGTGACAAAACTTTAGTTAACACAGATAAAGGAAATGCTTGTAGTGATGTAACCAGCTTTTTTGAATGTTGTTGTTCTGGGCTCTGATTGGCCTGGAGTTTGAAATTACCCAGCAGTTGCTAGCTGTTGCTTCAGTCATAGCCAGGGAGAAAAGAGACAGATTTCTTTGCTGAGGCTCAGTGAACAGATATATGTTCTGATCTTCCCAGGTACTTTTCAGAAAGTAAACACATGTTTAGTTAGTTTTATAATGTATCTATATTTTCATTACCTGTTATTGTTTGCTGATTGCACTTTTCTGTTCCATTGCTCAATATTTTTGAGTATAAAAACAATTGTTTGTTCGCCCTGTTTGTCTGGACTGACAAAGAATCCTGGTGGTTTGTGTGTTGGGTCTGTGAGTGCTTTCTGTGAACTGTGGGACCATTGGAAATGTGACCTCCAGTTACCTAGAAATCACTGGGGATAATTTGAGAGCGGGAGACTTGCCCAGAGGTGGTTGTGACCCAGTCGGTGGAAGGTGCTAATGTAGAGCACGAGCGGCAGGTGCAGGCGGACCTGAGTTGTGCTGGGGGTAGACCTTCTAAGTGGCTATGCGTTTCGTGTCACTGACCTTGTCTGCACTTCCTTCACTGGGAAGCTGTTAAGCTTGCCCACTATCCTTTCATATAAAGAAATATTAGATTACTTCTGAATCTACCTCCTTTGATCATCATCCCATAACCCCTAGTTGCAGAGCCTTTGTTGAAAAAGCAATGACTCCTGTGTACCTTGGAGATTTGTCTGTCATATCTCCCCTTTCCAGTCTCTCTTTCAAGGTAGGGGAAGGGGATATACCAACTTTCTGTGGTTTTTGCAACTAAATTCAAAGTGGTTTTCATGGTATATACAGGCACTTATTTGTACCTGGGGCAGTGGAGGGTTAGGTGACTTGCCCATAGTCACAAAGAGCTGCAGTGGAAATCGAACCCAGTTTCCCAGGATCAAAGTCCACTGCATTAACCACTAGGCTACTCATCCACTCTAGGTATGCATGTTCAGGTCACTGTCATATAATTTATCAAAATGATGAATTGACTGTTGATCATTTTAATAGTCACTGTTTTGACCAACTCCATTTGGTTTATATTTTGGATGGTGAGTGGGCTGGAACTGGAACAGGTTAATAAGGAATAGTCAATAAGGACTGTACAGAGGTCTGTGCAAGCATTGCTGCCGCACAAGGGCACAAGGGAGATGGTGGTGCAAAAATCGCTCCACGTAAGTTGTCTCTCCTGCAGTGGCTATGACACAATAGGTGGGGTGTGGTGGTGCTAGGGGGCATGTCACACAGGGTATGAATCTGACTCAGGATGCTTCTGTGATTAATTAGCTATAATTTAATTGAGTGCCCCTAGTTCTAACATGTAGCAGCTTTAAAACAAATTGGAGAAAATTTTTGTCTGTCATGCAACCCACAATTAAGCTTTACCATGTTTTGCCTGAAGACATGCTAAGATATCCAGCATAGCTGGGTTTATAAAGGGTTTGGACAAATTCTAGTGGAAAAGTGTGGGCAAAGAGCAAGGAAATTGATCCTGTAAGCTTTGTGATGTGCAGGTACTCATTTGGGGATGGGCTAAGCTCATTGAGAGAGACAGACTGCTGGGCCCATTGAACCTTAGTCTTAGATTCTTATGTCACTGCAGCTCCTTTAACTGTGTTTTTTATACACCAGAGCAGCCAAGTGACCCAGTTCAGGAAGAAAACATTTTTTTGCCAATCCTGGTTTTGAACTTACTTTTCAAAGCAGTGTGGTAGCCCATTGAAATCAGTGCTGCAGGTTAATGGGAACTGCAAAAACAATTACTTATTTACTATTCTTTTGAATTGCATATGCATATGTGTATGCTAGCATTATTTCAAAGTTACTAGTCTTTTGCTTATTTTTTAAAAATTTATCACCATTTAAAATTTTTAACAACCAAGTTAACAACTTGTACAGAAAAGTGATAGCGCCAACATAATATAATCAATAAAAAAATCTAACTATTAAGGCAAACTAGTGAGTAAGTTACACTCAAGTCCACAATTATTGGATCCAATACTTCATAGAGTGGAACAATTTTACAAGGCAAATTAATATACAAGAAAAAAATGAACCCGAGGAACTACAGAATTCCAAAATAGAACAACAACCATGAAAGTACTACTGAACCCCTGTGATCTTTTTCTCTGTGAGAAAAACAGTGAGATGAGAAGGTAACAGATTGGTGTCTGACCACACATTTACAAGGATAACATAAATAAAGCGTAGTGTCAATTTGAAGTACACTTGAACCGGTGGTGGGAGGCGGGGATGGTGGTTGGGAGGCGGGGATAGTGCTGGGCAGACTTATACTGTCTGTGCCCTGAAAAGGACAGGTACAAATCAAGGTAAGGTATACACAAAAAGTAGCACATGTGAGTTTATCTTGTTGGGCAGACTGGATGGACCGTGCAGGTCTTTTTCTGCCTTCATCTACTATGTTACTATGTAAGTAATAAAAACTATTGATGTCGCTTCTGAGGGTCTTGTGATACATCCAGAAAGATCTGAATTCTAAAACCCCAAAAGGTCTTATCTCTATTTTTGAAAAACATTTTTCATCAACCAATTCTTATCTAGTGCCAAAATAACGGTAGCAAGTTGCTGCTTAAGTATCCGAAGACTCTAAAACAGCTGACACATGAAGAGGTGGGCTATATTGATCAGAATTCTGCTGACCCTCCACAGGCTTAAGTGGAAGATAAGTTACTAGTGTTTTAAACTGCATATATCCTTTAGTTTGAACACTTAGGGCCCTTTTTACAAAGGTATGCTAGCGCTTTTAGCGCATGCATAAAATTAGAATGCACCATGTAGGCACCTATAGAAACATGGTTAGTGTGCGCTAAAAACGCTAACACGCCTCTAGTACAGCTTAGTAAATAGGGCCCTTAATATTCTAGGAGGTGGTTACCTTGGAAGTTTTGTATTGTTTTATTTTGTTATTTTTACTTGTTAAGAAATACAGGATAACGTTTGTTTTACTTTAACTGAAGAAATACTTTCACCAATTTGTACTGCTTTTACTCAGTTACATCTGATGCAGTAAAGAGTAAAAGCGGAAGCAAGAAGTAAATGATGATTCCTCAGTAAACCAAAGAGAGAGCAAAACCTGGAACAGGATTTTGCTATTGCAAACCTCATCATATAAGCGGAAAGGGAAATGGGCCTTGATATACCGCCTTTCTGAGGTTTTTGCAACTACATTCAAAGCGGTTTACATATATTCAGGTACTAAGCAGAGGATCATCTATCTCATCTTAAATTTTGCAGTTCAGTGAATATATTCTGTGAGAACAGTGGAGTTGCCTGTGTTTGTTGAACTGGTTACTGGTTTTCAGCCGTACAGAACAGTGATGAGTTGTGGCACTTTAAAGTAGATATGAAGCTGAAGCTGGTTGCAGTTCTTGGTAATGAGATATAACAGACTGCTGGTCATCCTATGGAACATTTTATATTGAGGTGTCTGTTCACTGCTTGCCCTGGAAGTGGTAGCATGGAATTTTTCTATTTGGGTTTCTGCTAGGTACTTGTGACCTGGGTTGGCCACTGTGGGAAACAGGATAGTGGGCTAGATGGACCATTGGTCCTACCTAGTTTGGCTATTATTATGTTCTTATGGATTGAAGTCTGCTTATCTGGCCTTAAGAGTAAAAGGTTCCCACACATGTATATGTTCTTGAATCAGTTTTCTAAGATATTCAGAGTTTGACATCAGATGAAAAATTGTTAGAACAGCAGCAGGCAATGATTCCAGCTCTGTGAAATCCTTCTCTGTAATTGGACAGCATGACCATAATAAGAAAGATAAAGATGCAAGTGATGATTTATACAATTATTTCTAATGCAAATAAAGCATTCTTTGATATATGTAAATCAGATGTTTCAGACAGATTCCTTTGATCAGTTCTGCAGATCCAGTCAGAACTTCAGCCTGGTCTGATTTAAAGGAACTTTTTATCAGACTGAACACTCCACTTCCTGGCAATGCAGCTCATTTTCAGCTGTTCTGGATTAAGCACTCTGGCATGATTGACAGTTATTTTCAGAATTTAGTTTTACTAAAAGCAAAGTGGATTGAATTGTAGAGCAGTAAAATCTGTTAAGGAATAAAAAGAACGTGTAGATACATAACAGTACTCTGTAAGCCACATTGAGCCTGCAAAAAGGTGGGATAATGTGGGGTACAAATGCAATAAATAAATAAATAAATAAAATTGCTTGATATAGAAAGGGCCAGTTGTGAAGGTTTCACAATACCAGCTTATATAGCAGGTCCACAGTCATCAGCATGAGGTGGTCAGAAATTATGGGGAATGGATTAGAATCTCCCCCCTGGAATTGGTTACCCTGGAAGCTCTGTATTGGCATATGATGGACCTGATGAAAATGTGGTACTTTGTAAATTTTTATTTGTATTTAGTGTGATATAACTAGGAAAGTTTACTGCCGAATTTGCAGTTCCAAGAGTGCTAGGATCTGCGCTTACCTCCCCCCCTTTAAACTTTTTTTTGTTTTTTTTATGGAAGCCGTAGTAGGGACTTCAAACTCCAGGATGCTCTGTAAGGGAGGCAAAGAAAGGCCTGATCTCAGTGGAATCCAAATATACAGAAGTAGCATACGATTGTACATCCTCATCTTTCTGCAGAGAAACAAACAGGCGCTTTTGTTGTCGGCCCTTATGTGGGCGGGCAGGTTTTGCATTGGTTGTTCGGCTCTGGAGCTTCCCTCCTCCTCCCAGTTCTGCTTTGCTGCCACTGCCAGGCTTTGACAAAAGACTTCTTTGCAGGACTCGGGCGCAGCTGCGCATCAAGGACCTTTGCGTGGCAGTCTCCGCTCTGCACGGGATTTGTTTACAGCAGCAATCTCCTCAACGCTTTTCTAAATGGTGCTGAGCTCGACAGAGAGCTGGTACATTGCTGTCGGCGCCTTTTCTTTGGTAAACACTCTTTCTCCAATCGCACCAAGAGGGAGGATTCTTCATTAGAGCGATGCAACTCGGTAATAATCTGCCAGATCTTGTGTTGGTTGCCGATCACTGGATGTCTTATGTAGGAAATAGAAGCAGAAAGTGATTACGGAACACATGCCTTCTGTTTTGGTTATTATCTTAAAAGTCCCTGATGAGATGGGCCTTATTGGCAGCCTAACCTTTTCTTTTTAAAATAATAATAAAAAAACAGCTGCAGGATACGAACTCCAGCAGTCTTTGGGGTTTTAAACTGCAAAATGGTAGCTGGCTATTAGGAGTCAAAAATGCATTTCCTTTCCCTTCCCTGCATAACGCTGGGACTTTTACTCTGAAATGGGGTAGCAGTTCTTGGCTATTGCAGTGCAGAGCTGCAGATGTGACTGGGTCAGTCGCTGCTTTTTCTGTGTAAGTGCTGCACTGGATTGTGCGTGGCGCAGGTATCTTGAGTCACTGAATAGCCGGGCCGCTAGGTTTTTAATTTTTCCGGCTTCCACATTATACAATGACTGTTGGGGATGGTGAGTGATATTACAATCTTTCTTTATTTGGCAGAATGTCCTAATTCATATTCTTTTGTTCGGTAGCCCCCATCTCACAGGAAATTGATGTGTGTGTTTTAAAAAATTTGTCTTTTATGCTGTTAATTTACTGTGCGTGGTACTTGAAAGTCGTTAGAAAGAGAAAATAATGTAAATTATCGTGCCGTACAAAAGTGCTAAGTAGTCGATGGGGGGGTAGTGTTTAATGAGTAGAGCTTTTTTATTTTTGGAATTTGCTGTGTTTAGCAAATATGATAAAGCTTTTTAAAAGAAAGATGGCTTTTGTGAACCTTGTTGACTATAATAACTATATATTGTTTGGAATGCAGGTAAATATTTTATCCTGGTGTGGCAGATAATGACCAGAGTTTTGTGTGCCAGGATGTAAACAAGCAATGAATATGCAAGGTTTTTTTTTTGTATTGTTTTTTGATTGTGTATGCTTAAGGTTCATAAACGATTATTAGTTTTGTAGACTTGACTGAAGCATTTCCATATTTCAGTTTTAAAAATTTCAAATTTTGAGGAATACAACATATGTTTATGGTTTGCTGTAATCTTTCACAATTTAAATGTGTTTAAAGCCTTATCTTTCCCCAGTTTTGATGCACTGAACATGGATGCAGTGATTTGAGTATTGTAATTGGGAGATGGAATTGCAAGCTTAATTGGGCACTATGTGAGAGAAGCCCAAAAGAAACTTCACAGTGAAAGCAGCAGAAGTGATATTAAGTTTGTGCTATTTTTTAAAATGTCTGTTTTTAGAAATTATAGTTTTCTTGATAAATTGCTGATGATTGGATCAGATTATCCTTTATCTCTTGACAACTGGACAACAAATTTTGGTTAAATAAGGGCAGGTATCTGATATCTGATCATGGAGTCTATTGCTGCAATTGGTTTAATGGTATATTTAGGTAAGTCTGTAAGGTGTGTGGGTTAGTAGGGTGTTTTTTCAGCAGCAGCCAACCTTAGTAACATGCAAAGTTGTGTAGATGACTTGTATAGTTGGTCTTTTGAAAATGGTGAGATGCGTTGTGACAGAACATGCTGTGTAATGGTTTAATTATCTTTCTGTTCGGTTGCCTAATTTATAATGTTAGAGATTTTGGAATGCTGAAGTACAGTCCCTGTGCAGGACCTCAGATCAGTTCAATGTGAGATCATGAAGTTACATGTGGCCATTCTCGCATAAATCAGTTCTGTTTTTGGGTCATAGTTTTTCAAAATGCTTCTTCCTTTAGATGTGCAAGTTGATAAGATGAGAATTTCCTCATATTGTAACTTTAGCCATGGAGAGTTGTGCCAATTGGATTTCACTATCAGCAGAACCTAGTATCTTGTCTTTATTTAAATCAGTAGTACTCTGTTTCTCTTTGGAGCCTTAAGCAAAGCCACATGTCAATATAGTTTTTTCTTTAACCTTCAAAATTAATCTCAATTTGTACTGTATTTTAAAAACGAAGGGCTTGATGTACTACAGATGAATCTTCTCCATTCTCTTGAAGTTTAAAGCAATGCTGTTACCATGAATAGATTTTCAAATGTGAAAGTTCTGTTTTGTTGGCCTGGGATAGAGCTTCATTCGGTGATAGAAGGCTGTATAAAGTTGAAGCGAGACACTTGTTTTTAGTAGCTTATTTCAAAATTAAATTAAAAAAAAAAATTTAGTCCAAAGCTAGGGTAAAATCAGGAACACTGGTAGTATACCTTGCATTTTTTGTGTATTGTTTTCAGTGAACTTCATAAAATTAAAACTAATGCTGAACTGTGAGGTTGAGAGCATCTCTTAACATTCAAATTTCAGTACTGTAGGGCATAATAGAATAAATGTCTAGTTATCTTTACTGATGAGTACAATTTTATAATATGACAAAATGAAATTGTCACTGATTTTAAAAAAGTCAATTAAGAAAAATATAGTCTTACCCTCAGTTCAACTCAGTTTGACCTTGAAGCATTTGTGCCTTGATTTAGCAGTGCTACCTCTCTGCCATTCATACATATTTATAAGAGCAGCGGTATTTCCTTTGTGTGTCATAATATGCACTTTATAGAAAGCAGCAGGTTATGAAAAGAATTTGAAGTAGAAAGTATTTTTTAAATAAATACTGTAGATTTGATAATGTGGGAAATATGCCCCTGCCAGCTGTGCTGTGTCTTGCCGCAGCATCCACTTTCTTGTACTGCAAGCCACCAGTAGCTCAATACCCAGAGAAAAATTTAGGAGTGACAAATTGCAGGAGTGGAAAATGGTGCAGCTGCTTCAGATTTTTACATATGACTTAAGGCACCAAGATTTCAAAATGATTGGGTGTGCCAAATGCAATTGAAATCATTCCTCCCTGGACATAATTGAAGGACTTTGCTCACTATTGGGGGTGCTCAGTACTCAATTTACCCACAGAGCCATTTCTTATGACACATGAAGCATGATTGTTGCAGTTAGAACTTTGTAAATTATTTGTGCAGCTGAATGATGTACACATTTCTTCAGTTGATCTATTTCAGGTTTTACTATGTGCATTTGTTTAGTTCTTAACCATGTTCAATGCTAGCTAAATAAATATTACAGGGGCATAATTGAGGTTACAGTAAATAGATGATAATCTCCACCCATGACTGTGGGATTACTGTTGCCATAGGATGACTGCACGTTCCTTATGCAGTTGTAGTGATTTCTATATAAAAAATATGTCATTCAGTAGCTAAAGTAAGAACTAAGTGATGTTGAAGCAGTCAGCTGATGTGTAGGAGCTTTGGAGAAACACTGCATTAATTTAGGAGAATGTGAGATTATAATGCATCAGTTTATACATGTTATAGAGAGAGAATGTTGTGTTTGGCTGTTAGATTTCCCTGTGTTAGGTAGCTACATTACTAATCCTTTTAAAGAGGAGAAGATCTTCCTAATCTAATTGATATTGGTTCTAATTTACCCTGATAGAATTACCACTGGAGAGCAAATGTTTTTCCATTACAAACAAGAGGGCATAAATCTTGTGCTGCAGAATTTGAATACTTTTAAGAAACGATCTGTAGCATGAAAGCCATGGCTCTGTTTTTCTTTTCTTTTTCTCTCATTTTACCTAATGTAGCATTGAATATGGTTTATGTCTTTTAATGTATAGTTGTTGTTTATCACTTGTCATGTTTTGAAAATCAATAAAAAATGCAGAATTTGAAAGAGAAGGATGAATGGAGGATGAGATTTTTTTTAAACTCCTTTTGATGCATGAAAATAGTTGTGCTGGACTTGACAACATTCATCTTCACACATGGAATTTCTATCCACATGGGTTCCACTATCTGTTTAATGTAAAATATTTGTTTTATTTGACTCCATTCCCTCTTTAACCTATAGTGCAAATCCCCTCCAATTTGATCCTCTCTTAATCATGGTGATATAAGTTGTACCCTGATAACACAGTGTCCCATTGATTGTCCTCCTTCCACCTGGTCTCTGAGATTCCTATTATACCTGCCTCTTTATTTATCACCATATATTCCGACTCTCCCGTCTTATTTTTTAGGTTTCTAGAATGTATGGGGTACTTCAAATTGTTGTTTTTCCTAGGATCTACAAGCTGCTTTGAAGTTGATGGGGATAATTTGCTTCCTTTACTCTGTTCTCACATTAAACACTCCTGTTTTTTTTTTTTTTTTACCATCATTGAAACCTCTCTGTTGAGATTCCATAAATATCCTGTTTCAATAGGAGGTCCAAGAAAACGGGTAAAATATCTGTAAGATTCAGCATGGAAAAAAGAAGCAGTGTATTAAAAAATAAAACAACGCTAATGTGTGCAAAATGTACAAAATGTTCAATTTATCCACCGTTAAAATAAATTAAGTAATTAAAAACCCTACTCAGTCATGTTTCGCCCTCTCAAAGGGCTGCATCAGGGGCTTGAAACAGATTCCAGTGGTGGTGACAGAACACTTGTATTTTTTCCTAGCATCTACAAGCTGCTTTGAAGTTGAGGGGGATAATTTGCATCCTTTATTATGTTCTTCCATTAAGCACCCCTGGCTTTCTTTCACCATTATTGAAACCTCTCCTTTGGGATTCCCCAAATATCCTGTTTCAATAGGAGGGCCAAGAAAACAAATAGGCATTCTGTCTATCTGTAAGATAAGGAAAATGTACAAAATGTTCAATTTATTCACCATAAAAATAATAAGTAAATAATTAAAAGCCTAACATGACCATGTTTTGCCCTCTCAAAGGGCTGCGACAGGGGCTTGAAACAGAACCCAGTGTTGTTGACAGAACGCTTCACCTACTGGTTTTAATCTACTCTCTCCTCAGAAGCTGCAACAGCATTTTAGTTTAAAAGCTGCTCTGTCGCCTTTTTAAAAGTTAGCACCAGCAGCCTGGTTCCATCCTGGTGAATGTGGAGTCATCCTTTTGGAACAGGCTCTCTTTTCCCCAGAATATTGTCCAGTTCCTAACAAATCTAAATATCTCATCCTTGCACTATTGTCTCAACCACACACTGAGACTGCAGAGATCTGCCTGCCTCTTGGACCCTGCATGTGGAGTGGGGAGCATTTCCGAAAATGCTACCCTGGAGTATCTGGATTTCAGCTTTCTACCTAAGAGCCTAAATTTGACTTCCAAAACCTCCCGCCCACATTTTGCTTTGTCATTGGTACCCACATATACCAAGACATCTGGCTCCTCCCCTTCACTATCTGAAATATTATCTAGCTTATGCCTGAGTTTGCCACCTTCGCACCAGGCAACCAAGTTACCAGACGATCCTCACGCCCACCAGCCACCCAGCTATCTACATAACCTGATGATCGAATCACCAAGTACATCAGCTGTCCTAACCCTTCCCTCCTGGGCAGAATCTCCTGGAGAGACATTCTCAGTGTGAGAGAATATTGAATCCCCTAGTGGGCAGATCCTGGTTACAGGATTATATCATACTTCACCAGGGTGATGCTCTCTTTTTAGGAGACCTCCCTCCTCCAAGGCAGCACAGGGGCTGCCAGACTTGATGTGGGACTTCACTGTAGACCTCCTCTATTCACCTCTCTGTCTCCAAGTTTGCTACTCTAGCCTCAAGAGAATGGAGCTAGGAGCTTTTTGCATCGAGCACACACATATAACCTCTCGCCAACTGGGAGATAATTGTACATGTTACACTCAAGGCATAAGACTGGTTAGCACCCCTCTTACTGCTGGACATCTTTCTGTATCTTAGTATTATTGTGTTGTTTACACTTCTTAAGGTACTAGGGATATTAGATTAATGTAAAGAACCTTTATATTGTATGGCATATTGTATGATTGATTTTGTGTTTGCTTCTCAGAAAGTAATTAAATGTAATTAAAACTCTAATAAAAACACCCCTCTTGTTATCCTAATTAGAATAATTGACAATTAAGACTATAAATGATGAGATATGCCTAGGAGTGGGTAGGAGTTGGGGAGCGTGGGTGGGAGCAAAAACTGAGCTAAGCCTCTAGGAGGCACAGCAGGGGCCATCTGTTAATTGCTCTGTGCTGTGGTTCAAGTTTTAGAAATTATGTGGAAAAGGTAATAAAATTAATAAAGTTTGTTTTTTAAAATTCTTTGTTTATCTATAAACGTACATCACCTCTTTTAAACCCCAACCTTTAAATTACCAAAGCACAGATGACAAAAAATGTTCACTTACTCACTGTTCGAAGCAGGATACTTAAGTGTACTGCCATACTGGGACAAGACCGAAGGTCCATCAAGCCCAGCATCCTGTTTCCAACAGTGATCCCAAAACAGTACAATACATTTTATGCTGCTTATCCTAGAAAAAAGCAGTGGATTTTCCCCAAGTCCATTTTAATAATGGCTTATGGACTTTTCTTTTAGGAAGCTATCCAAACCTTTTTTAAACCCCGCTAAGCTAACTGCTTTTACTACATTTTTTGGCAACGAACTCAAGAAGTAAACATATATGGCTTTGGAAATAATTCTGTGAGGTAAGCTACTCATTCGTTCATTGTTGTGCCTCACTCCCGCACCCCACAACATCTTTAACCATTGCTGGGCTGGATCGCACTGATTCAGATAAGAACATAAACATTGCCATATTGGGTCAAACCAGCCCAAAGGTCTGTCAGGCCCAGTATTCTGTTTCCAGCAGTGGCCAATCCAGGTCACAAGTACCTGGCAAGATCTTAAAAGGGTAAAAAACAAATTTTATGCTGCTTATCCCAGGGGTAAGCAGTGAATTTTCTAAGTCCATCTTAATGGCTTATGGACTTTTCTTGTAGAATCTTGTTGAACCCATTTTTAAATCTTGCTAAGGTAACTGCTTTTACCACATTCTCGGGCAACAAATTCCAGGGTTTACATGTTGAGTGAAGAAATATTTTCTCCAATTTGTGTTAAATTTACTAGATAGTACATGGGTGGGCAAATACCATTCTCGAGGGTCAAAACCTAGTCGAGTTGTCAAGTTTTCCACAATGAATGTGCATGAGACCAATTTGCATACAATGGAAGCAGTACATGCAAATCAATCTGATGCATATTTATTGTGAAATTTTTGAAAAGTCGACTGGATTGTGGCCACTCCGACTTAGTAGCTTCATTATGTCCTCCCTAGTCTCTTTGTATTTTTGGAAAGAGTTTATAAGTGATTCATGTCTACCTGTTCTCCTCCACTCAGTATTTTATAGACCTCTATCATATCTGCCCCATCAGCCATCTTTTCTCCAAGCTGAAGAGCTGTACCCTTTTTAGCCTTTCGTCATAGGGAAGTCGCCCAATCCCTTTTATCATTTTCATCACACTTCTCTGTATCTTTTCTAATTCTGTTATATCTTTTTATTGGATGAGGTAACCAAAATTACACACAATATTCAAGGTGAAGTCGTACCAATGAATGGTACAGAGGCATTATAATATTCTCAGTTTGGTTCTCCATTTCTTTATTAATAATTCCTAACATTCTGTTTGTTTTCTTAGCTGCTGCTACACATTGAGCACAGGGTTTCAACGTAACACTGACATTACCTAAATCCTTTTTTGGGTGGTGACTCCTAATGTGGAACTTTGCATCACTTTCGTCACATTTCACTTGCTCACATTAAATGTTATCTGCCATTTGGATTCCCAGTCTCATAAGGTCCTTTTCAAGTTTACAATCATCTTGTGATTCTACAACTTGAACAACTTTGTGTCATCAGTAACTTTATTTATTTATTTATTTGTGACATTTGTATCCCACATTACCCCTAACAAGTTTGAGTTCAGTGTGGCTTACAATAAACAGTATAGGATACATAACAAAGAATAATGCATAAGAAAGTAATTTGTTTTAAGAATCCAATTTTGCAATACGGTATCATAAACATTCTCCAAGGACAAGCAGGCTGGACATCATCACGCTTGGGTCATCGTCCGCGACAGCCCAGGAGCTCCGGAATTAAAAGAAAAAACTTTTAAAAGTTCTAGAAGCGACAAAGTGGGCGCGGGGACAACGCACCACGCATGCTCGAGTGACTTCCTGCCCGCGACGCCCGCGCGCTTCCCTCAGTTCTCTTTTTTCCGCTTCGCAAAGGAGTTGTGTTTTTTCGGACTCCTTGTGATTTTTGGCCCAGGGGACTTTTGTCGCGTTTTTTTTTTTTAATGCTTTATTTATAAATTTTTATTTTACATTTATGCAATAACATAAATATATGGAAATTAGGCAAATATTACTAAACTTTGTAAATACAAAGTAAACATAAGGAAATAATACTTTCAATTATTTGTCCACAATAAATGATCCAAGTACTAGGAAATATACATCAATAAACAAAAATGTTTCCTTAATCTAGGAGTAGAAGGTTTACAGGAATATACAATCGAGTAGTGCATGCAATCTCTATGCAATCTGATGTTAATCCAACTTATTCTTTACTAGTTATGAATTCCAGCAATTTCCCAGGAGTGAAAAATATATAATTAGTGGCATTCAAGGAAATAATACACCTACAGGGAAATTTAAGGAGAAAAAGCCCCCCTAAACCAAGAATTCTTGGTTTTAAAGCCAAGAACTCTTTTCTCCGCTTTTGAGTGTCACGTGAAAAATCTGGAAACATCTGAATTTTTGAACCTAGGAAAGAAACATTCAAGTGACGAAAATACACTCTTAATATATTATTTCGATCGTGTTCTAAGGCAAACGTTACTAACATTGTAGTCCTTTCAGATATAACTTCCATGGAATTTTCAAGAAAATCTGTAAGATTTAAATCTGGTTGTGGAGGATCAGATTTTCCCTTAGTTCCAGTAATATCTAAAACCCTTGTAATTGGTGGAAACGCTTCAGGTGGTATACCCAGCACTTCTTTGAAATACTTTTTTAGCATTTCCAGTGCTGGGATAATTGGAGACTTAGGAAAATTTAATAAACGTAAGCAGTTCCTCCTGGCCTGATTATCCAAATGTTCAATTTTACGTTTTTGGTAGTTACTATCTTTAATTAACACGACAATCGAGTCTTTTACTGATTTTACCTCTTGTTCTAAAGCTTCAATCTTAGAAGTCTGCTCTTCGATCTTCACAACGTTCTGAGCTTGAATCTGTTTTATTTCAATCACCTCTCCTCGAAGGGAGCTTGAAATCTGTTGGAGAGTTGTATTTATGCCCTGGATTGCTGTCCAAAGTACTTCCATTGTTATTACAGCCGGTTTAACTTTACCACCATTCCCTCCGGAAAGACTGATCTGTGTTATTGTAGGTAAATCAGGGGACGACACCTGATTATTTGCAAACGCTGTTCCTACAGGAGTCGAGATGGCTGCAGGCCCTCCACAGGCAGCTGCCGATTTTCCCCTCACATCGGAGGTTTCAGTCAGCTGTAGCTCTGTTACCACCAGTCCTGTTCCTGGTCTCGGAGGTGCCGTAAACGAGGGAGGAGAAAGAGACACTTCCTCTGCACTATGGTCCCGTTCTCCTGGTGGACCCCTCGTGGTATTTTCCTGTCCTCCCGGTGTCTGTAGCCCGAGTTCATCTAGCGTCATTTGGCGCATGGGGGGGGACATTCACCCCACTTGTGGAGGTAAGTGTACAGGTTTTTCCCTTCCTCTTCCCCATTTCTGGGTGGAGGAATTACCCGTTTCACCAAGATTTCCGCAAAGAGAATCCGGAGCTAAAACCGACACATTTCTAGTCCAGACGCCATCTTGGATCGGCCTCCCCTTTTGTTGCGTTTACCGCGCTCCGGTTTTTCCCTTTTTTCTTTATCTTTTTATTCAAATATTTTTAAAAAAATGAAAGGATCACTCTTGGGGAGAGGAGGAAGACCCCAGATATTTTTCGGAAGAAGATTCTCAGGGCCTTCCTTCTGATCCTACTTCACCTATTGAAGTTCGACAATCTCCACCTGAGAGTCTTACTTTTTCATCTTTTGTGCGGGAAATGTCTAGGGACATTCCATTTCCCATGGAGGCTGTGGATGAGCCCAGGGCTGAGATGTTTGAGATCCTAGATTATCCTTTTCCGCCTGCAGAGGTTGCAACGGCCCTCCTGCACAATACACTCGAAGAAGTGATGTTGTGAAATTGGTCTTGCCCTCTCTCTAATTCAGTTGTCAACAAGAAGTCCGAGTCCCACGACAGAGTCCATGGTGAACCTGTGATGGTGAAAGCCCAACTTCCTCACGATTCCATGGTGGCGGACTCTGTTCTCAGAAGAGCCAAGAGTACTAGAGACTATGCCTCGGCGCCCCCGGGCAGAGAGTCTAGGACCTTGGATTCTTTTGGGAGGCGTACGTATCAGGCTGGAATGCTCGCCGTCAAGATTCAAACATACCAGCTGTACACCATCATTCACTTATGGAACTCAGTAAAGCAACTGTCCAGTTTAGTTGAAGCTCTCCCTCCGGAGCTTGCTGAACCTTTTCACCAGGTGGTCAGGCAGCAGAAGGCATGTCGCAAGTCCCTGGCCAGGGGAGCCTATGACACTTTTGATGCCGCATCCCGAGTAGCTGCTCAGGGTATCGTGATGCGCAGACTCTCATGGCTGCGTGTCTCGGATCTGGATCAGAAGACCCAGCAGCGAATGGCGGATGTTCCTTGCCGTTGGAATAACCTTTTTGGAGAGAAGGTTGAGGATATGGTTGATATCCTCAAGAAGCATCATGATGCTATGGATTCTCTCTCCCGCCAGACGCCTTCTGCTACTACCTCCTTTTCTAGGAGGTTTTTTTGGAGGGAGGAGGAGTGCTCCCTATTCCTCTAATAGGTGTAGATACACTCCTGCCTTTCGGCAGCCTGTTCAAGCTCGTTTGCAGCAGGCTTGCTCTTGTCAGCGCCGTGCGCCGAAGGCCCCTCCGGATCCCCAGCAAAAGCAAGGGACAGGCTTTTGACTGGCTCCAGAGCAGCATAGCCGACATCAAAGTGTCCGTACCGGACAATCTACCTGTTGGAGGGAGGTTGATGTTTTTTCACCAAAAGTGGCCTCTTATAACCTCCGACAGGTGGGTTCTTCAAATAGTCCGGTCCGGGTATGCTCTCAATCTGGAATCAAAACCTTCCAATTGCCCTCCGGGAGCACAATCCTACAGTTCCCAGCAGAAGCAGGTACTTGCAGAGGAGCTCTCCGCCCTTCTCAGCACCAATGCGGTTGAGCCCATTCCATCAGGGAAAAAGGGCTGGGATTCTATTCCAGGTACTTTCTTGTGCAAAAGAAAACAGGGGGGATGCGTCCCATCCTCGACCTAAGGGGCCTGAACAAATTCCTGGTCTGAGAAAAGTTCAGGATGCTTTCCCTGGGCACCCTTCTTCCCATGATTCAGGAAAATGATTGGCTATGCTCTCTGGACTTAAAGGACACCTACACTCAAATCTCGGTGCTTCCAAATCACAGGAAGTACCTTCGATTTCGCCTGGGAACTCAGCACTCTCAGTACTGCTTACTGCCTTTTGGTCACACATCTGCGCCTAGGGTTTTCACAAAGTGCTTGGCAGTTGTCACAGCATCGCTACGCAGACTGGGAGTGCATGTGTTTCCTTATCTTGATGATTGGCTGGTGAAGAACACCTCGGAGGCAGGAGGTGTACATCCGAGGGTACTCAAGTATGAAATTGCTGATCTTCTGTTAGTAGTATGTAACCTGCTGTTAAAATCATCCATAGAACTTGAAGATTGGAGGATGGCCAATGTGAGGCCGATTTTTAAAAAGGGTTCTAGGGGTGATCCGGGAAATTATAGACTGGTAAGCTTGACACCAGTGCTGGGCAAAATAGTGGAAACTATTATAAAAAATAAAATTACAGAAGAAGTAGACAAACATAGTTTAATGGGATAGAGTCAGCATGGATTCAGCCAAGGGAAGTCTTGCCTCATCAATTTGCTTAATTTCTTTGAAGGTGTGGATAAAGGTGAGCTGGTTGACTTTTCAGAAAGCTTTTGATGAAGTTCCTCATGAGAGACTTCTGAGAAAATTAGAGAGTCATGGGATGGGAGGCATGGTTCTGGTGTGGATTAGGAATTGGTTATTGGACATAATACAGAGGGTAAGGTTAAATGGTCATTTCTCCTCAGTGGAGGAGGTTGAACAGTGGAGTGCTGCAGGGATCTGTACTGGGACCGCTGCTTTTTAACATATTTATAAATGATATGGAAATTGGAATGATGAGTGAAGTTATTAAATTTGCAGATGGGTGCTGTGGGTGCTCGAGCACCCCCAATATTTGGCCCGCCAGAAGTCCCGGAACAGAAGTTCCTAGCCCCCCTCCTTCCCTCCCGCTCCTCCGAGTGCTAGCCCGACCTGCGCTGCCTGCCCTCTGCTCCCAGTCCTCCGCCTGCCCCTCGCCTTTCTGCGTACTGCCCAAAATTTAAAAGATCTTACCTCGGGATCCGGCGGCAGCAGTGAAAGGCGAGCAGGCACGGTGCTTCAGCCTGCCTGCAAGGGCGGGACAAGAGGCAGAGCTGAGAGAGAAGGCAAGGCAGGCTGAAGCGCCGTGCTTGCTCGCCTTTCACTGCTGCCGCCGGACCCCGAGGTAAGAACTTTTAAATTCTGGGTGGCACGCAGGAAGGCGAGGGGCAGGTGGAGGACGGGGAGAAGAGGGCGGGCAGCGCATGTCGGGCTAGCACTCAGTGGAGAGGGAGGGAGGGGGCCCTGGAACTTGGAGGAGAGGGAGGGGGCCTGGAACTCGGTGGAGAGGGGGCCTGGAACTCTGAGGAGAGGGAGGGAGGGGGCTTGGAACTTGGAGGAGAAAGAGGAGGGCCTGGAACTCGGAAGAGGGAGGGGGCCTGGAACTTGGAGGAGAGGGAGGGGGCCTGGAACTCAGAGGGGAGGAGAGGGAGGGAGGGATGGAGGGGTGCCTGGAACTCGGAAGAGAGGGAGGGAGGGGGGCCTGGAACTCGGAGGAGAGAGAGAGGGAGGGAGGGGGCCTGGGCCTGGAACTCGGAGGAGAGGGGGGGCCTGGAACTCGGAGGAGAGAGGGAGGGAGGGGGCCTGGGCCTGGAAAATGGAGAAGGGGGCCTGGAACTTGGAGGGGAGGGGGCCTGGAACTTGGAGGTGGGGGAGGGAGGGGGGCATGGAACTCAGAGGAGAGGGGTGCCTGGAACTCGGAGAAAGGGGACCAGGCTGGGACTCGGAGGGAGGGGGCCTGGAACTCGGAGAGGGAGGGGGAGGGGGAAGAGGTGGGGGGGGGGGGGGGGAAGGCACCACACACCCCCAATCATTTTGAAAAGTTTGCTTCTGTGGGTTCAAACAAATAAATTCCTGGCCAGGCTATTGTACCATGCCAGGCTTCTTAATAAGTTACCTCTTGAGAAGTTAAAAACAAACAAACCCCCCCCCCCCCCCCCCCCCCCCAAACTTCTGTACTTTTACCCTGGTTTGTTGGTGGCCACTGGTTGAATGCTTGCTTTTAGTTTCTCCACTGTAATAGTCACTGAGTGCTTTGCGTGATTATGGGAAAACTTGGGCTTTAGGCAGGGGATTTTTCTCAGAACCACTCAGTACTTCTTAAATAGGAAGGGCTTTATTTCCTTCTCTGGCTGACTTTTCCCCAGTATTGCATGGCTTGTTCTTATGCTCAAATCTCACACAAAACCTCTATCAGGAAAGCAACCATTCTCAGTCAGTATGTGTGACCTTAAGTTGTCTGGAGGGCTTTTTCTCCTCTTGATTTTGCATGATTCTTACCACTCTCATCTGTGTTTGATATTTCATTTCAGAAGTAGCTGAAAAATCGGAGGATTGTCTTTTGTGCATCTGCACCTTTCTCTTTGTTAACTTCTGTAAGCAACCTGTGGGCTTAGTCCCAATGAGAAAGGGATCTTTCCACTGCTGCTAGAAATTAACCCTGTCATTACTGGTTTGTGCAGAGCAAGTCAAGCAGCTTTGTTTCTGTTAAGATGAATCTATTTTACCCCTGCCGGCATCTGCTTGCTGGACTTGCTTTAGTCCTCAAGTTTGCAGCACTACATCTGTTTGAGGATTTTACTGTAACCAGTGAAAAAATACCAGAAGTTGATTTGTTTTTTACTGTATTATTTTGTGAGCTCAGCAGGGATTGAAAAAGGCCAGCTGGGCAGATGAGACAGCAGTCTAAGGAGTAGGAGGTGGTGGCTGAGAGGCTTACAGTCAAAAGAAAACTATAGTTTCTAGGTCCTGACTACCCCACAAACTGAAAGAACCATGGCTGTGTAATTTTACCTGCAGGATGGATGGGCAATTTTCAACTATTTCATTTAGCCAAGTAAATGACTTTCCAGTTGTGTACTCATCCTGTAGGTAAAAGTATACCCAAATGGACAACCTGGAAGTTGTGTCCTTGAAGGAGGGAAGAACAATCTGTTCTCCAGTGTCAAAATGGGGAATTGGGTCATCTGTTATGAAAAAACCATAGGAATCTGGCAGACTTTTAAAGCCAAGATACTTCAACTCATGTTAGTCAAGCAGCTTCCTTTTTTTATCTGTTCATTCTAGATAGATAGCCACATTGAGCCTGCAAAGAGGTGGGAAAATGTGGGGTACAAATGTAACAAATAAATAAATTCTAGCTCTGCCAGCAACTGCCTGCAGGTTTGCAAATGGTCTTATTGAGTGGGACATATCCAAGGCAGATCTATTTATTAGATCCTTGAAAAGGGAGATGGTATTTTTTTTCTGCTGCAGGAGAAGATTAGAAGTTGTTAGCAGCAAATGCTTTCTCCCTTCAGACAGGTCTTCTATACACATAGGCTTGCATACCTCAAGTGGCCAAAACATAAAAAAACTCAATGGATTGAAGAATTCTGGTCTAATGGCACATTTTTGGCTAAGACAGATCTGATTTCCACTCATATTGACTTGTTTAAAAGAAACCAGTGAAGTGTTATCTTTTCCCACTGATCACTCAGAACAATGGAGCATTGCTTTAACCAAACATTACATTTTTGGTCTTCACTACCTGGATCTTGAGGAGGCTGTATGTAGTAAACTGCCTTTGTCTGTTTGAAAAGATATCCTTTTTCTAGGAAAGACTCATGTTTTTAAGTGAAGGTTTGCAGTAGGATGAAAGAGTCTGGTTCTAGGTTCTTTTTCTTGACCATACATAAACTGTTTGAATATTGTCAGTAGCTTTTCAGAGTAGAGCAGGTCTTCCATAGTTCTAAGTGACTTGGATAAGGAGCAGTGTCGTAGAACTGGCTGACAATTAGAATATTTCATTAGCAATGTGAATAACTAAGCAGACTGGAAGGAACTATTATTCCTTGTCATCAAGCAGATGAAGCCATTACGTATGGGTTGTGTCCATCAACCAGCAGGGGGAGATAGAGAGCACTCAACTTTTCACAGTGCCTCATGGCCAGCCAGCTCCACTGCCTCTTCAATATTCTCTATCTCCCCAAGCAGGGTGGCTGCAGCTTCTTCGAGCTTGTTGTGAATAAAGGGGTCCCAAGCCCCCCCAAGAAGGCTAGAGTGACCTCAATCTGACTCCATCTCTAAATAGCACTAGTACTGGGGTAATCAGAGGGTTGTGAAGTTCTAAGAGAATTTGCCACTGAGAGAGACGCTGGATCTAAGGAAAAGGTACCAGCCTTATGACAAACTGGAATCAGATTACCAGTTATACAATGCAGTGAAAGATAGCTGCTGGATGCAACAAAAGCATTTGTACTTACAGCCTTTCATCATTAAGTGAAGCCCACAAATCATCATTTGGAATGAGGAGTTTATTTACAAATCAGACTTTAATCAGATACATTCATCCGACAAATTCTGGATTCAGCTGACCGGAGCTCTGCTGCTTCCGAGGCATTGGAGAAAAGTCCTCCTAAGGGCTTTCATGCACCCTGCTTTTATACAATTTGGTCACTATACAAGTCTATGGAGAGCTCTAATATTGCTTCATCTATGAGTCATGCCCTCCGGCCAGGTGCTCTTCCGTTTTAGTATTGCAACTTGTTGTGCAACTTCCCTTTTTTTAAACACTTCCTTAGATACGGACATCCAAACATCAAAACATGAACATCTCCCTAGATACGGACATCCAAACATCAAAACATATCTAAATTTGGATATATTAGGTTCATATCATTTTGTGATCTGGGTTTGGATTTTAGCCATCAATTCCTTGATCTTGGCTTTTGCACTGCTTTTGAATGTCACACCAAATTCTAATGAGGCCTAGTCAGTACCTTTTAGCAGTTTAAGCTGTTTAAGGTATGTAAATTGACCCACCACTATTCCAGTGGATGGAAAAGCAAGTCCTTGCTCAGCCAGTCATAGATTTTTAAACCTAGCTGGTATTTTTACAGCCTGAGTCCTAAAATCTGGCCTTCCACCCTTCCGGTGGGCATCCAGTGAGGGTCTCTTGCTGTAGTATAATTATACATTCCCCACTTGTCACCCCCTCTGGAGAGGGGTGACACAAAGCTCGTCAAACTTGTCATCATCCATTCCAGAAGGTGGTAAGCTATCAAACGAGAGGGGGAGTTTTGGTCTTACAAATTGTTAGAAGGTATGGTGCAAGATAGGAAACTTCATTCTCAGGTGATATATTATTTGGGCATATGGAATTCCCTTTATATTACCCAATCCCTTGGGCCTAAATCTTGATGTTACCCCTCTTGAGGTAATAGCAGTTTCAGGTGGATCATACTAATAAACACTTTCAGGTCTTTCTATGGCTTCTATTGTATCTGTAGCATAGTGCATGGGGAGATAATCTAATGTATGTATCTCAGTGGTCCTCGGAAGGAATAGTGGTTTTGATTAAGCATTGTTATGGTGGCTCAACAAATATATGGTTAGTACTCAGATTGCAGGCTGTTTTAGGTTGTAGGAATTCAGAATCCTTAAACAGGTCAGAATGCCTAGACCTTACTATTACTCATCATTAGCATCCAATCATGAGCACTAAAAAGTGGATAGCAAGTATGAGGTTGCCTCATACAGCAAAAAGGGTCAATCCTAGAAAAATTTCCGTTAACAAAGGTCATGCATGGATCTTGACATATGCATAATGGCCTGGAAGTATGGGAAGCATTTTATATATCCGTTACCCCACTTGGAGCTTAGTCAAACCTACAGAAAGACATGCAGCTTAAGTAAGCCTACACCAAAGTTAAACAATTGCATAACAGGTTGATACTAACAGGGTTTACACCTACATTATGATATCATAGCCAGTATTAGGGTTTGATGTTACCCTTGTGTCTGAGCAATATCAACTTCAATTTAAATTACATAAACAGAAATAACAGGGAAACTCTTAGAAAAACAATTAGAACAATAAAGGAAATAATAGGAAAATAAAAATAAAACCTTTTCAATATATATATACAGGATTACTGCTAAACTAATCTATAATGTCCGTAAACAGCAACTGTAAATCTCAAATGAAGTATCAGTCCTAAAGTCTCTTTCATCGATCATGGTTGAGGCGGTGGAAGCGCTGAAGAATCTGGACGGAGATCTGGAAGATCTAACAGGGCTGGATTTTCACAGCAACTTGGGCAAGGAATCAGTAGAAGTGACAGTCTTAATACTAGGAATTGCAGAATGTATCCAAGCTCCATCAAAAATCTGCCTAGGGGTGGCTCCTGGCTTGCCAGTTGTTAGCCGGGGTGTTAGAGGCTATAGCAGCTTCTCTTTGAAGGCACATAGGTTAGCCCTTTCCCTGCCTTACCCGTGCCCCCGTGGATGTGGACATATTAGCTTGCTTTTCTCTGTCCTTTCCCACTCAGTGGATGCAGGCACATTGGTTCGCCTTTCCCTGCCTTTCCCACTCATCTGAGCCTCCAGAGTTCTTATTACCTCTGCTTTCTTCACAGCGTTAAAAAAAAAAAATGGAACAGAGGTTTTCCTTTGATTCTTCTATGGGACCGGAGCTGTGATACTTAGTCCGGTGAGGTAAGAGTGTTTTCTAACTCCTCCGGGGTGGGCCTGCGATCGGGGCGTTTTTGGCGTGAACCGCCATTTTGAATTTTCCCGCCGTTTTCGGCGATGGCTGCAGAGAATATAAAGCGCTGTTCCCGGTGTAGCAAGCGCAAATCAGCAGCGGGGCTCTGTAAATCGTGCTGTACAGGTGTAAGAGCTGGCCCGAGCATGGCAAGCGATGATTCTTCCCGCTCAGAGCTGGCAGCGGATGCCATTTTGAATTCTCCGCATGGCGCGGCCTCCGTAGAGTCGGAGAGCCCTGAGCCCCGGGGGGGGGGGGGGCCTCGAATTGAGGCTATTCATGGAGCGGCTAGCCCCGGACGGGATCTGGGTGCCCAGGGCGAGTTTTTCTCCCCTGATTTTGTGTTGTTATTGCATAAAGCATACATGCTGAAAAAGCTCTCCCTCAAGGGTCGTCTGAGGCCCCTTCTATTGTTCCTCCCCCCCCCCCCCCCCCCGTGGTCAGGCTGTGAGGATTTGGAGAGTTCTGGCAGGCCTTCGTGGTCTGAGGAGCCAGAGTCAGGTGCAGAATTACCACAGGATCTGGATGATCCCTCCGCGTTGAGGATTTTCCACTGTGATGAGCTGCCAGCGCTTATTTCAGATGCCCTACAGGTCCTTTCTATTGAAGAGCCTGACAGTGCTACGGCCTCCTCTGTGAATCCTAGGGTGGCTAGTACCAAAAAGCCTGCTTGAGCCTTTCCTTTGCATGACTCCATCCAAGAGCTTATTTCCGCTCAGTGGGCTGACCCTGAGGGACCTTTGAAAGTTTCCAGGGCTATGGGGCAATTATACCCTCTGCTTGAGGAGCATTTGGCTCGTTTTGCAATGCCTAAAGTAGATGCCCTAGTCACTGCGGTAACAAAGAGAACTACCCTCCCTGTGGAAGGAGGAGTTGCCCTGAAGGATATACAAGACCGTAGGCTGGAAGCAGCACTTAAACGGTCCTTCGAAATTGCAGGTCTTACTGTTCGGGCGTCTGCATGCAGTTGTTATGCTGCTAGAGCCTGCCTGGCGTGGTTGCAACAGGCAGTGGAACAGCCCGGAGATGGAGCGGAGCCCTTCTCGGATGTGGCTCCGCGGCTGGAGTCGGCCTTGTCCTTTTTGGCTGATGCCCTTTATGATATTGTCAGAGCTTTGGCTAAACAAATGGCAGTAGCAGTGGCGGTTCGCCGTCTTATTTGGCTACGACATTGGGCAGCGGACATGGCCTCTAAGCAAAGGTTGGTGAAGTTCCCTTTTAAGGCCTTCTCCTATTTGGTGAGGAGTTGGAAAAAAAAATTGTTAAAGGCCTTGGAGATCCTAAACCCCAGCGCTTGCCCGAAGATAGGCCGAGGCCTTCCTCCAAGGGCCAGGCGGTCCACTCCTCTTACAGACCTCGTTTCCGTGAAGCTAGAAGGTACCGCCCGGGGCGTTCTGCTGGGTTCACTTCTCGTGCCCGTTTTTCAGCAGAGGAACTCCTTTCGCTCGGACAAGCATTCCGCAGCCATCGGCTCAAGGCCTGGAGTTCAGGGGCGACCCTCTCAATGATGGTGCGCCAGCCCCCTTCTCGCTTCCTGTCATCGAAGGACGTCTTTCCCTCTTTGCCGAGGAGTGGGCCAATATTTCCTCAGATCAGTGGGTTCTGGACCTGATCAGAGATGGCTACAGAATACAATTCAACGCCCCAGTAAGAGACGTGTTTGTGGAGTCCCGATGCGGTTCTGCCGCCAAACGGGCGGCGGTAGAGGAGACTTTGCAAGGTCTGATTCAGTTAGGGGCCGTGTCCCCGGTACCTCCTGCCGAACACAGCTACGGCCGATACTCCATCTACTTTGTGGTGCCGCGAAAAGGTGGGTCTTTTCTCCCTATTCTGGACTTAAAAGAATTAAACAAGTCCCTGAGAGTGCGGCATTTCCACATGGAAACCCTGCACTCTGTTATTGCTGCGGTACAGCCAGGAGAGTTTCTCACGTCTCTAGACCTGAAAGAAGCTTACTTGCACATACCAATTTGGCCCCCGCACCAGACGTTTCTGAGGTTTGCGGTGTTGGGAAAACATTTCCAGTTCCGGGCCTTGCCTTTTGGCCTTGCCACAGCTCCCCGAACCATTTCGAAGGTAATAGTGGTAGTAGCTGCTTTGCTCAGGCGAGAAGGTATCAGGGTTCACCCGTACCTAGACGACTGGCTCATCAGAGCAGACTCTGTAACAG
The DNA here is from genome assembly GCF_901765095.1 of Microcaecilia unicolor. NCBI lineage: Eukaryota > Metazoa > Chordata > Amphibia > Gymnophiona > Siphonopidae > Microcaecilia > Microcaecilia unicolor. The sequence goes on along the minus strand of NC_044031.1, from coordinate 193,980,701 downwards.
AGAGCTATCAAGCTACAGCCAGAGTGGTCTCAGTACTTCAATCTCTAGGCTGGGTCGTCAATAGGGCCAAAAGTCACCTGACCCCCTCGCAATCTCTAGAATATTTGGGGGCCAGGTTCGACACAGCCTCGGGCTATGTATACCTACCTGAGCTAAGGCGGTGCAAGCTTCAGAATCAGGTCTGTCTGCTCCTGAGGATGCCCCGCCCACGAGCTTGGGACATTGTCCAGCTGCTGGGATCGATGACAGCCACATTGGAAGTGGTGCCCTGGGCGAGAGCGCACCTGAGACGTCTACAGTATTCCCTACTTCAAAGAAGGTCTCCAGTTTCTCAGGATTATCAATGCATACTTTCTTGGCTCCCTGCGGCCCGACTCAGCATGGAGTGGTGGCTCTCAGACAGCATGCTGCGGCGAGGAGTGCCGCTGGCGCTCCCCGATTGGTGTTGACAGATGCCAGCCTGAAGGGCTGGGGCGCACATTGCAAGGGGAAGCATGCCCAGGGTCTATGGACACCCGAGGAGTCGGAGTGGTCCATCAACCGCCTGGAGTTGAAAGCGGTGTTTCAGGCACTTTTGGCCTTTCAAGTGACCCTGGAAGGATTGGCTGTCAGAGTGATGTTGGACAACACGACAGCAGTGGCCTACATAAATCGACAAGGCGGCACTCAGTGCAGAGCACTGGCCGCGCAGGCCGAACAGATTTGCCACTGGGCCGAGCTGCATCTTCAGTTTCTGTCAGCAGCTCACATTGCAGGTCAGAGCAACATGCAAGCCGATTATCTAAGCAGGCATCAGATCAATCCAGCAGAATGGGAACTAGCAGACGAAGTATTCCTGCAGATATGTGCCAAATGGGGTAAGCCCGTGATGGATCTTATGGCGACAAGTTCAAATGCCAAAGTCCTGTGCTTCATCAGCAGACGGAGAGATCCTCGCTCGGCAGGGTTGGATGCCTTGACTCAGCCCTGGCCTCCGTGCCTACTATATGTGTTCCCTCCGTGGCCCTTGATAGGGCGCTTGCTCCTGCGGATTCGGCTGCACCCAGGAGAAGTGGTCCTCATCGCCCCGGATTGGCCCAGGAGGCCTTGGTATGCGGACCTCCGACAGATGCTAGTGGAGGCTCCCCTTCCTTTACATCTGGTACCAAACCTGTTGTCACAGGGCCCGGTAGCCATGGAGGACACATGCCGCTTTGGTCTTATGGCATGGCGATTGAGAGGGTGCAATTGAGGGACAAATGCTATTCAAACACAGTCATTTCCACTCTCCTGCAGGCCCGCAAGCGTTCCACTTCCGTGGTTTATGGCAGGATTTGGCGCCAGTTTGAGTATTGGTGTGCTTCAAAAGCGATCACATCCATGCAGGCTCCTGTCTCGCCGATTCTGGACTTTTTGCAGGATGGTGTACAAATAGGCTTGGCCTATAATTCCCTGCGGGTGCAAGTGGCAGCGTTGGCCTCCCTTCATGGTAAGGTTGAAGGCGTGTCTTTAGCTGCTCATCCAGATGTGGCACGGTTTCTTAGTGGGGTGTTTCGGCTCCGGCCTTCCATGCGAGCACCCTGTCCAGCTTGGAACCTGGGGCTAGTTTTGAAGGCCCTGCAGGCTTCTCCTTTTGAGCCGCTTCGGCGAGCATCGGAGAAAGATTTGACACTAAAGGCTGTTTTTCTTGTGGCCATTACTTCAGCGAGACGGGTGTCAGAGCTCCAGGTGCTGTCCTGTAGAGACCCATTTCTGCAATTCTCAGAGTCCGGGGTCACAGTTCGGACCGTGCCTTCCTTCATGCCTAAGGTGGTTTCAGCGTTTCACCTATACCAGCCTATTTTCTTGCCCTCCTGCGAGTTACTATCTCTTTCAGGATCTATGATCATCTGTTTGTTTTGCTATCAGGTCCTCGCAGAGGGTCTCCAGCGTCTAAAGCCACTATTGCCCGCTGGCTCAAAGAAACTATCTTTTTAGCTTTTCTGCTTGTCAGCCGGTCTCCGCCTGTAGCCTTTAAGGTGCATTCTACCAGAGCGATTTCTTCCTCTTGGGCTGAAACTGGAGCACTCTCTCGTCAAGAGATATGCAGTGCAGCAACATGGGCTTCTAAGCTCTCTTTTGCCCGACATTACAGGCTGGGTGTGGTTGCTGGGAGGGATGCGCGTTTTGGAGCACAAGTGCTAGCGCGTGGTGTGACCTGTTCCCACCCTATATAGGGATTGCTTTCTTACATCCCATACATAATGGCTTCATCTGCTTGATGACAAGGAAGGGAAAATTAGGTTCTTACCTTGGTAATTTTCTTTCCTTTAGTCATAGCAGATGAAGCCATGAGCCCTCCCTGTATGATTGTCTGTATGCTGTGAATCTGTTTCAGGTTCTGTTCTTGTTTCCTGAAGTTCCTTCCTTGGGAGAAAGTTGGAAAACAGTCTTAAGGATTCATGTTCACTTATAGGAGGATGAGTCCATTCCCTCCAGTTTATGTTTTGGAGGATGAGTTTATTCCCTCCAGGAGGTTGCGTGTATTCCCTCCAGTTACACAGTAAGGAGGACGAGTTTATTCCCTCCAGGAGGATGTGTTCATTCCCTCCTTTTGAGTTCATGCCCTTGTTAAGGGGCCGTCGTTCGCTGTGAGGAAAGTTCATGTTATTCCCATTGTGGTTTGCCATACTGCTTTGGAAGCTTCAAATACTGTAGAGGCAGTTGAGCTGGCTGGCCATGAGGCACTGTGAAAAGTTGAGTGCTCTCTATCTCCCCCTGCTGGTTGATGGACACAACCCATACGTAATGGCTTCATCTGCTATGACTAAAGGAAAGAAAATTACCAAGATAAGAACCTAATTTTCCCATCCTTATCTGGCATTATCTTTTTTCTCCGAGGACAAGCAGGCTGCTTGTTCTCACTGATGGGTGACGTCCACGGCAGCCCCTCCAATCGGAACACTTTCTAGCAAAGTCCTTTGCTAGTCCTCGCGCGCCGATGCGCACTGCGCATGCGCGGCCGTCTTCCCGCCCGAACCGGCTCGTGCCGGCCAGTCTTCTTTTGTCTGCGCTCGGTACGGTCATGTTTCGCCGTTCGCGCCCCAAAGTTGACCTCGCGCGTCGTTTATCGACTTGGTTCTTCAAAAAAAAAAAAAAAAAAGGTGTCGGGAGGAGGCCTTTATGGTTTTCTCCCTTCCCGTACTTCGAGTTTTTGCCCCGGTAAGTTTTCTTTCGTCGTCGGGGTAGGCCCTATTTAGGCCTCGGTCGAAGTTTTTCTTCCCCCTATTTTTGTGGTGCTATTTTCGCCATTTCGAGTTTTGATCTCGCCGGCGCGATTTTTCCGCCCATGACATCAAAGTCTTCCAGCGGCTTCAAGAAGTGCACCCAGTGCGCCCGGGTAATCTCGCTCACTGACAGGCACGCGTCGTGTCTTCAGTGTCTGGGGGCTGGGCACCGCCCTCAGGCCTGTAGTCTGTGTTCCCTTTTGCAAAAGCGGACTCAGGTAGCGAGATTAGCCCAGTGGAACATTTTGTTCTCGGGCTCTTCGTCGGCATCGGCACCGGGAGTATCGACTGCTTCGACGTCGTCGGCGCCAAGACCTTCATCCTCGCCCCCGATTGCATCGAGTGCATCGAGGCATCGGCCCTCTGCATCGGGGCGACATTGGAGGGCTGCGTCGGCGTCGGTGGTATCGAGACCTCCTCGTCTGCTGATGTCGTCGGACGGTGGTGCTTCGTCTGGAGTGCAGGTGAGGGCTGTCCATTCCCCTGCTGGTGGCGGTGAGCCTTCGGGTGGGTCTCCCCCTACCCTGAGGGCTCCTGCGGTACAGCCCCCCCGAGACCCACCCTTTTCCGCCTCGGCCCCGAGGAAGAGACGGCTGGATTCTACGTCCACCTCGTCGGTGCCGGGAAGCTCCGGTGACGTGCTTCGTTCCAAAAAATCGAAGAAGCATCGTCACCGGTCCCCTTCCCGTGTCGGCACCGAGAGCTCTGGGTCGCCGAGGGAGTCGGCACCCAGTAAGCATCGGCACCGAGAGGACCGCTCGCCCTCTGTTCAAGAGGTGTCAATGCGCTCCCCTTTGGACAGCCCGGAACAGCCTCCACGCCCGGGACAGGTTCTGACATCGACTCCTGCATCGGCTTCCATGTCTTTTTCCACAGCCGCTCTGCACGAGAGCCTCCGGGCCGTTCTCCCAGAGATCCTGGGAGAGCTGTTGCGCCCTAGCCCTCCGGTACCGGGGGTGCTTGCGCCACCGGTACCGTCGAGCGAGGCGCCGGCTGGCCCATTGTCCGGGGTGAGGTCTCCGACATCGGTGCCGCTTGCGGTACCGAGTGCGGTAGCCTCCCAGGAAGGCTCCCCGACTACGTCGGTGGAGGGAGCTTCGCCGGTGCGGGCGAGGGAGTCTACCTCTCGACGCCCCCACCGTGGCCGTGGTTCCACGGAGTCGAGCCGGGCACGGTTGCAGACACAGGTCCGTGAACTTGTGTCTGACACCGATGGTGAGGCCTCGTGGGAAGAGGAAGAAGACATCAGATATTTCTCTGACGAGGAGTCTGAGGGTCTTCCTTCCGATCCCACTCCCTCTCCTGAAAGACAGCTTTCTCCTCCTGAGAGCCTGTCTTTCGCTTCGTTTGTCCGGGAGATGTCTACGGCTATCCCCTTCCCGGTGGTTGTGGAGGACGAGCCCAGGGCTGAAATGTTTGAGCTCCTGGACTATCCTTCTCCACCTAAGGAAGCGTCCACAGTACCCATGCATCATGTCCTCAAAAAGACATTGCTGGCGAACTGGACCAAGCCTCTAAGTAACCCCCACATTCCCAAGAAGATAGAGTCCCAGTACCGGATCCATGGGGACCCAGAGCTGATGCGCACTCAGTTGCCTCATAAGTACATAAGTACATAAGTAGTGCCATACTGGGAAAGACCAAAGGTCCATCTAGCCCAGCATCCTGTCACCGACAGTGGCCAATCCAGGTCAAGGGCACCTGGCACGCTCCCCAAACGTAAAAACATTCCAGACAAGTTATACCTAAAAATGCGGAATTTTTCCAAGTCCATTTAATAGCGGTCTATGGACTTGTCCTTTAGGAATCTATCTAACCCCTTTTTAAACTCCGTCAAGCTAACCGCCCGTACCACGTTCTCCGGCAACGAATTCCAGAGTCTAATTACACGTTGGGTGAAGAAAAATTTTCTCCGATTCGTTTTAAATTTACCACACTGTAGCTTCAACTCATGCCCTCTAGTCCTAGTATTTTTGGATAGCGTGAACAGTCGCTTCACATCCACCCGATCCATTCCACTCATTATTTTATACACTTCTATCATATCTCCTTTCAGCCGTCTCTTCTCCAAGCTGAAAAGCCCTAGCCTTCTCAGCCTCTCTTCATAGGAAAGTCGTCCCATCCCCACTATCATTTTCGTCGCCCTTCGCTGTACCTTTTCCAATTCTACTATATCTTTTTTGAGATACGGAGACCAGTACTGAACACAATACTCCAGGTGCGGTCGCACCATGGAGCGATACAACGGCATTATAACATCCGCACACCTGGACTCCATACCCTTCCTAATAACACCCAACATTCTATTCGCTTTCCTAGCCGCAGCAGCACACTGAGCAGAAGGTTTCAGCGTATCATCGACGACGACACCCAGATCCCTTTCTTGATCCGTAACTCCTAACGCGGAACCTTGCAAGACGTAGCTATAATTCGGGTTCCTCTTACCCACATGCATCACTTTGCACTTGTCAACATTGAACTTCATCTGCCACTTGCACGCCCATTCTCCCAGTCTCGCAAGGTCCTCCTGTAATCGTTCACATTCCTCCTGCGACTTGACGACCCTGAATAATTTTGTGTCATCGGCGAATTTAATTACCTCACTAGTTATTCCCATCTCTAGGTCATTTATAAATACATTAAAAAGCAACGGACCCAGCACAGACCCCTGCGGGACCCCACTAACTACCCTCCTCCACTGAGAATACTGGCCACGCAATCCTACTCTCTGCTTCCTATCTTTCAACCAGTTCTTAATCCATAATAATACCCTACCTCCGATTCCATGACTCTGCAATTTCTTCAGGAGTCTTTCGTGCGGCACTTTGTCAAACGCCTTCTGAAAATCCAGATATACAATATCAACCGGCTCCCCATTGTCCACATGTTTGCTTACCCCCTCAAAAAAATGCATTAGATTGGTGAGGCAAGACTTCCCTTCACTAAATCCGTGCTGACTTTGTCTCATCAGTCCATGTTTTTGTATATGCTCTGCAATTTTATTCTTAAAAATAGCCTCCACCATCTTGCCCGGCACCGACGTCAGACTCACCGGTCTATAATTTCCCGGATCTCCTCTGGAACCCTTCTTAAAAATCGGAGTAACATTGGCTACCCTCCAGTCTTCCGGTACTACACTCGATTTTAGGGACAGATTGCATATTTCTAACAGTAGCTCCGCAAGTTCATTTTTTAGTTCTATTAATACTCGGATGAATCTGGAGTTGTGGATTTGGCCCTAAAGAAGGCCAAGAGTTCTAGAGAGCATGCTTCGGCGCCCCCGGGCAAGGACTCTAGAACCTTGGACTCCTTTGGGAGGAAGGCCTACCATTCTTCTATGCTCGTGGCCAAGATTCAGTCCTACCAGCTCTACACGAGCATACACATGCGGAACAATGTGCGGCAGTTGGCGGGCTTGGTGGACAAGCTCCCCCCTGAGCAAGCCAAGCCATTTCAGGAGGTGGTCAGGCAGCTGAAGGCGTGCAGAAAATTCCTGGCCAGAGGGGTGTATGACACCTTTGATGTTGCGTCCAGGGCCGCTGCTCAAGGTGTGGTGATGCGCAGACTCTCATGGCTGCGTGCCTCCGACCTGGAGAATAGAATCCAGCAGCGGATTGCGGACTCGCCTTGCCGTGCGGATAATATTTTTGGAGAAAAAGTCGAGCAGGTGGTAGAGCAGCTCCACCAGCGGGACACCGCATTCGACAAGTTCTTCTGCCGGCAGCCTTCAGCCTCTACCTCTACAGGTAGACGATTTTTTGGGGGAAGGAAGACTGTTCCCTACTCTTCTGGCAAGCGTAGGTACAATCCTCCTTCTCGACAGCCTGCGGCCCAGGCTAAGCCCCAGCGCGCTCGCTCTCGTCAGCAGCGTGCGACTCAGCAAGGCCCCTGGGCTCCCCAGCAAAAGCAAGGGACGAGCTTTTGACTGGCTCCAGCAGAGCATAGCCGACATCCAAGTGTCAGTGCCGGGCGACCTGCCGGTCGGAGGGAGGTTGAAAGCTTTTCACCAAAGGTGGCCTCTCATAACCTCCGATCATTGGGTTCTCCAAATAGTCCGGCAAGGATACACCCTCAATTTGGCCTCAAAACCTCCAAATTGTCCACCGGGAGCTCAGTCTTACAGCTTCCAGCACAAGCAGGTACTTGCAGAGGAACTCTCTGCCCTTCTCAGCGCCAATGCGATCGAGCCCGTGCCATCCGGGCAAGAAGGGCTGGGATTCTATTCCAGGTACTTCCTTGTGGAAAAGAAAACAGGGGGGATGCGTCCCATCCTAGACCTAAGGGCCCTGAACAAATATCTGGTCAAAGAAAAGTTCAGGATGCTTTCCCTGGGCACCCTTCTCCCCATGATTCAGGAAAACGATTGGCTATGCTCTCTGAAGGACGCCTACACGCACATCCCGATACTGCCAGCTCACAGGCAGTATCTGCGATTTCAGCTGGGCACACGTCACTTCCAGTACTGTGTGCTACCCTTTGGGCTCGCCTCTGCGCCCAGAGTGTTCACGAAGTGCTTGGCTGTAGTAGCAGCGGCACTTCGCAGACTGGGGGTACACGTGTTCCCATATCTCGACGATTGGCTGGTGAAGAACACATCCGAGGCAGGAGCCCTGCAGTCCATGCAGATGACTATTCGCCTCCTGGAGCTACTGGGGTTTGTGATAAATTATCCAAAGTCCCATCTTCTCCCAGTGCAGAAACTCGAATTCATAGGAGCTGTGCTGGATTCTCGGACGGCTCGCGCCTATCTCCCAGAGACGAGAGCCAACAACTTTTTGTCCCTCGTCTCGCGGGTGCGAGTGTCCCAGCAGATCACAGCTCGGCAGATGTTGAGATTGCTGGGCCACATGGCCTCCACAGTTCATGTGACTCCCATGGCCCGCCTTCACATGAGATCTGCTCAATGGACCCTAGCTTCCCAGTGGTTTCAGGCTGCTGGGGATCTAGAAGACGTGATCCACCTGTCCACGAGTTTTCTCAAATCCCTGTATTGGTGGACGATTTGGTCCAATTTGACTCTGGGACGTCCTTTCCAAATTCCTCAGCCACAAAAAGTGCTGACCACGGATGCGTCTCTCCTGGGGTGGGGAGCTCATGTCGATGGGCTTCACACCCAAAGAAGCTGGTCCCTCCAGGAACGCGATCTGCAGAGCGATCTGGAACGCTCTGAAGGCTTTCAGAGATCGGCTGTCCCACCAAATTATCCAAATTCAGACAGACAACCAGGTTGCCATGTATTACGTCAACAAGCAGGGGGGCACCGGATCTCGCCCCCTGTGTCAGGAAGCCATCAGCATGTGGCTCTGGGCTCGCCGTCATGGCATGGTGCTCCAAGCCACATATCTGGCAGGCGTAAACAACAGTCTGGCCGACAGGTTGAGCAGGATTATGCAACCTCACGGGTGGTCGCTCAATTCCCGTGTAGTGCGACAGATCTTCCAGGTGTAGGGCACCCCCTTGGTAGATCTCTTCGCATCTCGAGCCAACCACAAAGTCCCTCAGTTCTGTTCCAGGCTTCAGGCCCACGGCAGACTGGCATCGGATGCCTTCCTCCTGGACTGGGGGGAAGGGTCTGCTGTATGCTTATCCTCCCATACCTCTGGTGGGGAAGACTTTGTTGAAACTCAAGCAAGACCGAGGCACCATGATTCTGATTGCTCCTTTTTGGCCGCGTCAGATCTGGTTCCCTCTTCTTCTGGAGTTATCCTCCGAAGAACCGTGGAGATTGGAGTGTTTCCGACCCTCATCACCAAGGACGAAGGGGCGCTTCTGCATCCCAACCTCCGGTCCCTGGCTCTCACGGCCTGGATGTTGAGAGCGTAGACTTTGCCTCTTTGGGTCTGTCAGAGGGTGTCTCCCGCATCTTGCTTGCTTCCAGGAAAGATTCCACTAAGAGGAGTTACTTCTTTCTGTGGAGGAGGTTTGCCGTCTGGTGTGACAGCAAGGCCCTAGATCCTCGCTCTTGTCTTACACAGACCCTGCTTGAATACCTTCTGCACTTGTCTGAGTCCGGTCTCAAGACCAACTCTGTAAGGGTTCACCTTAGTGCAATCAGTGCATACCATTACCGTGTGGAAGGTAAGCCGATCTCAGGACAGCCTTTAGTTGTTCGCTTCATGAGAGGTTTGCTTTTGTCAAAGCCCCCTGTCAAGCCTCCTACAGTGTCATGGGATCTCAGTGTCGTTCTCACCCAGCTGATGAAACCTCCTTTTGAGTCACTGAATTCCTGCCATCTGAAGTACTTGACCTGGAAGGTCATTTTCTTGGTGTCAGTTACTTCAGCTCGTAGAGTCAGTGAGCTTCAGGCCCTGGTAGCCCAGGCCCCTTACACCAAATTTCATTATAACAGAGTAGTCCTCCGCACTCACCCTAAGTTCTTGCCAAAGGTTGTGTCGGAGTTCCATCTGAACCAGTCAATTGTCTTGCCAACATTTTTTCCCCGTCCTCATTCCTGCCCTGCTGAACATCAGCTGCACACATTGGACTGCAAGAGAGCATTGGCCTTCTATCTGGAGCGGACTCAGCCCAACAGACAGTCCGCCCAATTGTTTCTTTTGATCCCAACAGGAGGGGAGTGGCTGTAGGAAAACGTACCATATCCAATTGGCTAGTAGATTGCATTTCCTTCACTTACGCCCAGGCTGGGCTGGCTCTTGAGGGTCATGTCACGGCTCATAATGTTAGAGCCATGGCAGCGTCGGTAGCCCACTTGAAGTCAGTCACTATTGAAGAGATTTGCAAAGCTGCGACGTGGTCATCTGTCCACACATTCACATCTCATTACTGCCTGCAGCAGGATACCCGACGCGACAGTCGGTTCGGGCAGTCAGAGCTTCAGAATCTGTTCGGGGTTTAGAATCCAACTCCACTCCCCTAGGCCCATGTTTGTTCTGTTCCAGGCTGCACTCTCAGTTAGTTGGTAAATTTTTTAGGTCAATCTCAGTTATGTCCTCACCGTTGCGAGGCCCAATTGACCATGGTTGTTGTTTTGAGTGAGCCTGGGGGCTAGGGATACCCCATCAGTGAGAACAAGCAGCCTGCTTGTCCTCGGAGAAAGCGAATGCTACATACCTGTAGAAGGTATTCTCCGAGGACAGCAGGCTGATTGTTCTCACAAACCTGCCCGCCTCCCCTTTGGAGTTGTGTTTTCCCTTCTCTTTGTTTTGCTACATATGAGACTGGCCGGCACGAGCCGGTTCGGGCGGGAAGACGGCCACGAATGCGCGGTGCGCATCGGCGCGCGAGAACTAGCAAAGGACTTTGCTAGAAAGTGTTCCGATTGGAGGGGCTGCCGTGGACGTCACCCATCAGTGAGAACAATCAGCCTGCTGTCCTCGGAGAATACCTTCTACAGGTATGTAGCATTCGCTTTATTGGATGTAGGAGAAAGATTCAGTGATGGTACAAGGCAGTTCACACTCTCTTAAATTGCATGATGCATATAGATTTATATTTCACCAGTTAATAAGACAACAAATCAGTAAATGAATCTAAAAGTGAATTGTGCATGTTAGTTGTGATTACATCTAATATAACAACAGTATAACTTGTTTACATTTTCATATTATGCCGATGTGGAAATATGGAAAGTGTGTTTCTGCATTGTGAGTAAGTTTTGAGGACATTTTGTAATCTCTCTGTAAGTAAAATGTGTGTGCATTTATAATTAGAGGAACAATAACAAATATAAATATTTAATGGCCATGGTCGTCTTGATTCCTACTTTTCTTTCTTCTTCCCTTTAACCTAGCAGCACTTTGTTATGCATGCTAGAAATTAAACAAATACAGGTTAAATTACTGTAATCTGTTTGATTTTTGTGGTAAACTAGTTTAGTTTTGGTTTTAATATTTAAGCTTGGTGATTATTCCAATGAAGTCTTGGTGGTATTTGTGTTGAATCTGGCTTTGAAGAGCTCTTTGAAAATTGAGTGGGAGGATGTCTCTATGCTTTCTGATTTCAAGCCTATTCACTCATCTCATATTTAGGTGACAGAGTAATGCACCTGACAACCCTTTTGATTTCCCACAAAATGCAACCTTTTCAGGTCTAATCCATCTGCTCTTTTCTGTGCCTAATATTAGCCTCTCAGTCTCATAATAATAATTTTTGATGTTTTGCTCATCTGAGTAATTGCTCTATTTATAGCTTGTGTTACGCTGCTATCTGCTGACTGTTGTAGGAAATTGCATCTATCAACACAAAATGAGCTTGGACAGCCGCTGGTTATGCTGGGAATTTTCTCCTGTGCACATAGTTATCCATTTTGTGCTAGTACTTTGGAGGGCCTAAAGCTCATAGCAGAAATATTTCAAGAAATACTCAGTTTTTGACAGCTAATCTTTGTTACATTTCATCATTTAGTTCTATAGTTCCTGTTAATTAAACTAATCTGTGGCATTAAGAGTTTCCTTTACCTATCAGCTGGATTCAACTTTAGCGCTCTGTTTAGCTGCATACACCATTATATACAATGAGAACATTTTTATTATTCATTTAGTGCTGCTAGGCATGTGCACTGTACAGACAGACACACAATAAACAGTCCCTGCTCCTCAAGAGTGTATAAATTGGGGCAGACTTCTGACATAAAATCAAATAAAAGGCTTAACCCAAGAAAAACTGGGAAGAACTAAACCAGTTGGGTCTTAGGTAGAATTTGTTAAGGTGGGGGCAACTTAAATTGATATAGGTTACAAGGAATGAGGTCTTTTGGAGGCTCTATAATATCACACGTGGGATGGATAGGATTCTGGAAAAGAGCAGTTAGGTGGGTGTCAACTTAAGGACAAGAATTACTTAATCTGATTGATGAAAGTTACAAGAAATCAGGATTCTATGAGCAATAAAAAGAAATTAGAGATTGGAGTGTGTGGGATAAGGCAGGTCTGGACAAATTTTCTTTGAATGTGGAGGCCAGCCCCAAAACTTTGGCCCCCAGAAGATTAGATGTGAATCACTCCTCCTTTGTCCAAACTTCTGTTCCAACTGAAGCTGAAGGGGTGGAAAGGAAAGAGAGGGAGGCCTCCATCAAAGTCTACTGCATCTCTTTCAGTTCTTGATTTACTAAGACTTTTTTCCATTTCTAATGGTTAAAAGTCTAATAAATAAGGCCCTTAATATACCACAGCAGAATTACACAGAGTTATACAACCAATAGTACCCCCACTGTCCTCTCCAGTCTGTCATTTTCCATACTGCCATCACCAAGTCTCTATGATATCATCTAAACCCCTTGTCTGGTCATTTATTAAAATGGACTTGGGGAAACTCCACTGCTTATTTCTGGGATAAGCAGCATAAATGTTGTGTACTTTTTGGGATCTTGCCAGGTATTTGTGACCTGGATTGGCCACTATTGGAAACAGGATGCTGGGCTTGATGGACCCTTTGGTCGGTCCCAGTATGGCTGTACTTGTGTTCTTATGTACTTGGTGAATTTGAGCTGCAGAGTTTAAAACTAAAAAAATCTCCTGTGATGTACTCATGAGATTTGAGACACTGAGACCAGCATGGGAGTTCCTGCCTCATGCAGCTTGATTATGCTGAGAGTTGTGTAACCTCCTGTTTTAGCTGTGGCAGCAGGAAAGAAGGCAGTGCCATAAGGAACTTTCTAGTTGACTTGGTGCCTGGGGATTGGTTATGGAGGGAGGGACCCTGGATGGCTTCTCCCAGAGGCCAAGAGGCTAGGTAGAGACAACAGTGGTCTTATCCTATTTGAATAGTGGCATGTCGGTGCCTACAGCCTGCCCATTCATTTATGGGTGTCTTGTAGGCGGAAAGATGGCTGACAGTTGGATATTTAGATTTGATGAAATTTGCTCTCTCTGGCTTGGAAACAGTTTACTAGTGAGATAAAAAATAATCAAGGATATAAAAATCAGGGAAATTCTATTTCTAAATCTACTGTAATCTTATAAAAACAGTGGGCAGAATTATAAAAAGATGATGTGATTCTCTTACTATTCCCTGCTTCCAGGATTGATAGGGCCAGAGATAGTCTGTAAGCCCTTTCTATCTACTGGACCCCAGCCCCATGTTTTTCTGGCCTCTTGTATTTACTCTTGTAAGCATCCAGAAGTATAACATAGCAAAAGCTTGTATAGCAAATTTAAAATAGTAAATAACTTATATGTATGAACCTTAGCTTATTTTTTCCAGGTTTATCTATTTTTTTTAACTTATCTGTGTTTTCTCTTCACTATCTTGCCTTCTCCCTCTTCTCCAGATATACCCTTTTCCTTGTATTTTTCTCTTCCTCTTTCATCCACAATCCCTTTCTGTAAAGTCTCTCTCCTTTCTTCCCTGGCCACCTTTGTCTCTGTTCTGATATCCTCTGACGATTAGGCAGATCACCAGTCATTATTGCCTGGTGCAAATCATAATTTATTGAGCGCTTTAGGAAATACTTGAAAGAATTTTGGGCATGTGTGGTATTTGGCAGTCCTACATGCCTTTTCAGGCTGTATTCAGCCAGTAGTTTGCAGGAACGATTATTTTTCTCTCCTTAATTTCCCCTAGTCAACTTTTTGTGTCGATTTTTAGTTTGAAAATACTGTCAGTGAGTCTGCTTTTAACTTGAGGCTTCTTGTGACAGGCTATTAAAGCTGTTATTTTCTCCTATTTGGATTGTGTCATCTTAGCATTCCTTGTCATCTATACCAGACCAGTCCAGACTAATGGGTTATGTCCCTCCACCAGCGGAAGGAGACAGAGAAAACAAATAGATCCAAGAACTTTGCCCCTGAAATGTTCAGTACATAAGTATTGCCACACTGGGACAGACCAAAGGTCCATCAAGCCCAGCATCCTGTTTCCAACAGTGGCCAATCCAGGTCACTAATGCCTGGCAAGATCTCAGAAAAGCTCAATACATTTTATGATGCTTATCCCAGAAAAAAGCAGTGGATTTTCCCAAGTCAATTTAATAATGGTCTATGGACTTTTCCTTTAGGAAGCCGTCCAGACCCTTTTTAAACCCCACTAAGTTTTAACTGCCTTTACCACATTCTCTGGCAACGAATTCCAGAGTTTAATTATATGTTGAGAAAAGAAATATTTTCTCCGATTTGTATTAAATTTACTACTTTGCAGCTTCATCGCATGCCCCCTAGTATTTTTGGAAAGAGTAAACAAATGATTCACGTCTACCTGTTCCACTCCACTCATTATTTTATAGACCTCTATCATATCTACTACTAACAAACATTTCTAAAGCGCTACTAGGGTTACGCAGCACTGTACAATTCAAACATAGAAGGACAGTCCCTGCTCAAAGAGCTTACAATCAGCCGTCTCTTCTTCAAGCTGAAGAGCCCTAGCCACTTTAGCCTTTCCTCATAGGGAAGTCGTCCCATCCCCTTTATCATTTTCGTCGCCCTTCTCTGCATCTTTTCTAATTCCACTATATCTTTTTTGAGATACGGTGACCAGAATTGAACACAATATTCGAGGTGCAGTCACATCATGGAACGATCGATACAAAGGCATTTTAACGTCCTCACTTTTGTTTTCCATTCCTTTCCTAATAATACCTAACATTCTATTTGCTTTCTTAGCTGCTGCAACACACTGAGCAGAGCATTTGAATGTATCATCAACAATGGCGCCGAAATCCCTTTCTTGGTCCGTGACTCCTAACGTGGAACCTTGCATTACGTAGCTATAGTTTGGGTTCCTCTTTCCCACATGCATCACTTTGCACTTACATTAAACGTCATCTGCCATTTAGACTCCCAGTCTCTTAATTTTTCACAATCCTCTTGCGATTTATCAACTTTGAATAATTTTGTGTCATCAGCAAATTTAATTACCTCACTAGTTACTCCCATCTCTAAATCGTCCTATATAATAAAAAGCACCTCCAACATTCTGAAGCTGACTCCGTTTACACTGTGGCAGTGTAGGGTTTGTAAGTCTGTAGTTCAGCGTTTCATTAGCTCTCACTGTCAACGAAGAACCAATCAGACAGAACGGAACTTGGAGGAGGGACTTGGAGTGGATTGAATCTCTAACAAACAATCATATACAGGGAAGTTCGAACATCAGTGGAGGCAAGTGCACAGAACGGAAGGGAAGACAAACATTTAATCACTTTGTCACTCTCACACACACACACACACACACTCAATCACTCTGTGTATCTCTCTCTTACACTGTCACTCTCAATCTCTCACATGGGCAACTGTATGTTGCATTCTCACGAGTAAGGAGCTTTTCTGATGTGATTGTTAAACTGATTGACGGGCCTGAACAAGGAAAACTTTTACCACATTGTAACACAGTTTACACAAAAAATATTGTATATAAAGAAATCTTACACATGTAAACAATAATTATATTCAGAATACAACCGTGGAAACATTAATGGCAGGAACTCATTACATTGCTAGCGCCCGTTTCATTGCGTTAAGAAATGGGCCTTTTTTACTAGTTTATAAAGATATTAAAAAGCAGCAGTCCCAGCACAGACCCCTGGGGAACCCCACTATCTACCCTTCTCCATTGAGAATACTGACCATTTAACCCTACTCTCTGTTTTCTATCCTTTAACCAGTTTTTAATCCACAGTAGACCACTACCTCCTATCCCATGACTTTCCAATTTCTTTTGGAGCCTTTCATGAGGTACTTTGTCAAACACCTTTTGAAAATCCAGATACACAATATCAACCGGCTCGCCTTTATCCGCACATTTGTTCACCCCTTCAAAGAAATGTAATAGATTGGTGAGGCAAGATTTCCCTTCACTAAATCCATGTTGACTTTGTCTCATTAATCCATGCTTTTGAATATGCTCTGTAATTTTGTTCTTAATAATAGTTTCTACCATTTTGCCCGGCACCGACGTCAGACTCACCGGTCTATAATTTCCTGGATCCCCTCTGGAACCTTTTTTAAATGTTGGCGTTATGTGGGCTACCCTCCAATCTTCCTGTACCATGCTCGATTTTAAAGATAGATTAGATATTACTAATAGTTCCGCCAGTTCATTTTTCAATTCTTTCGGTACTCTGGAATGAATACCATCCGGTCCAGGAGATTTGCTACTCTTCAATTTATCAAATTGCCCCATTACATCCTCTAGGTTTATAGAGAATTCATTAAGTTTCTCTGACTCGTCAACTTCAAATACCATTTCTGGCACCGGTATCTCTCCCAAATCTTCCTCAGTGAAGACCAAAGCAAAGAAGTCATTTAATCTCTCCGCTACGGCTTTGTCTTCCCTGATCGCCCCTTTTACCCCTCGGTCATCTAGCGGTCCAACTGATTCTTTTGCCGGCTTCTTGCTTTTAATATACGTAAAAAAATTCTTACTATGTGTTTTTGCCTCCAGCGCAATCTTTTTTTTTTTTTTTTTTCAAAGTCCCTCTTTGCCTTCCTTATCAGCACTTTGCATTTGACTTGACATTCCTTATGCTGTTTCTTATTATTTTCAGTCTGTTCCTTATTCCATTTTCTGAAGAATTTTCTTTTAGCTGTAACAGCTTTCTTCACCTCAACGTTTTAACCATTCCGGCTGTCGTTTGGTCTTCCTCCCTCCTTTTTTAATAGACGGGGATATATTTGTCCTGGGCTTCCAGGCTAGTATTTTTGAACAGCATCCATGCCTTTTGTAAATTTTTGACCCTCACAGCTGATCCTCCTCTAAGATTTTTTTTCACCGTTCTAACGTATTGGATTTTCCGCATATACTCCAAAGCTATTATCAAATCTGATCATATTATGATCACTGTTTTGAAATGGCCCCAGCACCATTACCTCCCGCACCAGATCATGCACTCCACTAAGGACTAGGTCTAGAAGTTTTCCTTCTCTTGTTGGCTCCTGTACCAGCTGCCCTATAAAGCCGTCCTTGATTTCGTCTAGTAATTTTACCTCTCTAGCATGTTCTGATGTTACATTTACCCAGTCAATATCGGGGTAATTGAAATCACCCATTATCATTGTGTTCCCCAATTTGTTAGCCTCCCTAATTTCCAATAACATTTCTACATCTGTCTGTTCATCCTGGCCTGGCAGACAGTAGTACACTACTATCGCTATCCTTTTCCTCTTTACACATGGAATTTCAATCCATAGTGATTCCAAGATGTGTTTTGTTTCCTGCAGAATTTTCAATCTAATTGATTCAGTGCCCTCCTTAACATACAATGCTATCCCTCCACCAATTCGATCCACCCTATCACTATGATATAATTTGTACCCTAGTATGACAGTGTCCCACTGATTATCCTTCTTCCTCCAGGTCTCAAAGATGCCTATTATATCTAATTTTTCATTTAGTGCAATATATTCTAACTCTTCCATCTTATTTCTTAGGCTTCTGGCGTTCGCGTATTTATTTATTCATTTAGTGCAATATATTCTAACTCTTCCATCTTATTTCTTAGGCTTCTGGTGTTCGCGTATTTATTTATTTATTTGTAACACTTGTACCCCACATTTTCCCACCTATTTGCAGGCTCAGTGTGGCTTACATAGTACCGTAGAGGCGATTGCCAGTATCGGTATGAACAAATACAAAGTGAAGTTGTGGTAGAGTAAAGTTCGTGCATAACAGTCAGATTTAGGAATCATAAGGAGGAAGTGGTAATTTATGTCCAATCGAGTTTTGGTTTTGTTGTGTTGCAAAGTTGAGGCATTTAAGTTGGTTTGTTCGGGTATGCCTTTTTAAACAGGTAAGTTTTTAGTAGTTTCTGGAAGTTTATGTGGTCAAATGTTTTCACGTCATTTGGTAGTGCGTTCCATAGTTGTGTGCTTATATAGGAGAAGCCGGATGCGTAGGTTGATTTGTATTCATGTTGATCTTGTATTTCTGATTGGGAGGTCTGTGAGGTCTGACATATATCCCAGGGCTTCAGCGTTGATGATTTTGTGAACGAGGGCACAGATTTTGAATGCTGTGCGTTCTTTGATTGGGAGCCAGTGTAGTTTTTCTCGTAAGGGTTTTGCGCTTTCGAATCTTGTTTTTCCATATGAGTCTGGCTGCTGTGTTTTGGGCAGTTTGGAGTTTCTTTATGATTTGTTCTTTGCATCCCGCATATAGACATTTCAAACTATGCTTGTTATTTCTATTTACAGTGGTGGAAATAAGTATTTGATCCCTTGCTGATTTTGTAAGTTTGCCCACTGACAAAGACATGAGCAGCCCATAATTGAAGGGTAGGTTATTGGTAACAGTGAGAGATAGCACATCACAAATTAAATCCGGAAAATCACATTGTGGAAAGTATATGAATTTATTTGCATTCTGCAGAGGGAAATAAGTATTTGATCCCCCACCAACCAGTAAGAGATCTGGCCCCTACAGACCAGGTAGATGCTCCAAATCAACTCGTTACCTGCATGACAGACAGCTGTCGGCAATGGTCACCTGTATGAAAGACACCTGTCCACAGACTCAGTGAATCAGTCAGACTCTAACCTCTACAAAATGGCCAAGAGCAAGGAGCTGTCTAAGGATGTCAGGGACAAGATCATACACCTGCACAAGGCTGGAATGGGCTACAAAACCATCAGTAAGACGCTGGGCGAGAAGGAGACAACTGTTGGTGCCATAGTAAGAAAATGGAAGAAGTACAAAATGACTGTCAATCGACAAAGATCTGGGGCTCCACGCAAAATCTCACCTCGTGGGGTATCCTTGATCATGAGGAAGGTTAGAAATCAGCCTACAACTACAAGGGGGGAACTTGTCAATGATCTCAAGGCAGCTGGGACCACTGTCACCACGAAAACCATTGGTAACACATTACGACATAACGGATTGCAATCCTGCAGTGCCCGCAAGGTCCCCCTGCTCCGGAAGGCACATGTGACGGCCCGTCTGAAGTTTGCCAGTGAACACCTGGATGATGCCGAGAGTGATTGGGAGAAGGTGCTGTGGTCAGATGAGACAAAAATTGAGCTCTTTGGCATGAACTCAACTCGCCGTGTTTGGAGGAAGAGAAATGCTGCCTATGACCCAAAGAACACCGTCCCCACTGTCAAGCATGGAGGTGGAAATGTTATGTTTTGGGGGTGTTTCTCTGCTAAGGGCACAGGACTACTTCACCGCATCAATGGGAGAATGGATGGGGCCATGTACCGTACAATTCTGAGTGACAACCTCCTTCCCTCCGCCAGGGCCTTAAAAATGGGTCGTGGCTGGGTCTTCCAGCACGACAATGACCCAAAACATACAGCCAAGGCAACAAAGGAGTGGCTCAGGAAGAAGCACATTAGGGTCATGGAGTGGCCTAGCCAGTCACCAGACCTTAATCCCATTGAAAACTTATGGAGGGAGCTGAAGCTGCGAGTTGCCAAGCGACAGCCCAGAACTCTTAATGATTTAGAGATGATCTGCAAAGAGGAGTGGACCAAAATTCCTCCTGACATGTGTGCAAACCTCATCATCAACTACAGAAGACGTCTGACCGCTGTGCTTGCCAACAAGGGTTTTGCCACCAAGTATTAGGTCTTGTTTGCCAGAGGGATTAAATACTTATTTCCCTCTGCAGAATGCAAATAAATTCATATACTTTCCACAATGTGATTTTCCGGATTTAATTTGTGATGTGCTATCTCTCACTGTTACCAATAACCTACCCTTCAATTATGGGCTGCTCATGTCTTTGTCAGTGGGCAAACTTACAAAATCAGCAAGGGATCAAATACTTATTTCCACCACTGTACATCATGCTCAATACTTGACGTATTAATTTGCAATCTTTTGTCTGATTTTTATTTTTATTTAAGGACACCTGGAGGCTCATTTTCAAAGCACTTAGCCTCCCAAAGTTCCATAGAAACCTATGGAACTTAGCCTCCCAAAGTGCTTTGAAAATATGCCTCATTATCTACTATGGTCTTTTTTGCAACCTCACTTTCCTTGTCATCAGCAGCAGATGAATCCATTAACTGATGGGTTATGTCCGCCTACCAGCAGGTGGAGATAGAGAACACTGAAAAACCATAGTGCTCTTTGTACGGCTAGCTCCATCTGCCTTCAGTATTGCTCTATCTCCCAGCAGGTGTGGACGTATCTTGATCAGCACCTGGAAAAAATTCTGCCTGGGGTGGCTCCTGTGCTTTTGCCAGTTGAAGCAGGGGTGTTGTGGCTGGTGGTGCCCACTTTGAAGGCATATAGATTCACCCTTTCCCTGCCTTACCTGTCCCCCTGCCTACTGGAGTACCTCTGTTGCTGCCTGCCTCCAACTTTCCTCACAGCGTTAAAAAAAAATACGCATTGGTTCTGCGTGGCTATTCTGAGGCTATTTTCAGCATGCAGCTTGATCGGAGCTCATTTGACTTGGTCTTTTGAGGTGAGAGTGGTGCCCAGCTCCTCCGGGGAGGTCCCGCAGACGCCGTTCCGATCGGGGTAAATTTTGGCGCGAAGCCGCCATTTTACTTATATAATTCCGTCCGGTCGGACGATGAATGCTGAAGCGGTTAAACGCTGCTCCCGTTGTGGTAAACGTAGATCAGCAGCGGGGCTCTGTAAGACGTGCTCTTTAGACGCTAGAGCTGGTACAAGCATGGCGAGCGATGATTCTTCCCGCTCAGTGGAGGTGGCAGTGGGCGCCATTTTGGAAGCACCGCACGCCATCCTCGGATTACCAGAGGAGGCCTCGCCCTTGGCAGGATCATCAATCGAGAGGGTCTGCAAGGCGTCCGAAATGAGCGCTGGCAGCTCATCATGGTGGAAAATCCTTACCGCATTGGGATCATCCAGATCCAGAGGCAAACCGGCACTTTCCGCTGGCTCTTCAGATCATGAGGCCCTGCCAGAACCTTCAGAATCCACACCGCCGCCTGCTCGAGCCTTTCCTGTGAATGACTCCATCCAAGAGCTTATTTCAGCTCAATGCTCTGAACTCGAAGGGCCTTCGAAAGTGGCCAGGGCTATGGGTCAGCTTTACCCTCTAAGTGAGGAGCACTTGGCCCCTTTGGGGATGCCTAAAGTGGACGTTTTGGTCACGGCGGTGACTAAGAGGACCACCCTCCCCTTAGAGGGAGGGGTTGCCCTGAAAGATATACAGGACCGGTGGCTTGAATCCACGTTGAAACGGTCATTTGAAATCTCGGGCCTCGCCTTAAGGGCGTCTATATGCAGTTCTTATGCTGCCCGGGCCTGCCTCTCCTGGTTACAACAGGCAGTGGTGCAGCCCGCGGATGGTGCGGAGTCCCTCTCTGAGGTTGCACCATGGATGGAGTCGGCCCTGTCATTTTTAGCTGACGCCCTCTATGATCTGGTCAGAGCTTTGGCTAAACAGATGTCTGTGGCGGTTGCGGGCCGCCACCTTCTGTGGCTTCGGCATTGGGTGGCTGAAATGGCCTCTAAGCACAGGCTGGTGAAGCTTCCCTTTTGGGGCCATCTGTTATTTGGAGAGGAGTTGGAGAAGATTGTGAAAGACCTGGGGGACCCTAAACCCCAACGCTTACCCGAAGATAGGCCGAGGCCTTCTTCCAAGGGTTCTGTGTGGCCCTCCTCTACCAGACCTCTGTTGAGAATTAAGGGGTCCCAAGCCCCCCCAAGAAGGCTAGAGTGACCTTAATCTGACTCCATCTCTAAATAACACTAGTACTGGGGTAATCAAGGAGTTATTGCCTCTAAGGGAGATGTTAGATCTAAGGAAAAGATACCAGCCTTATGACAAACTGGATTTAGATTACAAGTTATACAATGCATTTATACTTACAGCCTTTGATCATTAAGTGAAGCCCACAAATCATCATTTGGAATGAGGAGTTTATTTGCCAAGGTACAAGTCAAATCAGTGATGGACAACAGGCATGTACAATTAATTATAGGAATATGATAAGCTGCAAACAGGTGTTAATTATTTGCTAATCTTTTATAATTTCTTTTATCAATTAGAGGTTTTACAAGGGAAAGCAATTAGGTAATTTGTCAATTCTGCTGGACACATTGGTTTCCCTTGGAGAGAGAGTGGCAACCCTATTCTCTCTAACTCAAACCAGGAAATACCCTGATTTTTATAGGTGCCCTCAGGATATGGATAATATGACAGTAGATATACCTGATTGGATCTATGCTAATGTCATGGTTGTCACTGATTGGCTCATGCTAATGAGTAGCTTCTATCTTGCTACGCCTTTCCTGCTCACAGGAAAGTCTCCCTCCTCTCTTGGACAGCTAGTTCCCTATTTTCTTTGCACCTGCTATGACTCACTCATTTCTCAACTTGTTTTTCTAACTTACATTAGAGAAAATTCCACTTTGTAACAGATACGGGCTTCCATTTTGTGTTGAAATCCTCCATTTTGTTTCCATATCTATTGACTTAACTTTTAGGCCTCAATCTGGGCTACAAACTAGGCCATACTTTTCCAGTAAGCTCCCAGTTATGTCAGCCATCAGATTTCTGACTCAGCCAAGGTCTGTAATGGCCTGAGCTCTATGACTGGGCCCGCCACCATTCCAGTGGGGGGGTCTCTGGCTGTACCATAATTATACATTCCCCACTTGTCACCCCCTCTGGGGAGGGGTGACACAAAGCTCGTCAAGCTTGTCATCATCCATTCCAGAAGGTAGCAAGCTATCAAACGAGAGGGCGAGTTTTGGTCCTACAAATTGCTAGAAGGTATGGTGCAAGACAGGAAACTTCATTCTCAGGTGATATATTATTTGGGGCATATGGAATTCCCTTTATATTACCCAATCCCTTGGGCTTAATCCTGATGTCATCTCTCTTGAGACTTACTCAAACCTGTAGTGAGAGAGGTTTTATGAATGGGACAAATTCATGAGTTCATCTACAAAATCTCATGAAGTATAGGTATATGGGTAATAGCAATTTCAGGTGGATCATGCTAATAAATACTTTCAGGTCTTTCTATGGCTTCTATTGTATCTGTAGCATAGTGCATGGGGAGATAATCTAATGTATGTATCTCAGTGGTCCTCGGAAGGAATAGTGGTTTTGATTAAGCATTGTTATGGTGGCTCAACAAATATATGGTTAGTACTCAGATTGCAGGCTGTTTTAGGTTGTCGGTATTCAGAATCCTTAAACAGATCGGAATTCCTGGACCTTACTAGTACTCATCATTAGCATCCAATCATGAGCACTAAAAAGTGGATAGCAAGTATGAGGTTGCCTCATACAGCAAAAAGGGTCAATCCTAGGAAAATTTATATTAACAAAGGTCATGCATGGATATTGACATATGCATAATGACCTGGAAGTATGGGAAGCATTTTATATATCCGTTACCCCACTTGGAGCTTAGTCAAACCTACAGAAAGACATGCAGCTTAAGTAAGCCTACACCAAAGTTAAACAATTGCATAACTGGTTGATACTAACAGGGTTTACACCTACATTATGATATCATAGTCAGTATTAGGGTTTGATGTTACCCTTGTATCTGAGCAATATCAACTTCAATTTAAATTAAACTCTTAGAAAAACAATCAGAACAATACAGGAAATATTAGGAAAATAAAAATAAAACCTTTTCATTATATAGACAGGATTACTGCTAAACTGAAAATAAAACAAAATATGAGTCTATAATGTCCATAAACAGCAACTGTAAATCTCAAATGAAGTATCAGTTCTTAATCCTCTTTCATCGATCATGGTTGAGGCGGTGGAAGCACTGAAGAATCTGGACGGAGATCTGGAAGATCTAACAGGGCTGGATTTTCACAGCAACTTGGGCACGGAATCAGTAGAAGTGACAGTCTTAATACTAGGAATTGGGATTTGCAGAATGTATCCCCACTTCTGGCTCGCATAATGTGCAAGACAGATTGGTAATTACTACGAAGAGATGATCAAATAACAATGGTTAAGTATATGGAACAAAAGTAAAGAGTACAAAAAAACAATAAAAATTGAAAATTAAGAGATGATGTTGATTGTTCAAGTTATTGAAGTATGGAGGGCAATGTGTTGCAATCTATTGCCAATAGATATGGAATCTTCACCTGCGATGACTAACATTCACCAAGGGTTGAGCCCTCAGCTGCAGGAGGCCAGCAGGACTTACAAGTTAGATGATTCAGAAAAAAGGGTAGGTTAGGAAATAGTCATAGTCAGAGCAGAAGTCTAATGTGCAGGAATTTAAAACTCATAACTAGTCCAGGTGATGGAAGTATCTTGTGGAATCACGGTCGCTGTCTGTTGTAATAGAGAGCTCATACGTAAAGTGCCATGTAAGTTCTGGAAAAGATGAGCCTGCAAAAATATTCGATACAACAAAATATTTGAGAGCATAACCAAGAAGGGCTAAATTAATGACACATGGACAAAAGAAAATTCTCATTGGATAAGTTGGTGCTCCTTTTTCTTGCCAGAGGTCAGTTGCAGTAGAAGTACTAAACTGGAATAGAGGCGGTAGATCAGGATTTAGATTTGCAGTCTTCACTCATCCTACATGACTTAATTAATAGAGCTGATATAAGAAGCAATGTTCTCTGTAAATTAGATGTTGCTGGCACAGGAAGTCAGCAGAGTCTTAGGAAACATTGTGGTCAGAGTCTGTTCCAGGAAAATACAGTAAATACAGTAGCCTTTAATATGATATTTAGAGAGATAGAGAAAAGCCAATATCAAAAAAGAAAGATGTAAAAACTATATATTTCTATGAGGCCTCCTCACGTGACCTTTACAAGGTTTAAATAGATCAAATGAGAAGGACAATAACATATAGTCCTCTGTAATAGTTCAGAGCCAATTTGGAAAATGAAAATTATATCAAATTCGAAAATGATCCTTTCTATGCTTTCACAATTTGGGCCCTAAACTATGACAGCATATCAAGATTCACATTCAGAGGGATAGCTAAAATAAGCTTATATATTCCCAGGAATCAATTTACAATTTAAAGTATATTTTAAATACAGAGGAGGAGCAGCTTTATAAGTAGGAAACAAATAGAACCATTTATTAAAACATTTTAGTAATAATCAAAAATCAAGGATATAATAACAATTTTTATTAATGCAATAAATGCATAAATTGACCCTTAGGGTATGTTCATATGGACCAGTATGATAAATGGAACAGCTTGTAGGCCTACATTGTAAATTGAATTCTAAACAAAGAGTAGCAAGGATAACACAGAATCATAGAAAAACCCATCTAGTCATTAAAAATCTGAAACACATAATGAATTCCTTTATCATATACTGTAAAGATGAACTTTAGAGAAAATAAGAACTACAAGGGTTAATTTCAGTCATTCGGTCCTAAGGAAATCATGAAATAACGGTGCTTCCTGTGTCTAATTTGAGTTTACTACTCACTACAAGCATTGGACATTATGGTGACTGAAGATAGGATTAAACATCAGACAAAAACTGTAAGTTCAAGTTTTCGTATTAAAACTTCATGCTGGTGGAATTGGTCTTCATAGAATTAATACTTCAGGAGAGGAAAAGGAGGAAGAGAAGGTTATTACTTTATCTGCTTCCAGAGATACGGTTCTCAATTGTAGCTAGTCTTATCTGAACATAGCTCTGAAATAATAGCAACCTGAATTTCTTTAGTTCTGATTTACCAGTTAGTTATGTTATGCAAGGGTTAATCATGCAAGGGTTAATCTCCAAACCCTATTGCATAGATTATAAAGCAGGCACTGTAGTATTATGGAATCCGGACATGAAATTTAACTGTGCCATTTGAGGTCTGAGAACCAAAAATTCTGAAACTCTATACAATAATATATCTTAAAACTATAAATCTTTAAGAGGCAGGAAAGGAAGTTTGTAAGTAGTAGATAAGACGTGAAAGGGAAAATTAAAACAGTTAATTTATTCTTACGTATCCCATCCCCAATAGAGAGCCAGGAAGAGAACATCAGCACTAGTTATTGTAAAAAACGTCACAAATAAACTGTTTTAGATGGCATATAATATAAAACCTTTTATAGTAAACATCTGGAATAATTATGCAATTTTCAAAGAACACATACACGGACACACACTTATAAAATTAAAACTAAATAAAGTGGATCTCTTTTACTAAAAAGTCTGTCACATGATACCTGAATAAGTATCATGTCCGGTATATCTGTCTTATCCAGATTTAGAATCCGGATGTGAGTACCGGAGCCAACAAAGATTAATTATCGTAAACCCTTAATCTATTTATAGCTACTAGAACTAAAAAGTGCTTGCATTTCTAGTGAAAGCAATTTATCGGAAGTAAATAACAACAATCTATTTAATATCATGTCACAAGTTAAACAAACATTGCTTAAATGGAATAATATACAATTCTGGGAAAAAAACACTCCTTTGAGATTTACTACCACTGCAGTTGATAGGCAATCTCTCAGAGTAACCTTAAAGCACTAATTTAAAACTAAAGAAATGATTCCTTAATAATTAACTGGTGTTATTTATACCTTTTATCACAGGACACACAGGAACATATAGGCATAAAATTAAAAAAAAATCACCTAATCCTGATACGTAGAAAACTTAAAGTTCAGAAGATGAAGCGAGTTATTTCTAAATGTAGTTCAAAACCAATCATTGGAATTGTGCACAGTTAAGGAATTGTTTAGGGTTTCAAAACAAAAAACATAAAAATAAATATTCCAGTAGCCAATCACAAGTCACAGCACACAGACAGAAAAGGAAAACCACACTCATACAC
This sequence comes from Microcaecilia unicolor, assembly GCF_901765095.1. NCBI lineage: Eukaryota > Metazoa > Chordata > Amphibia > Gymnophiona > Siphonopidae > Microcaecilia > Microcaecilia unicolor. The sequence continues at coordinate 193,953,839 of NC_044031.1, read as the reverse complement.
AGACACAGTTATTGTCCCACATAAAGAGGTCCCTCTGTATTGAGGACAAAATCTTAATCCTAAATTTGGTAAAATAAAACATTTAAATTAGAGCTAATCCAACAGGCCATGAAAGTATACAAAGGCAAGCTTAATAGTAACACATACAATAAATGAAAATATACTCACGATTCGTGCAATGTAATTTCCAGCGCAGAAAATCAATTGTGAAAGAAAACAGTTGGCGGGATCACTATGCCCTTCCGAACTCTCGGTGGCATGGGGAGGTCAACCGCAAAATAGGTTTGTTTCAGAAAGTCCTTACCAGAGATCTGAATAGATGTCAGATCACCAGTATCTTGGTGTTGGGTGCGGAGAGGAAGATATGACATAAAGGGTAGTGAACAACATCACCCAATATGTATAATAACGGGACCTAGTGAGCAGGTGGTCTACAAATAAGCTTCAGACCTGTAATTTGCTATAGAAAAAATGAACTAGATTAGTAATATATATATTGACCAGATCTAGAACCTGGTACAAGGTTAGTGGTTCAAAAAGCAGCTTCAGAGATAGCAGGGAGACCTAGAAATAATAATTTGTTAACAGTTTACAAAAACATGTGATGATTATCCTGATAGTAGAACATGCAGAGACATAACACAATCATACTCACGCATCTGCTAATGTACTCCAACATAGAGACCCAAAAATAAAAATTACCAATTGGCGGAAAGCTCAACGCTTTTACCGCAGGTGACGTTAACAGAGAAATAAAAACAGCAAACAGGGAGGTACCCAAAGAGTGGGTGAATAAGTGGATAAATACCTAGTGTCAGCTATTATATATTTATACTACTCTACTCCTAATTAATGAAAACTACTCCCCAGAGTGTGCTTCTAAAGACATAAAGAAACCCGGTTTCCCAGCCTGCCAAGAACTATCCCGTATACATGGCCATGAGCTCCAGCCCATGATAGAGGCCCCAAAAAGGGACATTGCAAACACTCCCGAAAAGGACTCAAAAAACCAGCGAATACGGTGTCATGAATCGGAGAGTAGCGGTCCCATGGGTTTCCGCTGACTATTGAACTTCTCGTATACGATTGAACTTCTCGTGTGCGACTAATCACCCCAAAGGACCTGTAGCTTGAGAACTTCTCGTGTACAACAATCCACTCAAAAATTTGTGGTTAGGAAACATCACGTATATGACTAACCAGTCTAGAACGTTGAAAAGTTAGGAAAACTTCCCGTATAAGACTAACCCTCCAAAAATATTGAATGCCCGAGTCAACCTGTACACAATCGCAACGAAAGTCGTTAGACGTCTCTTTATTAACCCCGCGGTCATCTATACAAGTAACTCATATGTGGGCAATAATGCCGAAACCGCAGGCCACTCCGAAAATGGAATGGAAGTCTGCTCCTACTAATTGAGATACCGTCATCCATTGAAGGGTTTGTGGCCCTCAAATGGGTGTAAGTCCCGGACATCGGTATCAAACCCAATGGTTATAGCATAACACTGGTATATAAGAAAACAATAAAAATAAAAAAAAATAAAAATATAGCATATCCCAGGGAAGAGCCCCTGAAACCTACTTCAGAGGTGGTAAAATAAGAGAGAATAAAAAAGAAACAAATATTTTAAAGCAAAACAAAATACATATAAGCTCATGGGGGAAGGTACAACCATAAAGGAGCCATTAGTTGGAACACATTAGCCAGAACCAAAAATGTGAAAAATTTCACGTTCATCATTCACTAGACAATATATTTTCCACTCAACAAACCAGGAGAAGGAAACTCTAAAGCATTAGAGCGGAACAGTAACAATAAAAAAGACTGCAATGCAAGGGCAAATAGTACAAATAAATTCTTTCGTTCAGTTATACCTGTAGTACAACAGGAAAGCCTTTTTAATTGAAGATAAAGTAGAGAAAGAAAAAGTTGTGTAGCTATGACCATAAAATAAAAACACAAAACTTGAGCAGCGCGGTACAAGGATAAAAGTCAAAGTCTGAAAAATATCTGACATGCAGAAAATGGGGAAGTGGGTGGGACTTAGAGATAGATGGACAGGCATTGCAAACCATTAATCAAGCAGCTTTATATTTTCCCCAGTACCGGGGAGAATAAGAGTGAAGAAGGAAGGGAAAAAAAAAAAAATAATAATTAAATAAACATATAGTGTTGTGGAGTTTATAATATGATGGTACAAAAACAAAGCCAATATTAGGAAACCAAACCTACGATGCAGTGCTATAATCTTAAAAGTGAAAGCAAAAAATACATGCGCACACTGCAGCATGTAGAGAAGTGCACATACAACGAACTCTGCAGACCACTAAATGATTCATCAAAAGATAAGTAATTTTACAACTTTGATGCTTACGGAGAAAAAGTACCTGTAAATCTAGTTAAGCAGATTAAATTTGCATAAAGCTGAAAATGCGATACAACAGGAAACAATGTCATAAATGAGCTATGTATAAAATGTGAACACAGTATTACTGTACCAAAAACAAGTGAGTGGTTTCATACCTTACTGCAAATAAAAATGACATGCACTAAAGAGGGAGGGAGGTGGGACTTTCAGATTGATAGACAAGCATTAGAACCCAATGAGCAAGCAGATAAGTAATTTTCCCTACATCGGAGAAGATAAAGAATAAATAAACAGAACTAATAAAATAAAACCAGGTTGTAAATTAATGTTCTAGGAGGGTTAAGATTACAATGCAGAAACAGAGTCTATCCTTAAGAAAACAACGAGCCAGCGCCACAATCATGAAACTGAAAGTAAAAAGCATTCAAACACAACTGATTTTGCAGAAAAGTGCACGTATACAGAGGGTTATAAAAAGGATAAGTATTTGGGAGGAATATATTTCTAATAAATATGCATTGTGTAATGCCTACAGAAAAGTATGCCATAAAACTAAGTTACACCTTTATAAAACAGTATTTATGATAGAACTGACAACGATGGCATACACCATTTACCTATAGAACGCAAGCACGGTATCACAGTCTTAATAAAAATGAAAACCCCAGCTTCTCACGGCAAAGCTAATCTGTGGTTTACTATCTAACTTGCATCCTGAAAAGTTACAGGCACACAGTTCTTACAGGAAACAAATGCATATTAATCATGCCAGTCAGAAATAATGCCATAAACCAAGTTCCGGAGACAGAAATACCATACTAACAAGGCAAAGGATACACAAATAGCTTCTAAGTCATATTATCATGAAACTACATTTCAGATTGTCACTTCAATGATCCCCTCACGGCTAAACAAATGCTGCATATGTTTGTCCTAATCCAAAAACGGACTCACACAATTACAGTTCCCAATATTACATTGCAAAGTATCAAATGTAAATATCCTTATAATAGTCTTTGGTTAGAATGCTAACAATCAATTGCTTATAGTAATATCCAACTGATTATCCAATAAATTTATTTCACAATAGAAATATAAAAAAAACAGTGAAAGACAGGATAGAGAGAGACTTATCAGGGGTGTGCCCAAAGGATGGAGTGATACCAACGATCACGCCCTTAGGTACGCCCATAATGGGAGGGTGTGTTAGAAAAGCAAAAGTATTATCAACACGGAAGATGGTGGCAGTCTGTCAAAAGTAAAGGCACAAGATCACATTTACGGTGCATAAACGGACACCAAGCGCTCAAGGCATAAGATGTACTTGCTGACAATAGTTAGAACTGGCAACAGACCTGTCATAGGGTATATTTATAGTCAGAGAACTAACTGACAAGATGGTATAGCAGATAAATAGCTGACAGGGAGCAGAACATAATCTTACTGACAGACAGCATGTATATAAGAGAGAGGGACAATGTAACAGAGTGACAGACTAGAGCAGGGAACATAGCCAAAAGAAAAGGAAGGTGCTGTAGTGACCAACGGAAGCAAATACAAAGTACAGAACAAGACATTATTAAAGAAGGATTTAATGATAGATTCCAAAGTTAGAGATTAGCAGATACGAGAGGGAGAAAATGCAGAGAAGAGGAAGGAAGTGGGCACCGCCCAGGGAGCCAGGCACTTACAGAAGAAAAGAGGAAGTTAAGCAGCTACGCACTTGTAAATTGAGAGAGTCAGTGAAAGCCTTACAAAATCGGAAGAAATGGGACCGCAAATGCATGCAAAGATAGGAAAAAGAAATCTAGATAGAGGAAGGGAGGGGGAATTGGGAGAATGACACTAAAAAGAGCAAGAGAAAAAACAAAATAGTGCAGAAAAAAAAACCCACAGCCGTAGATAGGAAACAGGCAAAAGTATTATGCCCGTAAGTGGCTAGAATGCAGAGCACCGTAAACCGGAGCTTTCAGAACGAGAATGAACATAAGAGGAAGAGGGACAGGAGAACAGGGAGAAAAGAACTGAGTATACGAAAGGACGGACAGAGTTCACTGACTGCGATAGAAAAGTATAACGGAAGGGAAATTGGCAGTGGCTTAACCACAGGAAAGAGTGAAAGCTTAGAGAGAGAAAGGAGAATGCTGTAATAAGGGGTATGAAACACCGGGGAGGAAATTCTGGATCTTTATGAGGGACAGCAATCAATTGGAAGATAAAACAACAGAATTTTAGTCAAGAACTATAAGTAACCCCACTTTGACAAAAATTCTGGTAGCGTGTTTAAATCGAACGCCAGGGGTCACCAATGTTGAGAATTAAGGGGTCCCAAGCCCCCCCAAGAAGGCTAGAGTGACCTTAATCTGACTCCATCTCTAAATAACACTAGTACTGGGGTAATCAAGGAGTTATTGCCTCTAAGGGAGATGTTAGATCTAAGGAAAAGATACCAGCCTTATGACAAACTGGATTTAGATTACAAGTTATACAATGCATTTATACTTACAGCCTTTGATCATTAAGTGAAGCCCACAAATCATCATTTGGAATGAGGAGTTTATTTGCCAAGGTACAAGTCAAATCAGTGATGGACAACAGGCATGTACAATTAATTATAGGAATATGATAAGCTGCAAACAGGTGTTAATTATTTGCTAATCTTTTATAATTTCTTTTATCAATTAGAGGTTTTACAAGGGAAAGCAATTAGGTAATTTGTCAATTCTGCTGGACACATTGGTTTCCCTTGGAGAGAGAGTGGCAACCCTATTCTCTCTAACTCAAACCAGGAAATACCCTGATTTTTATAGGTGCCCTCAGGATATGGATAATATGACAGTAGATATACCTGATTGGATCTATGCTAATGTCATGGTTGTCACTGATTGGCTCATGCTAATGAGTAGCTTCTATCTTGCTACGCCTTTCCTGCTCACAGGAAAGTCTCCCTCCTCTCTTGGACAGCTAGTTCCCTATTTTCTTTGCACCTGCTATGACTCACTCATTTCTCAACTTGTTTTTCTAACTTACATTAGAGAAAATTCCACTTTGTAACAGATACGGGCTTCCATTTTGTGTTGAAATCCTCCATTTTGTTTCCATATCTATTGACTTAACTTTTAGGCCTCAATCTGGGCTACAAACTAGGCCATACTTTTCCAGTAAGCTCCCAGTTATGTCAGCCATCAGATTTCTGACTCAGCCAAGGTCTGTAATGGCCTGAGCTCTATGACTGGGCCCGCCACCATTCCAGTGGGGGGGTCTCTGGCTGTACCATAATTATACACCTCGCTTCCGTGAAGCTCGCAGGTATCGCCCGGGGCGCTCTGCTGGGGTTTCTCAATGTGCCCGTTTTCAGCAGAGGAACTCCTTTTGTTCGGACAAGCGTTCCACAGCGGCCGGTTCAGGGGCGGCCCCTTAATGACGGGGCGCCGGTCCATTCCTCGATTCCTGCAGTAGGAGGACGTCTTTTCCTCTTTCTCGAGGAATGGACTAAGATTACCTCCGATCAGTGGGTCCTGGACCTGATCAGAGAAGGTTACCGATTGGAATTCAGCGCCCCGGTGAGAGATGTGTTTGTGGAGTCCTGATGCAGTACTGCCGTCAAACGGGCGGTGGTAGAGGAGATCTTACAAGTCTTGTTGCACCTTGGAGCTGTGATCCCTGTGCCTCCTGCCGAACCCGGCTACAGTTGCTACTCCATTTACTTTGTGGTGCCTCGAAAAGGCGGAGCTTTCCGACCGATCCTCGACTTAAGGTCAGTCAACGAAGCTCTAAGAGTGCGACATTTTCGCATGGAAACCCTGCGCTCCGTCATTGCGGCGTTACAGCCAGGAGAATTTCTCACGTATCTGGACCTAAAAGAAGCTTACTTGCACTTACCTATTTGGCACCCGCATCAACGGTTTCTCCGGTTTGCGGTGTTGGGAAAATATTTCCAATTTCGGGCCTTGCCTTTTGGCCTCACCACAGCTCCCCGCACCTTTTCCAAGGTTATGGTGGTAGTAGCTGCTTTTCTCAGGTGACAGGGTATCCGGTTTCACCCGTACCTTGACGACTGGCTCATCAGAGCGGATTCGGCAGACGAAAGTCGTCTGGCCACAGCCAGAGTGGTCTCAGTACTGCAATCTCTGGGCTGGGTCGTCAATATACCAGCCAGGAGAGTTTCTCACGTCTCTAGACCTCAAGGAAGATTACGTGCACATTCCTTTTTGGCCCCCGCACCAGTGGTTCATCCGGTTTGCGGTGTTGGGCCAGCATTTCCAGTTTCGGATTTTGCTTGTTGGCCTCGCTACAGCTCCCTGTACCTTTCTAAGGTAATGGTGGTGGTAGCTGCCTATCTCAGGCGAGAGATTATCGGAGTTCACCCTTATCTTGACGTCTGGCTCATCAGAGCGGATTCGGCAGACCAAAGTCGTCTTGTCACAGCCAAAGTGGTTCAAGTCCTGCAGACTCTAGGCTGGGTGGTCAATATACCCCAAAGTCACCCAACCACCTCTCAAGTTCTCGAATATTTGGGGGTCCGGTTCGGCACGGCCTCGGGGTTTGTTTGTCTTTCTACCTGACCAAAGGCGGTGCAAGCTTCAGAATCAGGTCCGTCTGCTCCTGTGGATGCATTGCCTGCGAGCTGTGTGGATGAGACTATGGTGCAGGAAGGAGGGTTTCAGATTTGTCAGGAACTGTGCAACATTGTGGGGAAGGGGGAACCTATTCCAAAAGGAAGGGCTCCACTTTAACCATGGTGGGACTGGGTTGCTGGTATTGGCATTTAAAATGGAGATAGAGCAGTTTTAAACTAGAAACTGGAGGAAGGCTGTCAGTCGCTCAAAAGCACATGGTTTAGAGTAAGGCATCTTTCAAAGATATCACCAAAACAGGGGAAAGATACCTTATTCTGGACCATGCGCTTTTGAGCTACTGTCCGTCTTCCTCTAGTTTCTGTGCTTGGAGGTTTCCTCTTTTTTCAGGCACAGTTTAGGTGGCTGTTGTCTGATTTGTAGCGGGCCAAGGTTCCCTTTTGCATGACTGGGGGTATCGCTCAATTTTCTTTTTTCTGGTGGTCCCCTCTTTATGCTTCTAATGGTTGGCTTACTCGCCCGCCGGTGTATTTTCCTGCTTATGCTCACTGTTCAGTAGTGGTTTCTTTAAACAGAAAAAATTTATAATAATTCATGGTTTCTGTACAGTTCCTCATGGCGCTGGTGCTACTTTTTCAATACAGCAGCTGGCTGTTTCCCATTTTCACTCCTTGGTTCAGTGTGGTCTATCTCTAGTCGATATTTTTTTGCAGCTGTCCTTTGCAGATTTCGGGCTGTAGGTTTTTTCCATTTCGGGTGGCAGTGGTGTTTCTTTGTAGACTTGTTAAGCAGTCTGCCATCGCTTCTGGTTGGGCACAACTGTGGCTGAATAGGCCTGTATCTCTGGATGTGCAGCATGACTTCATTTCTGGAGGTGCACTTCGACTTCCTTTCTAGAAATGCAGTGTGTTTCAGTCTCTGGAAATCTACTCACCACCATCCCTGGAGGTCTAGTTTGACTTTTCTCTGTAGGTCCAGTGCATGTCCAGATGTTTGGCTTGACTGCAGTTTCTGGCTGTATAGTATGACTCTAGTTCTGCTGGTTCAGCAGGACGCCATCTCCGATTGTTGAGCAGGGCTCTATCCTGCATGTACAGCTTTGTTCCAGCTCAGGATATAGATTTCGGCTCCTTTCTCTGCGTGTACGGTTTGACTCCATCCCTGGATGTAGAGTTTGATTCCAGTTCTAGATGTAGCGCTCGGCTCAATCTCTGGATGTAGAGCACGGTTCTATCTCTGGATGTAGAGCACGGTTCTGTCTCTGGATATAATTCACGACTCTGTCTCAGGATGTAAGGCACAGCTCCATCTGTCAAGGTTGGGCACTGCTCCATTTCTTGCTGTACACTTTACTCCTTCTCTTTTTTTCTTTTTTTTCTTTTTATTTATTTATTTAAATTTTCCAATATATCACCACATAAAGTGAATATGCAATCGGCATTATTTAACACTAGTAGAAAAGGCCCATTTCTGTTTTAAAGGAAACGGGCGCTAGCAAGGTTTTATATGAATGGTTTTTTTTTTTGTAACCTAACAGCTGTTATAAAAGTGTTATAATCCGAAGGAATATCTGTGTGTCCTTGTTTTTTTAATCTTTTTTCTTTCCCTAAATTTGTAATTCTGCCAACATGTTTGTCTTTGTGCTTGTGCATGAACTCATGTGTTGTGGTGCTGGTTTTTTTTTTTTTTTTTTTGCATGTTCAAATTGTTGGATGCATTCCTGTGTGTGTAACTTCATTCTTGAAATGAGCACCATTAAGTTTTTGCTGGTAGTGTGTGTGTGTTTTTCCATTGTTTACCTGTGTGAATTCGCCCCTACTTACCCTCCCCTCCCCTCCTTCCGCAGTGAGACACAGAGAGTGCAAGACTGGTTGTGTGTGAGAGAGAGCATGTGTATGTGTGTGTCTGACACAGAGATAGTGTGTCACAGAGTATGTGTGTGTGTCTCTCTCCATATCCTCCTCCTTGCAGCATGCCCTTGCAGGAGCACAGGGGTAGGCACTGTCTCAGAGTGTGTGTGTGACAGAGACATAGAGTGTGTGTGTTTTTGTGTGTGTGTTTTCTAGAGTGTGTGTGACAGTGACAGAGAGTGAAAGACTGTCTGTGTGAGAGAGAGAGAGAGCGAGTGTCTGTGTGTTTGGTGCAGTTTTTCCTCCCCCCTCCTGCCGTTTTTTTTAGCTGCACTTAATACCCTGTAGAAGGGCTGGTTCCCTTTGAAGTATTGTTTTTCCATTGTAGACCTGTGAATTTGGCCCTATTTCCCTTCCCCTCCCCTCCCCTCCACTCCTTCTTTTCGTCCCTGTACATAGCACACTTATTCAGAGTAGTTTCGTTTTCGTTTCTGTGCTGCCTGTCAGTTGCCTCTGTCATGTCAGTAGGAGTTCCCTGTTTTATAACTGTTGTTTCTGCAGGGAGTTCTGTGAGCGCGTTAGTGTCGGGACGCCCGCTGGCTCGCAATCTTTGAGGTTTTGTGAGGGTGGGCGGCACTTTAGTGACGGTGCTTCGGGAGGCCAGCAGTGTTGTTGGGTCAGCCGGTGGCTTGCAGGCTACTTGTTTTTGTTAGGGCGGGCGGCACTTTCTGTACAGGGCTTCTGTAGTCCGGCAGTGTTGTCAGCTGAGCTGTCAGTTTCGAGAGTGCGGTTCGCGATGTTGGCAGTGTTCCCAGCTGATCAGTTTTGTACTGTCGATTACCGAGCGCGGCACGTTTGGGCGGGCTGCAGGCACTGTGGAGCCTTTGCGCTTGGCAGCCAGTCTCGAGCCTCTTTTTTTTTTTGTTTGTTTATTCGCGCGTGGGCCATGGCACTTGTTCTTTTTAGCAGCCATTGACGTCAGGTTATCTACACAGCCTACCGGTCCACCTTTCAATGCGGCACGGTCCCGGGGGGGGGGGGGGGGGTGACAGCTGATTCCGAGGCAGTAGGAGGAGTAGGGAAACACGTGTCAGTGACGTCCGTGCGTGTCTGCCTCGCAGACCACTTGCAGCCAGGGAGCCACGGTCCCAAGCATAGAACGTTGGAGGTGAGAATTATTATATAGGATTAGGAAACAAAAATGATAAGTATATATCTTTACAGCCCATTTGTCCACAAGTTAAAGAAATTTGATTCCAAGATTAAGGAAATTAAAAAAAAAATACAAAAATTAATAATCAATAGATGCTTCCTCTGGTTCAGACCCCAGCCTGCTAAATTAGGGAAGGTTTACTATATTCACATCAACTCTTGCATCAATAGTTTTGGATCTACAAACTGAAAATGTTTACCCTCAAGCATCACATTACAAAAACAAGGAAATCGCAAAACAAAATTTGCTCCCAGTGCCACCACCCTGGGGTGAAGTTCCAAAAAGGCCCTTCGTCTCATCTGTGTAGGCCATGAGAGATCTGGAAAGATACGGACCTTTGAGCCCAAAAACAGATTTTCTAAGTGTCTCAACGAAAGCCGTAGTACGGCATTCCTATCAGGCTCCAACGCAAAAGTGGCAAGCAGAGTTAACCTCTGAGTAACTATTTCTAATGAGCTTTGTAGGAATGAGGTAAGATTCATTCCCTCCCCTATTACCGGGGGGGGGGGGGGGGGGGGTTCCCACCTCCACTCCAGTACTCCCGATGTAATAAGCCTGTGTAATGGGAGGGAGGGAGTCCTTGTCCATTCCCAGGATGTCCACCAAATATGTTTTAACCATCTCCAAAGGAGAAATTAACGGCGATTTGGGAAAATTAAGAAACCTAAGGTTAAGTCTTTTAGTCTGATTTTCCAGGTATTCAAGTCGTTTATGTAGGAAATTATTGTCTTTAACCAGAGCTGTTTCTATAGATCCCATTTCTTGAATTTTGATATCCACACGTTCCAATTTCTGGGTTTGCTGTGCAGTCACTTGTGCTTGAAGCAGGGCAGCCTCAGAAAGAACTTCAATATCAGAAGAATTCTGCTTTAAAGTAGTTTGCATAGAGGTTTGGATATTGTAAACCATGTCCCATAGTGACTCCAGCGTCACAATTGCTGGTCTAATCACTCCACTAGCCACAGGAGGAGATTGAGATAGACTATCAGCCCGAGCTAGCTTGGAAACAATAGCTTGAGGCAATACCTTTGAAGCCTGTTGTAGTAATGTTTCCCGAAGTTGAGAATCTATCTCCGTTGCTGCAGTCACACCCTCAGACAGGACCAGCTGAGCCACTTCGGCGTCTGTCTCTGTTTGAACAGCCAGCAACTCTCTTCCAGGCTGGGGACGTGCAATTCACTCCACAGGGCTCAAGGAAGCCCCGTTTCCACTCGACTCCGAAGGGCCGAGAGCTGCAGTGGGGGTCGAAGTTCCCTGAGGACCCGGTTGCTGCCTGGGAAGTTGCAGGGTTGTTTGTTTCATCGTCAAGGAGGTCACAGGAACCGAGGGAAATTCCTTTACCTTCCCCCTCCGCTTCCCCATGGTTAACGAGGCTACAGAGGCACCGAGAGAAACTCACAAACACAGCAGCCTCCAGGAGCAAACACAGGTGCGTCTATTCACAGCGCCATCTTGGAAAACCATATCACTTTACTCCTTCTCTTGTCATTCTCTGCAGCTCCATCTTTCGCTGTCGAGCGCAACTCTGTCATTTGATTTGTAGCATAGCTCCATCATTCTGTGTTGAGCACAGTTCCATTTTTCAATGTAGAGAGCAGGTCTATGTTTCGATGTAATCCATTTTTGGATTAGAGTGCTGCTCCATCTTTCCACGTAGAGCATACTTCATCTCTCGATGTAGGGCGAGGCTCCATCTTAGACCATGAACCCCATCTTCCCTCTTGGTACGGAACACGGTTTTGTCTCTGCTGGCAGAGTTCGTCTCTTTCGCTAGCCACGGACCATGACCCAGTCGTTGGATCTAGCGCACATCTCCGTTTTGGGATGTAGAGTTAATTTTCATCGATGGACGTAGAACCTATCTCTCCTGCTGAAGAGAGGGTGTGACTACTTTTCTCAAGGTAAACCTTGATTGTGTCTTTGCTTTTGGTGCAAATTCACATCCTTAGCTTCAGCAGGCCTCCGTCTGTGATCTTAGGGCAGACATCTTTATTATGCATTTTATTTTCTGCTTCTCAGTCAGCACATCAAGGTGCAGTACTATATGGAATCTTTCCAAGTCGTCATCCTTGGGGGAGTGTTGAAATCCTTCTCGGTCCTGCTTTCTGTTGAGGGTTTATGCCTCTGTCTTAACAGGACAGGCATACTTCTATTTGTTTCTGTGCCGCCGCTGCTTCTTCTCAGCAGCTTCAGAGTGGCTCTCTTCCACCTGTTCTGCAGTGCTTTAGTAGGTAGGGCTCTTTCCTGGCAAAGGACAAGTCGTCTTTTTCCTTAATCTGGAACAGTTCTTTCCTTTGTTCCAGGATAGATCCATATCTGAGGGTGGACCATGCCATTGGTAACAGTGATTTTTCACTCCTTGATGCTTCAGGTTACAGACTGTCTTTCTTCTCGATGCATCGGATGCGGGATGCTGCTTCTGGTATCTGTCCGTTTTTTCTTGATTGTCCAACCTTTCAGTTTCCCTTTCCTCAAAGGATTCTGCTGAGCTATGGACGGTTGCAGCTCGAGGTCTCTTGCTGCTTGCCAGTATATTTGTTTCATGGGTACTGTTTTCCCTTTCTTCCATCTAGACTCAACACCTTTGGTGTGTGAGCCTTGTTACTTCTCGGATCCTATGCTGTTCTTCCTTTTCCGCTCCAGTTTGGTTTGCAGCCTCTTTGTTTAGAACATGCAGTTTTCTTCTTTATGGGTCTTGGCAGTCCCTGTGATTGTTTCTTTTCTCCGGAGGAACGTTTGAGTCTTGGGTGGCAACCTTCTCTGACCTCCGTTTGGCTTGTGGGACAGGGGCCGAGCTAGATACTCTGATATTGTCTGTAACCTGTCTGGGTGGTGTGGTCTCTGGTGCGGCCTCGCAGGGCCATTTGCTGGCTGCAGTGGAGTGTATTTTTGCCTTCGTCAGACATTGCCATTGGTAGGTTGGCACAGGGCCCCGACCGGTTTTCACGTTTTTTTTGTCGGGGGATTCCGGCTGTTCCCCCTTCTCTGAGGACAAGCAGGCCATAATTCCTGTATGACAAGCAGTCTTCAGTTTCCGTGGAGCAGAGAGGTCATGTTTGTGGTCTCTCCTAACACATCAAACTTTTACTTTTTTTTTTCCTGGTGCCTTTCCTGCTGGTATTGCTTCTTTGCCTCATTATTTTTTTTTGTTTTGTTTTTTTAATCCCTCTAGTGTCCCTATTGCTTTTTGACAGGGTTTGTTTCCTTTCTTTTTTTCGGCTCCAGAGGCCATCTTATGCTTGAGCTCTGGCTGGGTTGCATCAACGTTTTCCGGGGGTGAGTGGCCTTTTTCCCCTCACCATTAAGCTGTTTGATTTACTACTACTACTACTACTACTTAACATTTCTAAAGCGCTACTAGGGTTACGCAGCGCTGTACAATTTAACATAGAGGGACAGTCCCTGCTCAAAGAGCTTACAATCTAAAAGACAAGTGAACGGTCAGTCCGATAGGGGCAGTCAAATTGGGGCCGTCTGGATTTACTGAACGGTAGGAGTTAGGTGCCGAACGCAGCATTGAAGAGGTGGGTTTTAAAGCAAAGACTTAGCGTTGTCTATTTTCACCTTCATGTCTTAGAAGGTTCTCAGTGGCTTCAACTACTATTCCCAGTATAGTAAGGTATAGTAAGGTCACAATTCTCCTTCCTGTGTCCTCTGCTTTCTCTTGCAAAAGAGGACACAGACAGCCAGAGAAGTCCAGTGCAAAAATATTTTTGGTGCTAAGCCTGGTCCATTGACATTGGTATTAGAAGGGTCGTCCCCGATGGCTGTAGTGGCTACTTCTGACACTGGTACATTCTGACACTGCCTGAAAGGCCTGGAATGAAAGAATTAATGAGATGCTTTTAAATGGTAGGCCTACAAGGTTGAATATGAAACCTGTTGAATAACCTGAAGTGGTATAAAACCATGCTAAATCTTAAAAATAATACAACAGGCTTGGGATAAGAGGCAGTGTTCTATTGTGGATTAAAAACTGATTAAAAGATAGAAAACGTTAATGGCCAGTATTCTCAATGGAGAAGGGTAGATAGTGGGGTTCCCCAGGGGTCTGTGTTGGGACTGTGACCATTTAACGTATTTATAAATGATCTAGAGATGGGAGTAACTAGTGAGGTAATTAAATTTGCTGATGACACAAAGTTATTCAAAATTGTTAAATTGTAGGATGATTGTGAAAAATTACAAGACAACCTTACGAGACTGGGAGACTCTAAATGGCAGATGACGTTTAATGTGAGCAAGTGCAAAGTGATGCATGTGGGAAAGAGGAACCTGAATTGTAGTTACGTAATTCAAGGTTTCACATGAGTCATCGACCTGAAAAGGGACCTAGGTGTCATCATTGCTAATATATTGAAACCCTTTGCTCAATGTGTGTCAGCGGCTAAGAAAGCAAATAGAATGTTTGGTATTATTAGGAAAGGAATGGAAAACCAAAATGACGATATTATAATGCCTTTGTATCGCTCCTAGTGCAACTGCACCTCGAATATTGTGTTCAATTTTGCTCACCGCATCTCAAAATAGATATAATGGAAGTAGAAAAGGTACAGAGAAGGGCGACAAAAATATTCAAACAGTTTGCTATCAGGTGAAAAATTGTTAGGACAACAACAGAAAATTACTTAAACTTTGTGAAAGCCTTCTCTGTAATTGGACAGCATGACAATGATAACAAAGATGAAGCTGCAAGTGATGAATTAACACTACTAATAACGCAGATGATAATGACGATGATGATAAAGCATCCTTTGCTATAAGGAAGTTAAGTGTTTTGCAGGCCCAGTTAAAAGGCATCAATAATATTGTGGCCTGGCCTGATTTGAAGGAACTTTATATCAGACTGAGCAATCTACTTCCTGATAGTGCAATTGTTGAACACTTTTTTAGCTATGGTGGATTAATGACTCACAAGTGCACTTACATGCATGATAGTCATTTTCAAAATTTATTTTTATTAAAAGTAAATAGATTGAATTGTAGAGCAATAAAATTGTTGGGGTAAAAATGTTAACAATAGTTGCATTCATTGTAGTTACGGTACTTTTATTTTTTTACTCTAAAAGTATTAAGCAGTAACTTTTTACTTTCACTTAAGTCAATTTTTTAGTGTGTTCTTAATTGTACTTTTAATTAAGTATTTAAGAAATACATATTTATTTTTACTTAAGTACTTTGAACAACATTGCCTTCCTCTTCTTTTATCTCATCCCACCCTGCCAGCTTCCCCAATTTTGCTGATATCTGTGTGTTTGAAATCCAGGACTCATTCTCCACTTTAGTTCTTACATCAAACCATACCGTGCAGTGATCACTGCTGTCCAAGTGGGTGTCCAGCTAATTTTTAGACACACTCTGTATATTCATGAGTATTAAATCCAGCAACACCTCTTCATGCTGATTTCCCTCACCATTTATCTAAGCAAAGCCCCTTGTTAGAGCATTCAGTATTTATCATGTACTTTCTAAATGAGATACATTAATCCACTTCCAATAGATTAAAGGCACCCAGTATCAATATCAATGCTCTTCCCAGGAATATTTTCCAGTCGGGTGACATGAAGGAGTAACCAGGTGGAGGCGAGTGAGTCCTGCACAGTATTACAAAATGTTCTGTTATCTGGCGGTCAGTAAAATCAGCTGGGTGGTGCATCCATCTAAAAAGTCATGGTAAGAACACTGAACCACCTTCCCTTTCTTTCCCACCTTTGCAATATCGGAGATCAAGTCTCTGTCAAATTCCTCCATTTGGGTTGGTTTGTAAACCACAGTGTGGATGAGTGCCATCTCCTCTTTTCAGCATAATCCACAGGGCTTCCCCTTTTCACCCACCTCCTGCATTTGATCATCTTTAATATTGTCTTTTACATAGAGAGCTGCTGCTCCTGCTTTTTTGCCATCTCTGTCACATCTGCATAGGTTATTGCCAGGCATGGCAATATCCAATTCATGAGACTCATTGAGCCATGTCTCTGTAACTGCCAAAATGTCCAAGTTCATATCCACAATTGGGGCTTGTAGATCAGGAATTGTATTAGCTAAACTCATGGCCTTCCACCAATATTTAGATGGTTTGCTCGTATTTTGCAAAGTTCTTGTTTTGAATACCTTCTCCCCTTGGTTGAGATAATGTGTCTTGTTATTTTTACCACTACTGTAATGTGTATTCTGGGCCTGATTATGTTTGCTGTTGAGCCATTCTGTCTAGCTTGCTTTCAGTTCCTCAGAGCCTGTCCATGGCTTGAGGGCAACAATTGTCACTTGTCTCAGCAATCTATCAGTTCAGGGTTAGCCAGAGCTTTTTTGCCCCTCAAGAATAGCAGTAAAACAAAAATGCACATTTTATTCTTAATCTGCCACAGCATTCTCCCTGTCTCACCAGGTGCTCTATTTACCTGCTACTGGACAACTAGCGGAGATATATGAAGTGCTTGTCTTTGAGATATTACTCTCGATGCTGTTGCTCTAAGCCAGCCAACCCAAGTTGTTGAAAAGTCCAAAATTTGGACTCCTCTGCTTGGAAGCATACATCTTTGTAATTAGGATACTCCAACATGGTTGTCGTGGTTGTATTCTGATCTGGATGTGCCCTTGAGTCAACCACACAATGAGGGACACCCCCCCCCCCTTGTGATACAGGAGTGGTTAGCCATTTTCTTGCATACTACTATAGTGCTGCTGCCCAACATGGGTGGAGGAGGTGTATAACCCAGTCTGGCATTGCTGCCAGAACCTGGCCAGCATTGGATCCAAGGCAGTGGGAGCTAGTAGGCTCATTTTCAAAAGAGATGGACGTCCATCTTTCGACATAAATAGGAAGATGGACGTCCTTCTCCCAGAGACATCTAAATTGATATAATCGAAACCCGATTTGGACGTCTCCAAGTGCAGTCCGTCGCAAGGACATCCTAATTTCAAGGGGGCGTGTCGGAGGCGTAGCGAAGGCAGGACTTGGGCGTGCCTAACACTTGGACGTCTTTGACTCATAATCAAAAAAAGCAAGGACGTCCCTGACGAACACCTGGATGTTTTCACCCGGACTTTTTTTTTTTTTTTTAACGAATAAGGCACAAAAAGGTGCCCGAAATGACCCAGATGACCACTGGAGAGAATCGGGGATGACCTCCCGTTACTTCCCCAATGGTCACTAACCCCCTCCCACCCGAAAAAAAAAATCTTTAAAAATATGTCGTGCAACCTCTATGCCAGCCTCAGATGTCATACTCAGGTCCATGACAGTGCATGAAGGTCCCAGGAGCAGTTTTAGTGGGTACTGCAGTGCACATCAGACAGGTGGACCCAGGCCCATACCCTCCCTACCTGTTACATTTGTGGAGGAAACAGCGAGCTCTCCAAAACCCACCACAAACCCACTGTACCCATATATAGGTGCTCCCCTTCACCCGTAAGGGCTATGGTAGTGGTGTACAGTTGTGGGGAGTGGGTTTTGGGGGGCTCAGCACACAAGGTAAGGGAGCTATGTTCCTGGGAGCATTTTATGAAGTCCACTGCAGTGCCCCCTAGGGTGCCCGGTTGGTGTCCTGGTATGTCAGGGGGACCAGTGCACTAGAAATGCTGGCTCCTCCCACGTCCAAATAGCTTGCATTTGGGCGTTTTTGATTTGGACGTCTTTGATTTCGAAAATCACCGAAAGTCAGAAACGTCCATGTCTAGGGACGTCCAAATTTAAGGTATTTTCGAAACGAAAGATGGACGTCCATCTTTTTTCGAAAATATGGTTTTCCCTGCCCCTGGATTTTGACGTTTTGCAAAGATGTCCAAATTGCAACTTGGATATTTCTTTCGAAAATGCCCCTCCATGTGACTTTCCCAAAACCACAAGGAGCTGGCTTGAGGTTTGAACCTTGGTCTTTTAGGTCCAACCTGCTGTGAATTGTATTAACATGTCTGAAAAAATAAAGGAAGGTGTTCCATTTGAGTCTTATTAGTAAAGTGAATTTTTTCTTTGTTTTAATGAAAATTATATGCAGGTCATTTTGTAAAATGTAAACATCATATGTTTTCTCCATATCTTTTCTGTTACTCAGGGGTGTTAAAACAATCCTGTTCACCTTGAGCACAATGAGTATGGACTTGAAAAATTGACCTCTGAATCTGAAGAAAGGATTCAGCTTAGAATGGTGTGGATACTTCTAGTAACATTTGCCTAGTTGGGAAACCTCTTGGATGTTATCATTAGTTGTGGGTAACATCAGTGCCTATGGTCCCCATTTGTAAATAAGGAAGTGTTAAATAGATTTTGTATAGCTGTGAAAAATGCAGTGTTACAAACCCAGCACCCCTATGTGTAAGGAAAGGAGTACTGTTGCCATGGAAACCCAGTGTGCTCTATCTTTCAGAGCTTGCCCAGCCCTAACTCCCCCTACTCCCATCTGCATTCTGTTAGTTTCCTATCATACATGTATATCCCAGCTCTGTAATAGTGCTTGCTTACAAAGAGGCAGGCATGCAAAAGACCTTTTTCAACTGTGCCAGCTCCTTGCTGCCCACAAAGGTGGGGGCATGTTTGTGAATTAAACTTTCAGATGTGTATGCAGAAAACTGATACAGGCCTTAGCAGTGTACACACACACAGACATAATAAATTAAATCCATCCATTATAATGATTTAACAAAACCTGCGTTCCTAAAAAGAAGTTATACAATATATTCACACTCTTGCATTGTTTTCAGAGTAGTTCTTGTCATTGCCATTTGGGAATAAGAGGGATTGTTTTTCCTTTATCATTATTGGCAACTGTGGGTCCCCTTTGGGAGTCTGTCTTGTTACATATATAAAATGCTGAACTGATGGTTTATTTTCTCTGAGTGAAATGAGGAGGCAGCATAGAATTTATAAATATATGTATGCTTTTTAAATGTTGACCATAGTGTTTGTCAGTTAGGATGAAGTCAGGAGCATGAAGGGGAGATCTGCCAAACAGGGCTCCAGTGCTGCCATACCCTCCCCTGCTCCTACCTCCATTTGCGCAGCTGTGCTTGAGCCTCGCCCATCTTGTTTATGATGCAAACCACAGGTTGGTTCCATGTTGTGGATAATGGGGTCCTACAGGGAGCATACATTTGGATTTCCAGCTTATGGTGTCCTATCTTTCTGAGTCTGCTTTTTAAATTAAATACTAGAAAATGACTGGGAAGTGTTCTTGGATTAAAAAGAAGAAACATGTAACTAATAGCTGTGTAAATGAGTATTAAACTTTATTTTTTTTCAAAAGGCAGCTTATTGTTTTTTTAAAAAAAACCTGGGTGGTGTGGGAGGATATTCTAAAATGCTGTGAAAGCCTGGAGCTTTGAATCTGGCATCACTGGTGCAGAAATCTGTAGTGAATACTGTTTGCAGACACTCCACATATGGCTGGATTTATATGCATGGGGAATTTTCACCTTTCATGTGGCACTGGCTATCAGAGGATGATGTCATCTTGTAGCTGATTGGCTGCATCAGCACCTAGTGCAGAGAAGAGAAAGAAAAATGCCGGCACAAACCTCAACGGTGCGATTGTGGTGTCTTCCATCTGTCCTGGAAAGGAGTGTTTGATTAGTGAAAGAGAATCGACTGCATGGGGGATCATGCAACCTCTTTGGAACCATCCTAGTGTGAGGGGAATTTGAGAGCTGTCAGAGGAATGAGGCGATTGATTTGCAAGCGGATCTGTGATTGTAAGTTGCAAAATCAAGGTGGAGGGAAGGGAGGCAGGGAATGTTGGCAGACACATTGTGAGAGGATGTGTGCAAGGAATACATGCATTAGTAGCTGAAAAGAAAGCATTGTCCTACAGAGTCCTAGCATTAGCTGAAATTTAGATGAGGTTCGGTCTGCAGATCTTTTGTGCTTGGTAAGGAAATGAATTTTGTGTTCACAGACAGGGGAATGTTTGTATTTGTATGATCTTACTATTTTTACAGTTGACTCTGCACTGTTTTTGTTATATATTTCAGTTCTGCAGTAATTCTTTGATAATGCCACAGTAGTATTGCATAAATGGTATATTGCTGTCAAAAACATTTTATCTTGCTTTCTTCCCACCCTCAGCCCTATAGGCCACAGACAAAGAGCAATATAATTAATATTGATTTTTGCTTGCCTTTTCTCTACCTTTTTCTGAGTGAACTGCAGCTAGGACAGTTAATTTCATGTTTTAAGATTTGAGCTAATAGTTGTTTCTCTGATGCTACCATTTGCAGATAAAAGCTTTGATGATGAAGAGTCAGTGGATGGAAATAGGCCATCGTCAGCTGCTTCAGTCTTCAAAGTTCCAGCTGCTAAGAAACCCGGAAATCCAGGAAATAGCACCAGGAAGCTGGGAGTAGCTGCAGGATCCAAGGTCGGAGGTAAAGTAAATCTCAAAATTCTTTGGTCTGTTGCTATGTTGACCCTTACACAGTTGAACTGATAACCACTACTTTGGGGAAAGTTTTATTTGTGACTGTAGTATTTTGTGGAATTGAAAACTCTTGAGGTGCAATGTTCCAGTAACCGTACTATTTATTTGTATTTCAAGGCTATAGAACCTATATTTGTATAGTGTTGGTGGCTTTGTTATAGGTAGTACCTTTTCTTCATTCAGCCACATTTTTATAACCTGTAAACACTCTGTGGTCCTGTACATAGTTTGTGCAACTTGTAAAGTGGTGATATTGTTGTATGTGGTCTTGTTCCTTTCTACCCTTTTTGAGAACTCCCCCACCCACCCCAGGGGAGTCTCTCCAAATGAGTTAGTTTAGCATATACCATGATGGTAATAAATCTCACTGTTAATCTATTATCTTTGTGAACAAATGTTAAGCAAAATTTTCTTAACCAGATCACAGCAAAGGACATCATTGTGGTCTATAATTAAAAGCCAAAAAAGGCATTACTCATCCATTCAGCAGTCACACACCAGTATGTGATAGCATATGACTTGACTTTTGTAGCTATGCTGTAGCTACAGTAGTACATAGAATGTTAAAATGAAGAGCAAAATCTTGGTCTAGAATACTTGGTATAAGAAATGTAATATAAGCTTTCCTACTTGTCCATGTTTTTACTTCAATGTAGAATGCTATTATTTTGAAAATAGTTGCTTAGTCTGTATATATGCCAAAGGCTTTTACTTTGGGCCGTTTCACCCATTTCACACACTGGATGGAAAAGCCTGCTTACAAGCCAAACTATTTGCTGTGCTCCCCTTCAGCGGTACATGACCATCTTCTATAAGGAACCCCAGAGCAAGAAAACATCTTCTCCTTGAAATGCTCAAATCTCATTCCTAACGAATAGGACATTCTAGTCCTGCAGGATTTAAAATCTTTTGCCTGAGGTGTACTTGTACCAAATATACAGTTTCATTTTCTGGGAAGTTTTAAGAGATTTGGAAGAGCAGTAGTAAGTAAGCTATTTCCAATTACAGTATGTGCTTATCAGTTTTTCCAGTCTCCTTGATGAAAAAGAAAATCTGCCCTGCTTTTTTTTTTTTAAAAAGTGGGAAAGAGATCTTGAAGAAATGCATAGAAAAATTTTACATTAATTTTTGTTATTTTTTGTACTTTTTCGACATGGCAGTTTTTCTCCATCTTGAGACTCCAATTGGATTAGGACTGGACATGAAGTTCCATGAGCCTTTATTTGCAACTACCTTGGAATTATTCCTCCTGTTTTATATTTTCTTCTTCTCCAAAGTACCTAGTTGGTTATGGCAGCACCAGTCCTGGGCTGGGGACTATGCTCTAGGGCTCCTGTTTTGGAATCTGACGTGGCCATTAGGTGTTGCTTTTTAATAATGAACTGCTAGGTACAGGAGCATGCAAGGAAGGCTGTGAATGCTGCTTAAGTAAGTGTTCTTAAACTTTTTTGGTTCCTGCACTCAGTTAACCTTATCAATTAAACTGTTGCATCCCCTTTGTAAATCATGTCCACTAGTAATTACTTACAGTTACCTATGTTGCTGTAAGCTGTTAACAGTGTTAAGTGCTAACCGGTTGCTAAAATTACATGAATACACAGTTCTATGCTACCAATAACTGCCCTAATAACTGCCTTCACTTTGGAAAGGTTTCAGTAAATTGTCTTAGATTTGAAGACCCAGTTTGGCCTGTTCATGTAGCCCCAAGGGGTGTGGGCACCATGGGTTAAGAACACCTGCTCTACAACATCCATAGCTGACCTAGGGAGCAGGATACCTGACTGGGAAGCATTCCACATGGCAATGCACTGTCATAGAGTCAATTAGCAGCCACACCCCTTTTATTTACTTGGAAAAAAAAATCATTTTTCTCATTATTCCAGAATGTTATGGGACACTTGGTTCAGTCTGTTGTAGTCCCTTTCGGCAGTTAATTTACAAACTGTCAGAAGGGCGAGTAAGCAGCAGTGGTATTGGGGGGGGGGGGATCCTTGAAAGAAAATATTTAGTTTTCACATGGCCATTCTCCATTTCCTATCTTGTAGAAGGCTTTGATGAGAAGACTGATACTTCAGACATTCTGAGCATTAATATTCCGCAAGATTCTATAATATAAATGTGATAACATCCAGTCAAGTTGTTGTGAAGCAGCTGAGTCTTCTGGATGACTAGAATTGGTCAAGGATTCTCAGATATGTCCTTCCAACCTGCCAATCAGTCAGGGTTTCAGGATTATACACAATGGACTAGTTTCTATAATGATGTTGAAGAATCGTCGCTGAAAAATATAAATGCTGAGCGCTATTCTATAAAGGATCCACGTCCTTTAAAGAATAGTGCTAATCACATAAACGGCTTCTAACTTGAGGCGCCGGTAATTAGATCTGCTGAAAAAGCAGGTGTAAATGCCAGCAGCTAAGTTAGGCACCGATCCAGTCTATTCTTTAACAATGCACATAAATTCTGGGAATGCCACTGTCCATGCGCCCTTGAAATTATGTGCTATAGGATTTCTGTGCACAGTGTTACAGAATTCGATGTGCATGTAGCTCCCATTTAATGCTAATTAACACCAATAATTTGTTGTTAGCCACCAGTTATTGGCACTGGTTGGTTCATTACTCAAGTTGCAGTTCAGATCTCTAATGTACACTGATTTGCACATGCAACTTTAATTTCCATGTATAGAAGCCCAGGAAATAAGTAAGCCTGAGATTGAGAGACAGTTTTGTAGCAGGGTACCAACTTGCCTCCTTGAGAATACAGTAAAGTCTTGATTCCTTGTCATCAAGCAGATGAATCCATTACAAGTGGGTTGTGTCCATCAACCAGCAGGGGGAGATAGAGAGCACTGAAAAACCATAGTGCCTCATGGCCAGCTAGCTCCACCTGCCTCTTCAGTATTCTCTATCTCCCCAGCAGGGTGGTTGCAGCTTATTCAAGCTCCTTCAGAAAATCTGCCTGGGGTGGCTCCTGTGCTTTTGCCAGTTGTAGCAGGGGTGTTGTAGCTGATGGTGCCCACTTTAAAGGCAAATAGGTTAGCCCTTTCCCTGCCTTACCCGGCCCCCAATGTGGAAGTAGACAAATAGGCAAGTCCTGGCCCTGTCTTTGCGCACGCTGTGGATGCAGGCACATAGGTTCGCCCTTTCCCTGCCTTTACCACGCTACTGATCCTCCAGAGTTGGAAATTAGCCTCTTTCACTGTTGCCTCAAACTTTCCTCACAGCGTTAAAAAAAAAAAAAAAGTCGCATTACGCTGTGGCGCTGCGATCCACGAAAAGAGGTTTTCTTCTGATTGTGCAGCGTGACCGGAGCTCGAAGACTCAGTCTGGTGAGGTAAGAGCATTTTGTAGCTCCTCCGGGGAGGGCCCGCTTTCGGGACAATTTTGGCGCGAATCTACCATTTTGAATTTCCGCTGCTTTCGGCGATGGCTGCTGAGAAAGTAAAGCGCTGTTCCGTTTGTGGCAAGCGCAAATCTGCAGCGGGGCTCTGTAAGGCGTGCTTTTCAGATGGGAGAGCCGGCCCGAGCATGGCGAGCGATGTTCCTTCCTGCTCCATGGAGCTGGCAGCGGGCGCCATTTTGGAACAGCATGGCGCAACCCCCACTGAGGCGGAGGGATTTGAGCATGGAGGGGCGCCTCGTGTAGAGGCTAATAAAAGAGCTGTTTCCCCCGGACTGGAACCGGGAGGCCAGGGTGAGCCATTTTCCCCTGAATTTGTTTTATTGCTGCATAATGCATACATGTTAAAAAGAGCTCTTCCGCAGGGGTCCTCTGCGGCCCTGCTTTCTGTATCCCCTCCAGTGGAGTCTGGCCTTGGATTACGAGGTCCTCTCTATAGAAGACCCTGGGAGTACTGAGACCTCCTCCGGTAATCCGAGGTTGGCAAGTACTACGAAACCTGCTCGAGCTTTTCCTTTGCATGACTCCATCCAAGAGCTTATCACGCCTCAATGGGCTGACCCCGAGGGGTCTTTGAAAGTTGCCAGGGCTATGGGGCAATTATAGCCTCTAAGTGAGGAGCATTTGGCGCGCCTAGCAGTGCCTAAAGTGGATGCCCTAGTCATGGCTGTGACAAAGAAAACTACCCTCCCAGTGGAAGGAGGAGTTGCCCTGAAGGACATGCAGGACCGTCGCCTGGAGGCAGCTATGAAACAGTTCTTTGAAATTTCATGCCTATCCTTACGGGCTTCTGCATGCAGCTGCTACGCTGCCCGAGCCTGCCTCGCTTGGTTACAACAGGCAGTGAAACAGCCCAGAGATGGAGCGGAGCCCCTTACGGAGGTGACACCGTGGATGGAGTCGGCTTTGTCATTTTTGGCTGACGCCCTTTATGATCTGGTCAGAGCTTCGGCTAAACAGATGGCTGTAGCGGTGGCGGCTCGCCGTCTTCTGTGGCTACGGCATTCGGCAGCTAACAATGCCTCTAAGCAAAGGTTGGTGAAGTTGCCCTTTCAAGGGCTTCTCCTGTTTGGTGAGAGTTGGAGAAAATTGTGAAAGGCCTGGGGGATGCCAAACCCCAGCGCTTATCTAAGGATAGGCCACAGCCTTCTTCCAAGGGTCAGGCGGTTCCCTCCTCTTACAGACCTCGCTTCCGTGAAGCTAGAAGGTATCGCCCGGGGCATTCTGCTGGGTTCACTTCGCGTGCCCGTTTTCAGCAGAGGAACTCCTTTCGCTCGGACAAACGTTCCGCAGCAGCAGGCTCAAGACCTGGAGTTCATGGGCGACCCTCTCGATGGTGCGCCGGCCCCCTTCTCGATTCCTGTGATAGGAGGACGACTTTCCCTCTTTCTCGAGGAGTGGGCCAAGATTACCTCAGATCAGTGGGTCTTGGACCTGATCAGAGAAGGCTACAGAATAGAATTCAATGCCCCGATAAGAGACATGTTTGTGGAGTCACGATGCGGTTCTGCCGCCAAACGGGTGGTGGTAGAGGAGACCTTGCAAGGCTTGATTCACATTGGGGAGTAGCCCCTGTGCCTCCCCCCGAGAGCGGCTCTGGCCGTTACTCCATTTACTTCATGGTGCCGCAAAAAGGAGGGTCTTTTCGGCCTATCCTAGACTTAAAACAAGTCAACAAGTCTCTGAACGTGTGGCATTTTAACATGGAAACCCTGCGCTCCGTCATAGCGGCGGTACAGCCAGGAGAGTTTTTCACGTCTCTGGACCCGAAAGAAGCTTGCTTGCACATATCAATTTGCCCCCCCCCCCCCCCCCCCCCCCCCAGAGGTTTCTGCATGTTGTGGTATTTCCAGTTTCGGGCCTTGCCTTTTGGCCTCGCCATAGCTCCCCGACCTTCTCCAAGATAATGGTGGTACTAGCTGCTTTTCTCAGGCGAGAGGGTATTCAGGTTCACCCGTACCTAGACGACTGGCTCATCAGAGCAGACTCTGCAGAAGAGAGTCATCAGGTTACAGCCAGAGTGGTCTCAATACTGCAATCTCTGGGCTGGGTCGTCAATATAGCCAAAAGTCACCTGACCCCCTCTCAATCTCTAGCATATTTGGGGGTCCGGTTCGACACAGCCTCGGGAATGTTCTTCCTACCCGAGCAAAAGCGGTGCAAGCTTCAGAACCAGGTCCGTCTGCTCCTGAGGATGCCTCACCCGCGAGCTTGGGACATTGTCCAGCTGTTGGGGTCGATGACGGCCACTTTGGAAGTGGTGCCTTGGGCGAGAGTGCACCTGATACTTCTGCAGTGCTCCCTGCTTCAACGGTGGTCTCCAGTATCTCAGGATTATCAACGCAGACTCACGTGGTTCCCTGCGGCACGGCTCAGTATGGAGTGGTGGCTCTCAGACGGCATGCTGCGGCAAGGAATGCCGCTAGTGCTCCCCGATTGGTGCCTGGTGGTAACAGATGCCAGCATGAAAGGCTGGGGTGCACATTGCCGGGGAAGGCATGCCCAGGGTCTTTGGACACCCGAGGAGTCACACTGGTCCATCAATCGCTTGGAGTTGAAAGCGATTTTCCAGGCGCTTCTGGCCTTTCAATTGACCCTGGAAGGATTGGTTGTCAGAATGATGTCGGACAACACGACCACAGTGGCCTACATAAATCACCAAGGAGGCACTCAGTGCATAGCACTAGCAGCGCAGGCCGCTCAGATATGCCACTGGGCCGAGCTTCATCTGCAGTTTTTGTCAGCAGGTCATATTGCAGGTCAGAGCAACATGCAAGCCGATTATCTGAGCAGGAATCAAATCGAACCAGCGGAATGGGAACTTGCAGACAAAGTATTCCTACAGATATGTGCCAAATGGGGAGGAAAGCCCGTAATGGATCTTATGGCGTCAAGCACAAATGCCAAAGTCCCGTGCTTCTACAGCAGACGGAGAGATCCTCGTTCGGCAGGGTTGGATGCCTTGGCTCAACCCTGGCCTCAGGGCCTCCTGTATGTGTTCCGTCCGTGGCCCTTGATAGGGCAAGTACTCCTGCGGATTCTGCTCCACCATGGAGAGGTGGTTCTCATTGCCCCGGATTGGCCCAGGAGGCCGTGGTACGCGGACCTCCGGCGGGTGCTGGTAGAGGATCCCCTGCCATTACCTCTGGTACCGAACCTATTGTCACAGTGCCCGGTGACCATGGAGGACGCCTGCCGCTTTGGTCTTACAGCATGGCTATTGAGAGGGCACAATTGAGAGACAAAGGATATTCCAGTAAAGTCATTTCCACTCCTACAGGCCTGCAAGCGTTCCACTTCTGTGGCTTATGCCAGGATTTGGCGCCAGTTTGAGGCTTGGTGTGCTTCTAAATCGATCACACCCATGCGGGCTTCTGTCTCGCCGATACTTGACTTTTTGCAGGATGGTTTACAAAAAGTCTTGGCCTATAATTCCCTGCATGTTCAAGTGGCAGCCTTAGTATGTTTTCGAGGAAAGGTCTCTGGCCTCTCTCTGGCTGCTTGCCCGGATGTGACACGGTTTCTTAGAGGGGTGCTTCGGCTCCGTCCTCCCGTGTGGCCCCATGTCTGGGCTGGAACCTGGGGTTAGTTTTAAAGGCCCTTCAGTGTTCGCCTTTCGAGCCGCTTAGGCGAGCTTCAGAGAAGGATGTGACCTTAAAGACGGTCTTTTTGGTGGCTGTGACATCGGCGAGACGGGTATCTGAGCTCCAGGCGCTGTCCTGTCGAGACCCATTTCTGGAATTCTCAGAGTCCGGAGTAATGGTACATACGGTGCCTTCCTTCATGCCTAAGGTGTTTTCAGCGTTTCACCTAAACCAGCCTATTTTCCTGCCCTCCTTTTCTAAAGAGGAGTTTCCAGAAGCCTATGGGCAGTTACACCTTCTGGATGTGCGAAGAGCTCTGTTGCAATATCTGCGCATGTGAAATGCCTTCAGGACCTCTGACCATCTTTTTGTTCTTTTGTCAGGTCCGCGCAGAGGGTCTCCAGCGTCTAAGACCACTATAGCCCGATGGCTCAAAGAAGCTATCTTTTCAGCATTTCTGCTATCTGGCCGGCCTCTGCCTGAAGCCTTTAAGGCACATTCCACAAGAGCGATTTCCTCTTCTTGGGCTGAAACTTGAGCACTCTCTCTTCAAGAGATATGTAGTGCAGCTACTTGGGCTTCTAAGCTCTCATTTGCCCAACATTACAGGCTGGATGTGGCTGCCAGGAGAGACGTGCATTTTGGAGCACAAGTGCTTGCGCGTGGTGTGGCTTGTTCCCACCCTATCTAGGGATTGCTTTGATACATCTCACTCGTAATGGATTCATCTGCTTGATGACAAGGAAGGGAAAATTAGGTTCTTACCTTGGTAATTTTCTTTCCTTTAGTCATAGCAGATAAATCCATGAGCCCTCCTCCCTCTGTGATTCATTATGTGATTCATGTTAATTTTATGTTCAGTTTTTCCTGTAGATATGTTCCCTCATTGGGAGAAGTTGGAAAACAGTCTTCAGGTTTTCTGTTCAGTTACAGGAGGATGAGTTCATTCCCTCCAGGAGGATGAATCCATTCCCTCCTTTGACTTATAGCTCCAGTTTTGGGATGTTCATCCGCTGTGCGGAAAGTTCATGTTATTATGCTTTGCGGTGTAACACTGCTTTGGAAGCTTCAAATACTGAAGAGGCAGATGGAGCTAGCTGGCCATGAGGCACTATGGTTTTTCTGTGCTCTCTATCGCCCCCTGCTGGTTGATGGACACAACCCACTCGTAATGGATTCATCTGCTATGACTAAAGAAAAGAAAATTACCAAGGTAAGAACCTAATTTTCCCTTATCTGACTTAAACGGGACCAATCCATTGTAGGATAAATGAAACGTCGGATAATATGAAAACAGTGGTAACCCCTCAAACAGTATAGAAACAAAGGCAGTAAAAGCAGGTTCCCGGCTCACAATGTTTCTGTAATGCGGTAAAAGTAGTTTTCTGGGTTTAGAAAACGGAAAGAAAAGCTGTGTGATGTCACCAGTGGGTCTGTTAGATATGTAGGATGGTCAGATCAGTGATGGTTGGATAATTGAGACTGTACTGTATATGTCTGTCTATATGTATATTTATGTGTTTATTTATTTATAAAATACGACCATCTCTGGGAAACTGTCACTAAAGTCAGCTAATTCCCCCCCCCCCCCAAAAAAAAAAAAAAAAAAATTAGGTGTTGATGAACACTATTAAAGCAATTGTGTCAACGTCAGCAAATAAATAAACACGCCTAAAAAAAGAACTTTCTGATCTGGTGCAACTATTCCAAATAAATTTGAGAAGTAAGGGGCATAGTTGTCAATGTGGGCTACTGTTAAGATGGGTTAGTTTACTACTAACTTGTGCTGTTTTACAAATGTTTTCTGTACCCAGCCAACAGTCTTGCTATTCTTGCTTTTAAAATTTTTACCCCATTTTCACTGTAGATCTCTTCAAGCTCATAACTCTTCTTAGGTTGTTTTAAATGTGTTGTTTGTTTGGGATCTCACCAAAGATTGTCCATAATATTTAACTCTGGGAATTGTGATGGCCATTCCAGAATATTAATCTTTTCTGTAAGTAGTTCTTGGTTGTGTTTGAGCAGGGTTGTGTACTGAAGGTTTAGTTTTTGACTCCCCCACCCCAATTTCTGTTTTTTTTTCCCTGTTTCGTTTCACATATTTATGTTTAAAAAATAAGTTGTCTTATGCATATTAATTTGTAGTATAATATGCATTTAATTTTGCATGCGGTAATTTTTTAAGGCATGATGATAAACTGAATGTGTGTTAATGAATGCACATTCAAAGTATTGAGGTATGTTTTGGATCATTGTCTTGGTAAAATATACAGCCTCTCTTCAGCATCAGTTTCTTCACTTACTGTGGGACATTAGCTTTTGATAGAATAGATTCAATTATGTATCAATATGTTTCCTCTACTGCACAATATTTTGTATATCACTGATTGCTGTATGAAATGGTTGTTAAGGTTTTTTTTTTCCCTCCCAAATGTTCTGTCCCAGGGTTTAACTCGCCATTAGGCAGGCTAGACAATCTGTCTGGGGGGGAAGGGGGTACAACACAATCAGCGTCAGGCCTCTGGACATCTGCACATGTGCTCAAAGCCTGTTGTATACCACCCTCTTTGATATCGGAGATAGTGGGTCGCCGCAAGCCTTGAAAATATGGAAATGCTCAAAGGCCTATCGTTGATAATGGCTTTAAAGAGTTGCCACACTGCTGTCTTTGCTAGCAATACCGGCACTGTGCTACCATCCCACAAAACCAGTATTTCCTTTGAGCTCCTGCAGAGGTATGGTAGTAGTGGCAGCAATGGTAGGGGGGAGGGAGAGGGGGGATGATAGACGTCTTTGGGGGGGGGGGCAGGGAATGAGAGAGATTTTGGGTATCTGGAGTGAAGGAAGGGACGAGGAGATGCTGGACTATGGGCAGGGCAAAGTGGGGGGGGGGGGGGAGGATGACTGATTGCAGAGGGCATCAGATGTCCTTGGGCCAGCTCTGCTGTACCCTGTTTTTCTCCAAATATGTTTATTTTTGGTTGTGGCTGAACAGTTCAAATTTTGTTTTCATCGGTAAAAATCACTTTACCACCAAAACATTTCAGGACTATCAAGATTTTCTTTTGCAGACTTAAACTATTACTTTTTTGATGAAATCATAGAAAAGGATTTCTTCTGACCACTCACCCATACAGATCATTGATATGGACAGTTACTCCTGGACCTGTAGACAGTTTTCCATTGTCATCTAAACTTTTCAGCAGGCTATTTGTGGTGATAGATGTCAGTTGTATTTTTCTTTCTCTTCCTGATCATGCCTTGACTTGACTTCAACAGTTTATGATGTCCATTTCTTAACAATAGTTCTGTCAGTGGAAACAAGCAGGATTTTTTTTAAAGCCTACCCTTGTTTTGTAAACTTGTATTCTCCGAGAACAAGCAGGCTGCTTGTTCTCACGGCTGGGTAGACGTCCACGGCAGCCCCCTCCAACCGGAAGAAAAGTCTTGCGGGAGGTCCCGCACGCCCACCGCACGTGCGCGGCCATCTTCCTGCCCGTGTGCGACAGCTCCCGCTCAGTTTCTGCTTTTCCACGCTGGACAGAGTCTGAGTTTCGTCCCTCTCCTTGTCAGCCCTTGTCAGCCTCAGAAAACCGTTTCGCAGCCTTGCCGCTATTTCCTTTTTGTGTATGCGTGTTCGCGTTCCTTTTTCCTCGTGTTTAAAAAAAAAATTCTGTAGAGAAGTCTCCCTTCCCGTTGAGTTTGTTTTTCCCTTTCATTTCGCCGTCGTCGCGGCCTTGTGGCCGTGCGTCCAAGTTGTGTGGCCCTTTTACCGCCACCATCGACGGTTTTGACCTCGCCAACGCGATTTTTCCGTCGATGTCCTCAAAGGTTCTGAGCGGATTTAAAAAGTGTGGTCGGTGCGGCCAGCAAATCTCGCAATCCGATACTCACACTTGGTGCCTCCAGTGCCTCGGGCTGGAGCATAATTCCAAAGCGTGCACCTTGTGTCTCAGCTTGAAAAAGCAGACGCAGGTGGCGAGGCAAATTCTTCGGGACCGTCTTTTTGGAACTTGCGCCGGCCCTTCGGCCCTTCGACATCTGCATCGGTGCCGACAGCGGGAACTTCGGCATCGGTACCAGTGTCGACGACTTCGGCGCCGAGCATGGCATCGACCCCAGGAGCACAGGTTCCTTTGGCCCGACAATCTGCCAGCGATGGGAGCGGGGAACAGCCGAGTGGGCCTCTACCCGCCTCTGCTGGTCCCACCGCCCAGGGCCATCCCCCAAGGAGGCGTGGGGATTCCACCTCCTCCTCGTCCGTGCCACAGAGCGCCGATGACGGACATTGGAAGAAGCTTGCCAAGAAGCACTGTCATCGGTCGCCCCTGGCGCATGGGACCAGAAGCTCAGGGGTGTCGAGAGACTTGGCCCCTGAAAAGCGTCGACGCCGGGAGGAGCGCTCCCCCTCCATTGAAGAGGTGTTGATGCGCAGGTCGTCGGGCACCCCGGTACCGTCTCCTGGACCCGGGCAGCTTCAGGCACCGACACCTACACCGGCCCCCCAGCCTCTCCCGACAGCGTCCGTGGACGAGTGCCTCCGAGCCATCTGTTTCAAAAGCGAAAGTCACATTGAGAGTTGTTTGATCAGTTATTACCTCGAGGGAACTTTCCAAAAATTCAGTTAGATTTAATTGCTGCTGAGGTTTATCAGAAAGCGTTGTAGATCGAGTAATGTAGTAAGCTTTAACAATTGGTGGCAGCACTTCCTTCGGAATTGCTAATACTTCTATAAAATATTTCTTCAGTATTTCAGTTGGGGAAATCAATGGTGATTTTGGAAATTTAAGGAATCTCAGGTTATTCTTCCTCATCTGATTGTCTAAGTATTCTAACTTCTTAGCCATGATACTTCTATCCTGAATGTGTTTTTAATTCACCATCATGCAAATCAGTTCTTCGTTCTTATGATTGAACTCTCTGTCATAGAGTGTTGAGATTGTTTCAAAGCAAATAATTATTGTTTAAATGAATTATTTACCTGGAGGAGTAACATGCAGCCTACCCACAAATATGGACACACGCTGGACATCATAACTCACAAATTTTCATCAGACGCGAACCTCACAATCAAAGACACGAAATGGACAATTACACCATGGTCAGACCACTACAAAGCAAATACTTCCCTCCTCTGGAAAACAAAAGAGAAACAACAAAAACAGGAAAAAAGAACCTACACAACGAGAGGCAAAATAAACCCTTTAACATTTTGGCAACAAATATATACCGCCGAATGGACAACAACCACAGAATCACCCCAATTCTTACAAGAATGGGATAATAGATGCAGAACAGTCCTAGACAATATAGCCCCGCGCCAAACTAGAACCTCGCATAGGATTAGCTCAATCCCATGGTTCAACGAAGAACTGAAAGAACTAAAAACACAGGTCAGAAGACTAGAAAGAGCATGGAGCAAAAAAAAAAAGGTGAATACACACTTAAAGAATGGAAACAGTTACAACTCCTTCAAAAAAACAATTGCAACCGGCAAGAATATACTCATATTACAATTCGACATGACTAGTGCCTTCGACATGGTGGATCATGGAATACTATTACACATACTAGAATACTTCGGAATCGGAGGCCCAGTTCTCAGATGGTTTAAAGGATTCCTCACCACGGATCCTACCAAGTTATAATGAATACTACCAGATCAACGCCTTGGACACCGGAATGTGGAGTCCCTCAAGGATCCCCCCTTTCACCTACAATCTTTAACCTAATGATGACACCACTAGCCAAACTCTTGGCCAATCAAAACCTTAACCCCTACATACAAGCCGATGATGTCACAATCTACATCCCGTTTAAGAGTGTCTTAAACGAAATAACCAACGAGATCAACCAGAGCTTCCAGATCATGCACTCATGGGCAGACTCATTCCGGTTAAAGCTCAATGCAGAAAAAACCCAATGCCTAGTTCTCACCTCCCAATACAACACAAACAACTACTCTACTATAACCACACCTTACTGCACACTTCCCATCTCAGAAAACCTGAAAATTCTTGGCGTCACCATTGATCGAAACCTCACACTCGATACCCACGTGAAGAACACAACGAAAAAAATGTTTCAGTCGATGTGGAAATTTAAAAGAATTAAACCTTTTTTCCCAAGAAACGTCTTTCGCACCCTGGTACAGTCACTAGTAATAAGTCACCTGGACTACTGCAACGCTCTGTGTACGCAGGCTGTAAAGAACAGACCATTAAAAAACTCCAAACAGCCCAATACACGGCAGCCAGACTCATCTTTGGAAAACCTAAATATGAAAATGCGAAGCCCCTAAGAGAGAAACTACATTGGCTTCCGCTCAAGGAACGTGTTGAGTTCAAGATCTGCACAACCGTGCACAAGATCATTCACGCAGACGCCCCACTCTATATGCTAAACCTAGTGGACCTACCGCCCAGGAACGCCAAAAGATCGGCCCGCAAATTCCTCAATCTGAATTTCCCCAGCTGCAAAGGAGTGAAGTACAAACAGTCTTACGCTACAACCTTTGCATACAAAAGCACACAGTTTTGGAATACGTTACCCAAGGCCCTGAAAACCATGAACAATCTAACAAGCTTCCGCAAAGCTCTGAAAAAGCACCTCTTTAACAAAGCTTACAAAAGTCACCCTCAATGATACAAATCATCCCCCAAACCACCCAAGTACACCTAAAACACTTCTCACACAACCTATCCAACATCCGCCCTTCTATATCCTCTTTTACCTCAGCTTATGATCAACTGTATTTAAATCATGTACTGACTCTATCATAACCTAACTCTGTAAGCCACATTGAGCCTGCAAAAAGGTGGGATAATGTGGGGTACAAATGCAATTAATAAATAAAAAATACAATCAAAGTCTGGATAGCATCCCACAGCACTTCAAGAGTTACTACCGCTGGTCTTTGTTTCACCTCAAGACCCACAGAAGCAGTTCCCAGAGTTTGAGAGCAAAGGGTTATCAGCCCCTGCTGCACCAAGTGATGTTAGATCCACCTGGATAGAAAAATTGTCAGGGCCTCTCCCAGCCATCGGCGTAGACATATCTACTTCGGGAAAGTCACTTTGTGGCTCCACTACCAGAATCACTCTGCTTCCTGGTCTCGGGGGTGGTAGTTGGAGAAGCGGACTTAACGAAGCCGCTTCAATGCTGTGGTCCTCCAACAACAAGGATGAGCTGGTCAAAGCAGGCGCCTGCATTCCTGGTGTTTGAACTCTAAATGCCTCAAGCGTTGTCTGCCTAAGAGCGGAATTTCCCCCGAGGTTAGGAGAGGCTTTCATCCCGGTTTTCCCTTTCCTTTTTCCCATTCGAAAGGGGGAAAAGGTACTACTCTTTGAAGATTACGCTGGAAGTTTCGAGAGTACTCAACACGTCTCCTCTCATAGATGCCATCTTGTCTCTCCAATTGGTAAATCTTTTAAAATAATTTATATGGTTGTATACATTTGCAGTCAAACAACAAATGTTTAATATTTCCTTTTTCATCATTACAGGACTAACATATTTTAGAGATGTCGGAATTTATATGATGAGATTTTAATGGAGTCTAATTCTGTGGTGGTGTTATGACTGGAGATGTGTGAGCCCTTGTGCCCCGACTGAGCACGGCGAAGATGGAGAGATGCCGTACTTGGTCAGGCAGCCAGACAACCCCTAGTTTCACCTGGGAAGCGACCACCGTTCACCGAGAGTTGAGCCCTCAGCTGCAGGTGGCCACCAGGACTTCTGGAACTGGCGGGGTTGCACAGCCGTTGACCAGGATGGCAGAAATACAGACACAGTCCAGCACCAGAACTCCGAATAGGCAAGAATAGTCAAAAATCAGTCCAGGGTCAAGGCAGGCAGCAAACAAGCAAAATCCAAGAAGTAGCCAAGGTCCGGTGAACAGGAGATAGCCAGCAAACAGTACTCCAACAGCAACTGCTCAGAACAATTGAGGCCGAAGCAAAGAAGGCCTGGAGGCAGTGCTTTAAATAGTGAAGCAATCAGAGCAAACCAAACTCAGGTGCATCCAACATGGCAGCCCCCATAGGAGATCCTCCCACGACCAGATATGGAGTTCCTTCCTGTTCTCGTTTAGACAAGATGGCTGCCCCCTCCTGAGCTAGCCAAGATGGCTGCTGCTCTTGCTCCAAGCCGGATGACGGCTGCCGGGTTAGGAAACAGAAACCGACCCATCCCGGAGAAGTGTAGCAGAGCGTAACAGGTGTATTAAAAAAAACAAACAGACTGGGTGACTGAAGAGAAACGAGAGACATGAAATATACTGTATTATACCAGAAAGATTTCCATTCCGAATTAAGAGAAGAGCACAAAGGGCGGTGTTCCCTGAAAACCGGAGTAGGCTGATCAGTATAAAAAGATATGTGGCCTGTAGCCATTAAAATTCCAGAGCTTTGGATTGGTAAAAGAGTATCGTAAAGTAACAGGGCCAATAATTGTTGGTAAAAAAATAAAGAAAGAATGGACCATCGTGTATGTTACCTCGAGTCACCCCAAGGAGCATTTGAACTGGAGGGGTATCACATTTCAAGTATGCCAGCCTACTACTCTACTTTGTTAAATATATTGCTGCATTTATGAAGGAGTTATTTGTTAATATCAGACACAGAAAAGAGAGACAATCACTATTTTTATGCAGTAACTAGTAAGGAAGATAGTTCTTGTAAAGCAGACGTTTGTTGAGATGTTTGTCTATAGTGTTCCAAAGCTGAAAAATGCTGTTAACTTGTGCAGATATGGGTGACAGTGTTGACTGCAGCTGTCAAATAGATTAAACTACTTTTAGTTCTTTAGGGGGCTATTTGAGTTTTATCTAAAGTAGAGGCAACCATAATTTAAGTCAGGAGTTGATAAAATACAGCAAACAAATGTGGAAAATGCCAGGAAGTGGGTCCATTTTGTTAATTAAGCTCTGCACAGTATAAAATAGAGCCCCATCCCTTCAACAGATTCTTGCACATGCCCAGAATACAATTATCTGCTTCAAAGTGTAATATCCTGCCTGTAGAAACACTAGGTCTGTGAATAGAATAGCACTGCAAGTTGAATGTCTCCCTGCCAAGCATGCTAATTAAAGCTTGCTTGGCTGTATGACCCAAAAGTCAGACAAATCTTTCTTCATTCACTTTTCTTGTTTGTTCCTTTTTTTCCCTCACCCCTTCCCTACATTTATTCTGTTTAGTGCAACCCTCCGTTACCTTAAGTATAGACTTAGGGGCTGATGCACTAAAGTCCCCTGAAGCAACCACCCGCTATTTCCACCCTGCTAAAAATTACTGAGGTGGAAATAGTGGGCAATTCACTAAACAAATGACATGTGAATGAGGCTGCATGGACTTTTTGTGTCCGGCTCAGTAGGGAAACCACCAGAGCATGTGCATAGCAGTCACTCGGTAAGCGTGGCTGCTATGCACATGCCTTGAACAATGTGGATGTGGTTTCATGGTACACACACACAAAACAGATTTGCAAATGGGGAGGAATTCTCAAGAAAGAGCTGCAAGCCCCTACCAGATCATCCTTGGCTACAGTTGTTCCCTATATGAAAGCAGTGTGCTGATGTTTGTTCCCTCTTTCCATTCATATGCTTCTCACTTTCTCACTCCTTGAGACTGCAATTGGAGCAGCTTTCCTGTCCCAGGGCGGATTCTGGCAAGGAAGCGGGAGCGGCAGAGAAAAGGGAAATAGGAGAGAGCCCTGGAGCACTTTAAAGGACTTCATAAAGTTTTAAATCCCCCTTCCCCCCTATTTTTGTTTATCTAAAAGCTTTGCTCTCCTCTCTAGTCCCAGCTGTCAATGCTGCTGGCTGCTCCAGACCTCCCTTAAAATTTCTCCTGGTAAAGGTAGGAGGACCTTTCTGTGCATTGTGCAGAATGCATATTTAAATACTGATCAGCTCATTTAAATGTTTAGTATACCGCTTTTCTACAGTTTTTTGCAACTACATCCAAAGCGGCTTACCTGGGGCAACGGAGGGTTAAGTGACTGTACCCAGAGTCACAAGGAGCTGCAGCGGGAATCGATCCCAGTTCCCCAGGACCAAAGTCCGCTGCATTAACCGCTAGGCTACGCCTCCACTCCATTCCTGTTGTCTGCTGCCCCGAATGGAAAACAGACTGCAGAACCCCCCTGTGTGCATCTCCCGCTGAATAACGTGCTGCGGTAAACAGGTTGGAACCGGTCAAAAAGCCACATTGCTGGCCTGGTAAGTTTAATGCAGCTCCTCAACTAAACCTTCTGGGGACAGGAAAATACTAGGATTGCTTTTCTGAAGTAGGCTATGAAAACTGCAAGGCTATTTATAGCTATTTTGCATGCTATTTTAGATTCTTTAATTTGTAATTTTTCAATTTGTACTTTTTTCTTGTCTTTGCTTTCTATTCTTTAAATTTTTTAAGGTTGCTGTTCGATTAAAATTAGTAATTACGATTAATCGTGCGATTGAAGGTTTGTTTATCTCTCCCCCCCCCCCCCCCCCCCCCCCCCTGCAACTCCTTGTGACTCTGATCAGTGGAGGGTTAAGAAACTTTTGGAGGATTAAGTGACTTTCCCAGAGTCACAAGGATCTGCTGTGGGGTGAAAAAATAAATAATATATCTTTTAATTGAAATGCTCCCCTAGAAAATACCTGTTGTACCTGAATGTAATTCACCTTGAAAAAGACATGAGCTAAAACAAAATTGCCCCCCCCCCCCCCCTTTGTCATTTTTGCAGTTTCCTGAATTGGCAAACTGAACATGTTTGTAGACCCGGGGGGGGGGGGGGGGGGGCAGACAGGTTGGCAGGGAAGGTTTGCAGTGCTTCATTAGAGCCACCATGGCTTTCTTGCTAATGGTTTGAAACAGAGAACATTTCAGGGCTAAGTTGCAATTTCCGTGTCTGTTGTCTTACTCCGAGGGGTCCATTGGCTCTGTCTTCACTGAAATAGTTTTAACATAATGATTTAATTAAATGTGGCTCTGTATACTTTGCTTAGTTTCATAACTCACGTAGTCTTTTGTTTTTTGAAACTATGTGCTAATGTATGCAGGTAGTATAGTTGACTACATCGGGTTATGTGATAGTTGGCATTCTCAGTTATACGTTTTATTTTGAGATGTATTGATTATATATATGCATGTATTATGCTTTTGATGCATTTTGTATTTATGTGCATATTATTATTTTTCATATATTAATCACCTTTAAATGTACCTTTGGTATATTACATAGATCTTTTTTCTTATTAGTTTTCAATTTTGCTAAAACATTTTAGCTCATTAGGTTAGCTAAGCTCAACTACAGGACATGTTTTGATGTTAATTATGTTGTGAATAAACAGAGGCATTGTCTTGGTTCATAGCAGGCAACAGTAATCATTTCTGTTACCAGCAGACCAACATTTTCAGTTTTCTGTATTTTTTGCTTCTCTCTAGGTAGCTGTTGAAGTCTTTTTTTCAGGCTTTAATCTTTCTGTATTAGTTCTACATCATAATAGTGTCTCCAGCCCTCTCATTTTTTTTTGATCCTGCAGTATATAAATGCTTTCAGTGGCATGCATAAGGACAGAGACAGTGAAAGTAAATTATTCGATTTTGAAGAATTGGAGTTGTTGCTGTTCTTCGAAAAAAAAAATTTTTTTCATTTTCCCTCCAGGTGCTGACCTAGGTTCAGCCCTGCCCCTAATGCTTCATGGTCAAGCAGAGTTGCAGGAGCAGAGCTACTACTCTCAATCACTTTTCCTGTGATTTACCTCCTCATGGCTACTGGTGGCCTGTAGCAAGGTTGGGGGAGGATAGGGAGCAGAGATATGGAACAAAGGATTGAGAGAAAGGATTGGTGAGACAAAGGGCTCTGAAGGAGAGGAGGGGGAGCCAGGCAACACATTTTCTTCATTTTGGGGGGAAGGGTTTTGTGAAAACTGCCATTTTTGTTTCTTTTCCACCTAATCTCTCTGAAAGTCTGTAAGCCAACTTTGGGCTTTCTGCCTCTTTTCTATCTACACTTCTTCCCTTGGTTCATTAATCTCATCCCATGGCTTTTCCTACCATCTCTATGCTGATGACTCCCAAATCCACCTTTCTACCCCTGATATCTCACCTTGCATCCAAACCAAAGTTTCAGCGTGCTTGTCTGACATTGCTGTCTGGATGTCTCAACGCCACCTGAAATTAAATTGTTGCAGGAATTGATGCATGAATTACCCCTATTGTTAGCAGAATCTGTGGTACTTCAGGAGTCAAACAGCACACACCAGAATGAGGGAGAAATCTTCTTTATTTGCCAGCAAACAAAGTAGGACATCAGTTCTAGCTCTCTTCTCTCTCTCTTAGCTCTCTGGATGTTATGGCTTCTGTCTCAGCTGCTTCTCTTCTTCTGCTGTCTGTCTTCCTTCAGCTCTCCTTCTTCTGTCTGTTCCCTCTGACGTAAGCTGCTTCTGCTCTCACTTATATACCGTTCTATCCCCCTCCTAGCCCCCCTTACTCTCCAGATGGTAAAGAATAAATTAATTACCCTGTCTGAACCAATCATCTCTATATATATATTTCCAAAATATCAGTTACATAGGTTTGAGATGTCCTAAACTGACCTATGACCTGGGGCCCCTCACATTAGACAATATGGCACCAGTCTCTTACATTTTATTATGATTAACTTAGGTTCATTGAGGGGCGAAGGGACATTCTCATATTCCTAGTCAACTTCATACTAACTGCTAACTGAACTCTGGCATTCATTAAGGGGTCAAGGGCCAGTCTTACTTAATAGCATACAGCTATAGTTTGTTATTTCTTTCAGAAAGCCCAGTCCTACATTTACCTATAATTAATCAAGGAGAAGAGAGTTGACTTCTCTTTCACCTAGCCAGGACTGCAGCTAACTCAAACCATATGCTGACCTTTTCAACTACAGTCTTACTTAGAAAGTCAGACAAAGAGTTGGACAGACATTAGATTTAAAAAGGTATTCTACATATTAACTACACAGAATACGCATATTCTAAAATAAGCAAAATCAGTATTCCTTATAAGACATATTCTAAATATCAAGAACTTCTAAAATCTAACTATTTTCTTCTAAACAGTATTTCAGCCTAATCTTAAAACAAACTGCCTGCTTGCCTCGTTCATAATAGTATACAGATGTGCTAGCAGTAACAATCCATCACTCACAAAGGGTCAAAGAAAGTTTCTCTCTCTGACCTTTCTAACCTTTAGCTTAGCCAAAGCTAGACTTTCTAAGTAATTAAATCCAGCTGGCATTCCTTCACTTGCAGGGTGAAAAGTTGAAATAGTATTTGACCACCTTTAAACAGAATTAACACTTAATATAATTTCTTATATATGTATAATTATGCCCATGCTGTCTCAAAATATGACCAAAACCGAGCTTCTCATTTTCCCCCCCAAACCCACCTCCCCGCTCCCCCTGTTTTCTATTTCTGTTGATGGCTCTCTCATTCTCCCTGTCTCCTCAGCTCGAAACCTTGGGGTCATCTTTGACTCTTCTCTCTCCTTCTCTGCTCATATTCAGCAGATTGCCAAGACCTGTCGTTTCTTTCTTTACAACATCCGTAAAATCCGCCCCTTTCTTTCCGAGCACTCTACCAAAACCCTCATCCACACCCTTGTCACCTCTCGTTTAGACTACTGCAATCTGCTTCTTGCTGGCCTCCCACTTAGTCACCTCTCCCCTCTCCAGTCAGTTCAAAACTCTGCTGCCCGTCTCGTCTTCCGCCAGGGTCGCTTTACTCATACTACCCCTCTCCTTAAGACCCTTCACTGGCTCCCTATTCGTTTTCGCATCCTGTTCAAACTTCTTCTACTAACCTATAAATGTACTCACTCTGCTGCTCCCCAGTATCTCTCCACACTCGTCCTTCCCTACACCCCTTCCCGTGCACTCCGCTCCATGGATAAATCCTTCTTATCTGTTCCCGTCTCCACTACTTCCAACTCCAGACTTCACGCCTTCTGTCTCGCTGGACCCTACGCCTGGAATAAACTTCCTGAGCCCCTACGTCTTGCCCCATCCTTGGCCACCTTTAAATCTAGACTGAAAGCCCACCTCTTTAACATTGCTTTTGACTCGTAACCACTTGTAACCACTCGCCTCCACCTACCCTCCTCTCTTCCTTCCCGTTCACATTAATTGATTTGATTTGCTTACTTTATTTTTTGTCTATTAGATTGTAAGCTCTTTGAGCAGAGACTGTCTTTCTTCTATGTTTGTGCAGCGCTGCGTACGCCTTGTAGCGCTATAGAAATGCTGAATAGTAGTAGTAGTAAGGTCTGACTTATCAGCCTGGTATACCCTTTACCTTTTTTTTAAGCATTTAATATTGGGAAGGGGGAAGTTAGGGTTAATTGTATGTCATAGTGATTTTGCTGCTTTGATCTTGTAAATGTCACAGAAAAATATTGGCTATATTGAAAGATTTTCTGGAGGCGTCATGAATGATTTAAAGGGTGTGGTTTTTTTTTCTTTTTAATTTGTTACCTTAAAAGACATATAAAAGGACAATATTCAGAAACCTTTTTCAAAACATTATTTGAAATCATTTTTATTGTGTTAACAGACAATGATAAACTAGTTTAAACAGAGCGATTTGAATCCAATTAGAAAAGGTATAACAAGTGATAACAGAAATAACACACTTAACAGGGTTTTTAAAAATGATTTCTTTCCTCGTTGTCTAGTTCCTCCCCCCTCCCATTTCTTCCCTTACTCCCCTGGAGGTTGGCTGAGAAAAATCAGTCAACAATTAAAAAAAAAAAAAAAAAAGCTCCCAGAAATTTAAAATAAAATACCCAACATGACCATGTTTCGCCTGTATAAAATGGCTGCACCAGGGGCAGTGGTTCACCAGCTGATATAAAATTCCAAAAATATCCTGGCAGATGTAACTGTTAAAACATAGCAAGCTAGATTCTGGCTTTCACTGCAATCACAGCATTTTTATGAGAGACTAATCCCAGAATCTAGCTTGCTATGTTTTAACAGTTACATCAGCCAGGCTATTTTTGGAATTTTATGCTTTCGAAACATGGCCATGTCGAGCATTTTATGTTACATTTCTGGGAGCTTTTAATCTATTAATAAAAACTGTGATTTTTACAAGGTCTGCCTAGTTGTTTGATTTGGCGGACCATATGCCTTGCTGCTTTTTAACAATTCAAAATCCTACTTTTGGCATGATGAGTCAAAGCAGACATAAAGGGTTCCCAAATGGCCCGAAACTTAAGGCCTTCCAGGGAGCCCAAGCTCTTCACCCATCGCTGCTTATAGTGAGAACATGGATCATAGTTGTTCTCCACGATTGCTCTGAAGGGGCCCTCTCCCACTGTCAGGAAGGAAGAATTAGTTTCAGTATCATCAGGATCGCCTGGTGGAGAAACCTTAGGGCTCCCCGGCGCTCTGCAGGAATTTCGGGAGTGACACCGAAGAGAAGACCTGGCTGTAGAGGGACTGACCAGGACCAAATTCTACTGATGAAAGCCAAGACTCATTGCCAAAGAGATTGTACATATGAGCACTTCACAACACATGACCCAGGGAGGCATTCAACTGTGAACATCTAAGGCAGGCAGGAGTGGAGCAAATTTTCATTAAACAAGTGTGCTTGAGAGAGTGATAGAGTCTTAAGTAGATTTTATATTATAGTTCCCAATAATGGACATGGTCCGTGAGAACCTGAACTGCATTGAGTCCTGACAACAAACTGCCGTCCGGAATAGGGGAGCCCAAGTCCTCAGCCTAGGCCCTCTCCATCTGAGCAAAGCGAGGTGGAGCAGCAGAGTCTTTCAAGTGATGGTGGTGGCATGTCAGGGGCACCTTTTGGTGAAATTCCAGAGTTAAAGCATCGTCTAAAGTCTCATATGTGGCGCTCGTAAGATTGGCTTTATTTAAGGTGGTCAAATAATGTTGAAGTTGCAGGTAGGAAAAAGTTGCTGTGTGAGGCAAGTGAAACTCATCCCACAGAGAGTCAAATCTCTTGAGTGTGCCATCGTCCTGCAATTCCTGTTGCAGAAAGAGTATGCCCCCAGCATCCCAGACTGCAACTAGCTTAGAAACAATGCTCGGCAGAAGTGCTTTATTCTATCGCAAAGGCAGTAATGGAGTTGGTAGGCTTTATGTGGTGGAAATGACATAGCTGTTGCCACACCTCCCTTAAAGGCCTTTAGTGAACATATATTCTAGGGATTCAGGCAAAGCAGTCAATTTATAATAACCAAACAACTATGAAAACATTCAAAAAAACGTTATTATTCAATCTCTCAGCATTCTAACATATGCATATTCTAAATTGAATTACATCTTATTGTGCAAAATCACAAAATACATGAAACAATTCAAACATATATATCAAATGTAATACACACTGCCTGAACCTGACAATAATATATAAACTGCTAAATACTAAAAAAAAAAAGAAAGTCCAACACCCAGTACTTCATAAAGCAAAATGTACTTATCTCAATTCTAAACGATGATTTCTTCCAAATCTTGAGTCAATTAAAGTACAGCACGTTTGGCTTGATTCACAAGGACCAGGCAACGATCCAGATACATAAATATAATGAAGTCTTGCAAAAGGTCAAGGGATCTCAGGCAAAGTAGTCAGAGACACATGCAGATAGTATCTGAAATGAACCGATCCCAGAATCTCTGACACCAAGACTGTGCAAATAAAATTAGTTTTCCAAAGCCAATCATTTTTTATGTTGCATACCACAGCTTATAGTCAAGTAATATAAGCTTAGTAGCCCCAGGCCCCCCTCTCTAGCGGCAACACGGCCATCTGGAATGGGAGCCGAGGGCAAGGTCTCTGCCATAGGTAGTGTTGCAGTAATTTATTTAACAGTTTTTCTTCTTTTATTCTCAAATGTAATGGTAACATTTGAAATACCTATAGCTATCTCGGGGTCAGGATCCCATTAAACATTCTAATTCTCCCTGACAAGGAGAGGGGATAATCTGTTCACCCTGGAGCTGGTATCCTCCAATAAAGGGTTAATAATATGAAAATGTAGTTGGGACAAGTCTGCAGGAAGATGTACTCTCAAGTATTTAATACTACCCGCTTCCCACTGCTCCTGACCTGGACGACCAGATCGAGACAAGGACCAGCAGACCCATAAGATTTATCTAGATTAAGTGGAAAGCCAGACAGGATACCATATTTAAAAAAAATTCTTTATTTAGACTTTTAAATGAATTACACACATTTATTTATTTGTTACATTTGTACCCCACATTTTCCCACCTATTTGCAGGCTCAATGTGGCTTACATAGTACCGTCAAAGGCGTTCGCCAAGTCGGTTGGGCTGTTTTCTTCTGGTGTCCTTTAAGGTTTTCCTCTTAAAGCACTGTTTTCTAGTAGCC
Source organism: Microcaecilia unicolor (assembly GCF_901765095.1). Classification (NCBI taxonomy): domain Eukaryota; kingdom Metazoa; phylum Chordata; class Amphibia; order Gymnophiona; family Siphonopidae; genus Microcaecilia; species Microcaecilia unicolor. The sequence goes on along the minus strand of NC_044031.1, from coordinate 193,909,052 downwards.
ATTGTTTTTTCTTAAAGGTCTTTCTCTTAAACCACTGTTTTCTAGTAGCCATAGCTTTTTCTATAAAGTTTTCCTCTTCAAGCAGTGTTTCCTAGTAGCCATTGCAGCAAGTAGGTCTATGTGTGGAGTACTTCTACAGTTGGTTACTTCTTTTCGGCCTGCTGTAGTTTCGCGTTTTCACCTTTCCCAATCGTTTTTTTCTTATTCATTTTGTCCTTCTAGCCAGTAGGTGTAAGGGTTTGGTTGTTTCTAACCCGCTATATCTCGACGGATTAAGGAAATGAGAACTTCTATTTCTCTTCTCACTGAGAGGGCAGTTCCACAGAGTATTACAACATATTCCACAACTTCAGAAGCGGGCTCTATTCTTACTACAGCGATTTTTAGTGCTCTTGGTGCACATTGGTAAGGTGGCAACCTGGTCTTAGCTTCATTCTTTTGCTCATTGAGACACACTACATGTTAGTTGTCGCCAGGAGGCGGCCTATGCAGCATGAATATTTCTATGCAGTTTTCATAGGGTCCCTCCCTTCAGATTACTGCTTTGGTACGTCCCATCAGTCCAATCCTGGTCCGGAGGGACGCTAAGGAAGGAGAAAGTAGATCTTACCTGCTAATTTGCTTTCCTTTAGTCCCTCCGGACCGGACCAGGCCCCTCCCATGTTCTCTCAGCTATTTAGATTCTTTTATTAAGTAGGAAGTGTATTCATTCCTTTACGATTTGTGCAACGATTAAAAAAAAAAACAACAGATGCTTAGATGCTACTATGTATATAAAACTTTACGTGCTCCATACCACTTCTCTGGTGGTTGCTGGTGAGCTCAGTTTCTGGAATATATATATAAAACCTTACATATGCTACTATGTATATAAAACTTTACGTGCTCCATACCACTTCTCTGGTGGTTGCTGGTGAGCTCAGTTGCTGGAATATATATATAAAACCTTACATATGCCATACCACTTCTCTGGTGAGAGTTGCTGCTGAGCTCAGTTGCTGGAATATATATAAAACCTTAAATATGCCATACCACTTTTCTGGTGAGTTGCTGGTGAGCTCAGTTGATGGAATATATATAAAACCTTAAGTGAGTCATACCACTTCTCTGGTGAGAGTTGCTGGCGAGCTCTAATACAAATGGGCCATACCACTTCTCTGGTGAGAGTTGCTGGTGAGCTCTAGTACTCGGTTTTGCTGAGGAATTTGTGGCTGCTAGGATTCCATACAGCACAGAAGGTCTTTCTTTCTTTCTTTCCTGCTTTGTTAATCAAATACTGAGGCTAAGGTCACATGGCCAGGGCTCCTATTGGCTCTCTAGAGTCAGAGTTTTTTCTCAGTCTCCACCTGCTGGTAGGTGAGCACAACCCATCGGGACTAAAGGAAAGCAAATTAGCAGGTAAGATCTAATTTCTCCTTTATGTCTCATGATAAAACACCCTTATACATTTGATATAACATTAGCTACATATTGTTACTCAGAAAACACCCTGGCCAGTACCTTTAACCTAAACAGAACAGGTCAGTCTGCATATGTAAATAGGGAGAGTTTTATACCGAGCTTTTCCATGGTGAAGACTCCAAGGCTGCTATGTGTCATGACTGGGCAGGGAAATAGTTGAAGGTTGAACCGTTGTGCAGTGGCACCGAGAGTGCCCAGCACAGAGAGGAGAAGGCTCTGGGTGAGGAACCACCAAAGTTCTGTTAGGAAGGGAAGAGAGAGGATGCAGACGAGGTCTGAACAAGAACGGCAATTCTGCCCACAGAGATTTAAAGGTGCTGCAAATTTTAAAAAAAAGTGGAATATATTAAATATCTTCAGATAATGCAGATTCAATCAGATCCACAAAAGCTTGTAAATAACACAATGCTGTCTCTTGATCTGTGGCATACAGTTAAATTGAATGACCACACTAAAGGAGGAAAAAGACCTCAAACCATGAAAGCTAGACTCTATAGGATCTATGCTGAACTGGTTCTAGCATCTCTATCTAATAATTGGTCAATCTGCCTCCCTGGCTGGCTGGCTGGGTTCGTAACAGCTTGCAGATGAGCTTATATCAGCTCACCTCCAGCATTCCCTTCCTTCTCTGTCCCACCCTCGCGGAAAGACAAAATGACATCAGAGGAGGGCGGGACACTGAGAGGGAAGCAAAGGGAAGGTTGGAGGTGATGCGAGCCAAGCCTGCCACCGCTACGACCTGAGGTAAAAGGAAAGTTTTAAAGGCAGGGTGGCAGGAAGGAAAAGAGGCCTGTTGTGGGAGACGAGGGCAGGCAGGTGAGGGCTGGGGTTGAACTGGACCTTGGGTGCTTAAAAGGGGGGCAGGCGGAGGCTGGAGCGAGTCATTGGACATGGATGGGAGGGGAGAGGAGAGGAGAATCACTGGATGTGGATGAAATGGGAGGGGAGAGGAGAATGACTTGACATGGAGGGGAGGTTAGGGGAGAGAGGAGAAATCACAAAACGGGCTTTTTTTGCTTGTATGTTATTAAAAAAAAAAAAAAAACACCTTAAAATGATTCCAGTGTGTGTCACAATTAATATTTATGTGCTCAATCTAATTTTAAGTTATATTTGTATTTTTTTTTTTTTGTGAATTTCACAAAAATCACTAAGGCTCTCATATCAAGTAATTAATCAGCAGAACACTTATCTTAGGCAAACTTACCTGAGTTTGCCTAAGATGAGTGCTCTACTGATTAATTACTTGATTTGATTACTTTATGGTTTTACGAAATCCACACAAAAAATGTTTGGTGCTTGGAGTGAAAAATACAATAAAGTATAAATTAAGATTAGTATAAGCACACATTGGAATCATTTTAAGCAGATTTTTAATGACTTATGAATGATATTTTAACCAGTTCAGCATAGACCCCATTGAATCTAGTTTTCATGGTTTCTGAGGTCTTTTTACTCCTTCATTGTGATCATTCATTCAGTTTAACAGTATGCCACAGATCCAGTGATAGCATTGAGCTAATTACTAGCCCCATTATGTAAGAAGCAGAGGAACAGTGTTGGGTGAAAGGGGCAGGTGAGTTTCATAGCTGATTTGGTGTTGCAGGGGCCAACAGATGAGAGCACCTAAGTTTGATTGTGCTGGGTTTGTGGCTCTCCTTGTAGAAGTTAAAGGTCCCTGGGAACAAACGTGAAGTGATGCTTCAGTGTAGTAGAGTGTATCAGTAAGATAAATGTGCATGTGTGTGGGGGAAGGGAGGGGGAGCCTCTAACTTTAAGGAACATTTAAAGCTTGGCAGCCTTCCAGTATTCACAGTTTAGAGCCACTTTTTTGTCTTTGGCTTATTGGTACTTCCTTGGCAATTCCATGCAAATCCACTGGATCTCTATGGTAACTCAGGGTTTTCAGCTGGGAGATTGATGGTGAATAACTGGCAGTGGATGTGTGTTTGAACTCTGGTCAAAATAAAACATCTGAACATCACAACTGAGTGAAAATGTAAGAAGATTGAATGTTATAAAAGAAAAACATGAGCAGAAAGCAGTAATAGCCTGTTTTTAGGTATAGGAGAAAAGTGAGAGAGTTATTAGGGGGTAAGACAGGTTCTGAAAGTAATTGATTGTTTATTTCAACATAAGGTCACTAGCGGAACGGGTTTCCTCTTCCAAGTCTCTATAAGCGTTTAGGAGAAAAAGACACATGAAAAGCACAGTTTTCCATAATAGTGTACATAAGGTTCTTCCCAAGTACGGTCTTTTTTCCAGTGAAATGTTTAGCCTAGCATTTTTACTTAATTCCTGTTTACAGCTGCTTACCTTGATGGTATGTCTGTGGCTATTGATAAAGCACCATCATACAAATCATGCAAGTGAGCCAGGTGGTTTTTTTTTTTTGTGTGCAAGAGATAGTGACAAGAGTGATGTATTTTCAGGGAAGAAAATTAATACTTCAAATTGCTGTCTTGGAATACTAATAGAAAAACAGAAACGGAGATAAATAAAGGCAGATAAAGACCAAATGGCATATCCAGTCTGCCCATCCGTACCATCTACTATCCACTCCTCTTACTTAGGTATCTTATGTACTTGTCCCAAGTTTTTTTGAATTCAGATGTAGTCTTCATCTTCATCACCTCCATTGCACTGAGGCTCTTCCATGTATTCACCACCCTTTCCTTGAAGAAATATTTCCTTAGGTTACACCTGAGTCTTTCCCCTTTCACCTTTATCCTATATCCCCTTATTTCAGAACTTGTTTCAGTTGAACGAGACTTGCCTCCTGTGCATTTATGCCGTGGAGGTATTTAAACGTCTCTATCATATCTCCCCGCTTCCTCCTTTCTTCCAAAATGTACATATTGAGATCTTTAAGTCTCTCCCAATATGCTTTGTGATGAAGACCACTGACCATTTTAGCAGCTGTCCTTTGGACTGACTGTCACTCCCAAGTCCTGCTCCTCTTTCATGCACAAAAGTACTTCACCCCCTAAAGTATACCGCTCCCTTAGGTACAGTTCAGTTTTGTCACCTTTTTAACTTAACTGGACATGGAGGCGAGGCATCCGAAAAGATCATAAGCACATAAGCACAGCCTTCCTTGTCATCAGCAGCAGATGAATCCATTACGAATGGTTTGTGTCCACCTACCAGCAGGGGGAGATAGAGAACACTGAAAACCATAGTGCCTCTAGGACGGCTAGCTCCATCTGCCTCTCAGTATTTCTCTATCTCCCAGCAGGGTTGGACGCAGCTTGTTCAGCTCCTTGAAGATTCTGCCTGGGGTGGCTCCTGTGCTTTTGCCAGTTGTAGCAGGGGTGTTGTGGCTAAGTGGAGCCCACTTTAAAGGCACATAGGTTCGCCCTTTACCTGCATTACCCTTCCCCATGTGTGGATGCAGGCATATAGGTTCGCCCTTTCCCTGCCTTTCCCAACCTCTTCTGCCTCCGGAGTACCACTGAAGCCGTTTGCCTCCAACTTTCCTCACAGCGTTAAAAAAAAAATTGCGCTTTCACAGCGCTGCTATTTCTGAGGCTTTTCCTGACTGTGCAGCGTGACCGGAGCTCGTGGACTCGGTCCTTTGAGGTAAGAGTGGTACTCAGCTCCTCCAGGGAGGGCCCGCGGACGGCGTTCCGATCGGGGTGATTTTGGCGCAAAGCCACCATTTTGAATTTTATTCCGCCGTTTTTTGGCGATGGCTGCTGAGGGAATTAAGCGCTGCTCCCGTTGTGGCAAGCGCAGAGCAGCAGCGGGGCTCTGTAAAACGTGCTGTTTGAACGGTAGAACCAGTACGAGCATGGCAAGTGATGATTCTTCCCGCTCGATGGAGTTGGCAGCGGGCGCCATCTTGGAAGCGCCGCATGGCTCAACCCCCGCGGTTGCGGAGGAGTCTGCGAGCAGAGGGGTGCCTCGGGCCGAGACTACCAGAGGAGATCCATTCCCCGTGACTCCTAATTTGGAGACGGGAGGTCAGGGTGAGTTTTTCTTCCCCCAGTTTGTGCTTATTTTACATAAAGCCTTCATGCGGAAAAGAGCTCTGCCGCAGGTGTTTGACACTGCGTTGCTACCTTGTCCCCCTTTGACTGATGATGGCCCGGGGCTGATGCCAGACGCAGATGCCCCTGAGCGTTGGATGCACGCTAAGCATAGACGGGTAAATTCCCCGTCGGAGAGTTGCGCTCCCCCCTTTTCCCCCCCTGGTCGGGCTGTGGGGACTCTGAGGGATCTGGCAGGCCTTTGTGGTCTGAAGAACCAGAGGAAGGAGCCGGTTTGCCACTGGATCTGGATGATCCCACTGCGGTTCGGATTTTCCACCGCGATGAGCTGCCAGCACTTATTTCTGATGCCTTACAGGCCCTCTCTATTGATGACCCTGTTCAAGGCGAGGCCTCCTCTGGCAATCCGAGGATGTCAAGTACTAAGAAGCCTGCTCGTGCCTTTCCTTTGCATGACTCCATCCAAGAGCTTATTTCTGCTCAATGGGCTGACCCCGAGGGGCCCTTGAAAGTGGCCAGGGCGATCTTTACCATCTGAGTGAGGAGCACTTGGCTTGTTTTGGGATGCCTAAAGTGGATGCCTTAGTCACGGCAGTGACAAAAAAGACCACCCTCCCAGTAGAGTGAGGGGTCGCCCTGAAGGACATTCAGGACCGGCGGCTGGAATCAGCGCTAAAACGGTCCTATGAGATTTCGGGCCTAGCCTTAAGGGTGTCTGTTTGCAGTTCTTATTCTGCTCGAGCCTGCCTCTCTTGGTTACAACAGGTGGTGGAACAGCCCGCGGATGGTGCGGAGTCCCTCGCTGAGGTTGCACCGCGCATGGAGTCGGCCTTGTCATTTTTAGCTGACACCCTCTATATTCTGGTCAGAGCTTCGGCTAAACAGGTGTCTATGCCGGTGTCCGCCCGCCGCCTTCTATGGCTACGGCATTGGGCGGCTGACATGGCCTCTAAGCAAAGGCTGGTGAAGTTGCCCTTTCGGGGCCTTCTGTTATTTGGAGAGGAGTTGGAGAAGATTGTTAAAGACCTGGGGGATGCTAAACCCCAGCGGTTACCTGCGGATAGGCCGCGGCCTTCTTCCAAGGGTCAAGTGGTTCCCTCCTCCTCCAGACCTCGCTTCCGTGAAGCTAGAAGGTATCGCCCGGGGCGCTCGGCTGGGTTTACTCAACGTGCCCGCTTTCAGCAGAGGAACTCCTTTCGTTTGGACAAACGCTCCGCAGCGACAGGCTCAAGGCCAGGAGTTCAGGTCAGTCCTCCACAATGATGGGACGCCGGTCCACTCCTCCTTTACAACTGTAGGAGGACGCCTTTCCCTCTTTCTCGTGGAGTGGACCAAGATTACCTCCGATCAGTGGGTCCTGGACCTGATCAGAGAAGGTTACCGATTGGAATTCAGCGCCCCGGTGAGAAATGTGTTTGTGGAGTCCCGATGCGGTACTGCCGTCAAATGGCCGGTGGTAGAGGACACCTTACAAGTCTTGTTGCACCTTGGAGCGGTGATCCCTGTGCCTTCCGCCGAACACGGCTGCGGTCGTTACTCCATTTATTTTGTGGTGCCTCGAAAAGGCGGGTCTTTTCGGCCCATTCTCGACTTAAAGAAAGTCAGCGAGTCACTGAGTGCGTCATTTTCACATGGAAACCCTGCGCTCCGTCATTGCGGCGGTACAGCCAGGAGAATTCCTCATATCTCTGGACCTAAAAGAAGCTTTCTTGCACATTCCTATATGGCCCCTACACCAACGGTTCCTCCGGTTTGTGGTGTTGGGAAATCATTTCCAGTTTCGGGCCTTGCCCTTTGGCCTCAACACAGCTCCCTGAACCTTTTCCAAGGTAATGGTGGTAGTAGCTGCTTTTCTCAGGTGAGAGGGTATCCGGGTTCACCCGTACCTCGATGACTGGCTCATCAGAGTGGACTCTGCAGAAGAGAGTCGTCATGTAACAGCCAGAGTGGTGTTAGCAGGGCCGTGCCGATGCGGTAAGCGGGGTAAGCACCGCAGGGGGTTGCCCACCTCTGGAGGGCGCCGCCACGGTGCTTACCCTCACCCCGCCGAGGCCTTTAAATCTTTTTCCTCGGTCGCAGCAGCGTCAGTGAAAGCGTTGCCGACGTCTCCCTTCCCTTGCACTCGTTGGTTCCCTCAGTGTCCCGCCTTCTTCTGACGTCAGAAGAAGGCGGACACTGAGGGAACCAAGAGCGCGAAGGGAAGGGAGACGTCATCAGCGCTCTGCTTTCACTGACGCTGCTGCGACCGGAAGTAAAAGATTTAAAGGCTTCCGCCTCCTCCCGTCCCCTCGGGCAGCGAGGTTAGCCAAGATGGCGGACACGGAGGATCGAGTATCCGAAGAGGAGAAGGTTCGTATAGCCGCAAAGTTTATACTCCATTCTCCTCCTGGAGAATTCAATGAAGTGTTCAACGATGTTCGGTTACTGCTCAACAATGACAACCTTCTCAGGGAAGGGGCAGCCCATGCTTTTGCCCAGTATAACATGGATCAGTTCACACCAGCTAAAATTGAAGGCTATGAGGATCAGGTGTTAATTACAAAACATGGAGATCTAGGCAATGGCAGATTTTTGGACCCCAGGAACAAACTTTCCTTCAGGTTTGATCACTTACGGAAGGAAGCCAGTGACCCACAGCCTGATGACATGGAACCTCAAAAGGATCAAAGCACATGAAGTCCACACACACTGATAGCAATGCATCAACACATTCTCTTAGTACTCTTATCCCCGTAATTCTAATACACCCAGCCTTTTTCTCTTCTCCATTGTTCTTTCCCCTTTAGTGATACCTGGACATTGTTTAACTTTACTCCTCACAATGTAACCATAATCATGTTATAACTTATTGTACTTCCATCGCTACAATTGTATTGTAAGCCACACTGAGCCCGCAAATAGGTGGGAAAATGTGGGATACAAAAGCAATAAATAAAATAAATAAAAATAGAGCAAGAAATGTTGAAGAAAGGAGGAAAGTAAAGAAATAAATAGAAAGGAAGCCCTGGAAATGGAGTTAAGAGGACAGATAGCAGCAGACTTAGATACTGGGCCACATGATCGGAAAAAGAAAGTCACCAGACAACAAAGGTAGAGAAAAATCATTTTATTTTCATTTTAGCGTTTGGAATATGCCCACTTTGAGAATTTACATTTGCTATCTTATTTTGCAATGTATAGCAATTTGTTTCTAAGAATATTGCTGACAATTCCTTTCAGTGTGGCAAGTGGTGAGCGATCATTTTCATGGGGGGGGGGGGGGGGCGTGATCATTTTCACGGGGGGAGGGCGCCAACTGATAGTCTGCAGGGGGGCGCCAGAGACCCTAGGCACGGCCCTGGGTGTCAGTACTGCAGTCTCTGGGCTGGGTCATCAATATACCCAAAGGTCACCTGACCCCCTCTCAATCTTCAGAATATTTGGGGGTCCGGTTCGACACGGCCTCGGGGTTTGTCTTTCTACCCGACCAAAGGCAGTGCAAGCTTCAGAATCAGGTTCGTCTGCTCCTGAGGATGCCTCGTCCGCGAGCTTGGGACTGTCCAGCTGTTGGGGTCGATGACGGCCACCTTGGAAGTGGTGCCATGGGCAAGAGCACACATGAGACCTCTTCAGATTGCCCTGCTTCAACGATGGTCTCCTATGTCCCAGGATTATCAACGCAGACTCACGTGGCTCCCTGCGGCCCGACTCAGTATGGAGTGGTGGCTCTCAGATGGCAAGCTGCGGCGAGGAATGCCACTAGCGCTTCCCGATTGGTGCCTGGTGGTAATGGATGCCAGCCTGAAGGGCCGAGGAACACATTGCCAGGGAAGCTATGCCCAGGGACTGTGGACATCCGAGGAAACGGGGTGGTCCATCAATCGCTTGCAACTGAGAGCAATATTCCAGGCTCTTCTGGCCTTTCACATGACTCTGGAGGTATTGGCTGTCAGAGTTCTGTCGGACAACATGACAGCAGTGGCCTACATAAATCGACAAGGCGGCACTCAGTGTCAAACACTGGCCGCAGAGGCCGCTCAGATATGCCACTGGGCCGAGCTACATCTGCAGCTTCTGTCAGCAGCTTACATAGCAGGTCAGAGCAACGTGCAAGCCGACTTTCTAAGAAGGTATCAAATCGACCCTGCGGAGTGGGAACTGGCAGACAGTGTTCCTTCAGATCTGTGCCAAATGTGGAACGCCTGTAGTGGATCTTATGGCCTCAAGCAAAAATGCCAAAGTCCCATCCTTTTTCAGCAGACGGGAGAGATCCTCGCTCGGCGGGGTTGGATGCCTTGGCTCAACCCTGGCCCCCGGGCCTTCTCTATGTGTTCCCTCCTTGGCCCTTAATAGGGCGACTTCTCCTGCGAATTTGGCTGCATCAAGGAGCCTCATTGCCCCGGATTGTCCCAAGCGGCCGTGGTATGCAGACCTCCAGCGGATGCTGGTGGAGGCTCCCTTCCTTTGCCTCTGGTACCGAACCTGTTGACGCAGGGTCCGGTGACCATGGAGGATCCCTGCCGCTTTGGTCTTACGGCATGGCTATTGAGAGGGCACAATTAAGAGACAAGGGCTATTCTAACAAGGTCATCTCCACTCTCTTGCAGGCCTGCAAGCGTTCCACTTCCGTTGCCTATGCTCGGATCTGGCGCCAGTTTGAGGCTTGGTGTGTTTCTGAAGCGATCACACCCATGCGGACTTCTGTCTCACCGATACTTGACTTTTTGCAGGATGGTCTACAAAAAGGCTTGGCCTATAATTCCCTGCATGTTCAAGTGGCAGCCTTGGCATGTTTTCGGGGGAAGGTCGCTGGCCTCTCCCTGGCTGCGCATGCGGACATTGCACGGTTTCTTAGAGGGGTGCTTCGACTCCAGCGTCCCATGCGGGCCCCTTGTCCGGGTTGGAACCTGGGGCTAGTATTAAAGGCTCTTCAGTGTTCGCCCTTCGAGCCGCTGAGGCGAACTTCGGATGTCTGAGCTCCAGGCTTTCCTATCTAGACCCATTTCTGCAATTCTCAGAGTCCAGAGTAACGGTACGTACTGTGCCTTCCTTCCTGCCTAAGGTGGTTTCAGCGTTTCACCTAAACCAGCCTATTTATCTGCCCTCCTTTATTAGGGAGGAGTTTCCGGAATCTTTTGGGCAGTTGTACCTTCTGGATGTGCGCAGGGTTCTGTTGCAGTATCTGCAGATGTCAAATGCTTTCAGGACCTCTGATCACCTTTTTGTATTGTTGTCAGGTCCTCGCAGAGGGTCTCCAGTGTCTAAAGCCACTATAGCCCGTTGGCTTAAGGAGGCCATTTTTTCTGTATATCTACTATCTGGCCAACATCCGCCTGACGCCTTTAAGGCACATTCCACAAGAAGCGATTTCTTCCTCTTGGGCTGAGACGGGAGCACTCTCTCTTCAAGAGATAAGTAGTGCAGCTACTTGGGCTTCTAAGCTCTCTTTTGCCCATCATTACAGGCTGGATGTGGCTGCCAGGAGGGATTCGCTTTTTGGAGCACAAGTGCTTGCGCGTGGTGTGGCTTGTTCCCGCCCTATCTAGGGATTGCTTTGATACATCCCATGCGTAATGGATTCATCTGCTGCTGATGACAAGGAAGGGAAAATTAGGTTCTTACCTTGGTAATTGTCTTTCCTTTAGTCACAGCAGATGAATCCATGATCCCTCCCTGATTGACTGTTTTGTGTTCAGTTTTTCCTGCAGACATGTTCCCTGATTGGGAGAAGTTGGAAAACAGTCTTCAGGATTTCTGTTCTACTACTAGAGGTTGAGTTCGTCCCTACTTTGTGTTATTGCTCCTGTTCTGGGGCGTTAGTTCGCTGTGAGGAAAGTTCATGTTATGCTACTTTGCGGTTTAACAGTGCTTTGGAAGCTTCAAAATACTGAGAGGCAGATGGAGCTAGCCGTCCTAGAGGCACTATGGTTTTCTGTGTTCTCTATCTCCCCCTGCTGGTAGGTGGACACAACCCATTTGTAATAGATTCATCTGCTGTGACTAAAGGAAAGAAAATTACCAAGGTAAGAACCTAATTTTCCCATGACCAAGACAGAGCGTCTTACCTTCCCCCTAAACCAATCTCTCCTCTTCCCACATTCTGTATCTCTGTGGATAACATTCTTGTCCTTCCTTTTTCATCAGCTTGTAAACTTGGGGTCATCTTTGACTCCTCTCTTTCTCTACACATATCCAACAGACTGTTAAAACCTGTCGTTTCTTTCTCTATAATATTACCAAAATTTGTTTGTTTCTTTCTGAGCACACTGCTAAAACCCTTATCCACTCTCTTATCACCTCTTGCTTGGACTACTGCAGCTTGCTTCTCACAGGTCTCCCACTAAGCCATCTCTCTCCCCTTAAATCTGTTCAAAATTCTGCTGCACAGCTTATATCCCGCCAGTCTCACTATGCTCCTATTGGCCCTCCTCAAGTAACTTCATTGGCTCCCTATTTATTTATTTTTTATTTTTGTTACATTTGCACCCCGCGCTTTCCCACTCGTGGCAGGCTCAATGCGGCTTACATATACAGGTACTTATTTGTACCTGGGGCAATGGAGGGTTAGGTGACTTGCCCAGAGTCACAAGGAGCAGCCCGTGCCTGAAGTGGGAATCAAACTCAGTTCCCCATTTCACCAGGACCAGAGTCCACCACCCTAACCACTAGGCCACTCCTCCACTATCCATTTCCGCATACAATTCAAACTCCTCTTATTGACTTACAAGCGCATTCACTTGGCAGCTCCCTTAAAGACAACTTGTCTCTATTCTCCACTGCTATCTCTCCCAGTACTCCTCCCCAGGGTCTGTCTCTTCATGTTCAGGTGTACAGCGCTGCGTATGTATAGTAGCATTATAGAAATAAATAGTAGTGAGACAAAGAAACTGGTCTGGGAGGTTGTGATGTTATCATGGACAGTGCGTGCCAGTTCTGGAGTGGAGAGAACTACAGTTGAGTAAGGAAATAGTTGATGTAAGCCTGTGGGTGAGGACACCACAGTGGGGAAGAGTTCAAGGAACATAATTGTACAGGAGACCCTGTACTTCACCTACGTTTGGCCAAGTGGTAGGACACCACTTACCCTGCCAAAACCTATCCCTCCAGATATGTCTGAATGCAATTCTTAATCCAAGTTAGTGACCGGAAGAGGTAAGACAACTGAATTGTTGTTGAATCTCTTGAGACTGTTTCCCAAACTTCTAAAACTTCTTGAAGTAAAGCTGTTACTCTCTCTGATGCTTGCATGCTATCCCCACTATTACAGGATGACACGAACCATAGGGATCACTCTGTGCAAAGGCTAATCACCCAGAGATTGCATATGTTTGAGTTACCTTATTTGAGCTCTGTGTCCTTCTGACCAAAAAGATAACTTACTTATCTTAACTTTGGGCAATCCATAAACATGGAGTCTAGCTTAGTTCCCAGGAAAGTGAAACACTGAGCAGGACCCTCTAATTTGTCTTTAGCAAAAGGAACACCAAAGTCTTCTGCTAATTAGCAAAAATCCCCTGAAAAAGTCCATGCAGGTTGATAACTAAGCAGGGTCCAGAAGCAGAAAATCATCCAGATAATGTACCATGATAGACATTCCTGTTTGCCTGACAGCATCCCAGTGGAGGAATGTGCTGAAAATTTTAAAATAAGTGTATGAAATGGAACTGCCCATTGGCATACAGATATCAAAATAGTAGGCACCTTCAAACTGAAATCCCCAAAAAGAGATGATGTCAGGGTACTTAGACAACAAGTGGAAAGCTGACCTCTGCATGGGTAAATTTTATTGCAGCTGCTAAGTACCACAGTAATGTAGTAGATGTCTGCAGATAAAGACCTGTAAGGTTAATCCAGTCTGCCCAACAAGATAAACTCATTACATATGGATGTATACCTGTTATTGATCTATCCATAACAAAAAAGAAGCAGCAACACTGGGCTTTCAGGGTTGAGATAATCGATGTCCTTTTTATTATGGAAATGACCAGACATGGGCCGTGTTTCCGCTTATAAACACCTGCCTCATAGGTCTAACATGAAATAACATATAAATATATTGGTCGCAAATAAACATAAATAAAAGCAAACACATATACAGAAACAATTCAAGTGTACCAATTATCTACTAAACGTGAGTAGCAATAAAGGGAAATGGGACTTGATATATAGCCTTTCTGAGGTTTTTGCAACTACATTCAAATCGGTTTACATATATTCAGGTACTTATTTTGTACCAGGGGCAATGAAGGGTTAAGTGACTTGCCCAGAGTCACAAGGAACTGCAGTGGGAATCGAACTCAGTTCCCCAGGATCAAACATACACATTGAAGAGTATTAAAAATATATTAACTGCACACTATAAAAATATATAACAAAATAATAGTGTGTGTGTGTATATATATATATATATATATATATATATATACACACATAAACAAGTATATGTGTATACATTTAAGAAAACATATATGTACATACATAGAGTTGTAAATGAAAAGGACTGGTATAAAATAGTAAATGAGAGTGACCAATAATCATTCATAATTGAATAATTGAGTGTATCAACGGACATTTTTGCAAATTATATCGTTGAGGACTGCAGATATAAACAAAATATTGTGCAAAGGGAGGACCAAATCCTAAGAAGTTGTGGTTTGGGTCGAGACCACTAATTCATCGTTAGAAATTGTTTTTTGGATTTGTGGAAAAATATTTCAATCTTGTACATAATGAGGACAGGAGTCTTAAAATAGGTAACATAATATGATCTACCATAAGCATTATAAATGAAAATCTTACCAGAAAATTCTAGTTATGGTTTTCATAGAGATATAGCCTTGACCCAAACGGTCAGGATGTAGTGCCTAGCAAAAAATAGTGATTCTTTATTATGAGCAGGGAAGAACACCTCACATTAAGGTTTTCTGCTCAGCAAAATGAGGGAGACCAGTGCTTGGAGTAGTTTCTAGATCATGATCTGCCACGGAGTTGACCACAAGAACATGTTTACATTTTCCCAGTACAGTAAGTGCAGTTATTTAAAATGAAGGTAGAGTGAGGCAGGCTTGCATGCTTTGCTTACCCGATAAAAAAATGTTAAGTGATACTCTGTGATGCGAAATGTGCTCTTTCATTATTCAAGTTAGTCATTTTGGTGTTGGGTACAAAATATAAGTTCAAAGGCAGTGTAATCTTACAACATCTTTCAGAGGGCGCAATATGGAAAATATAAATCTAGAGATACAAAATTAGCATATTAGCGTTCGTTTACTGAAACATGGCCCGATCATCCCATAATAAAAAATCCAAAATCAATAGTAAAAATGGGGAATAATCGTGTTCCATTCTCTCAGCTAAGCAAGAGAACTCTAGCGGATAGCTTAACAACATATACACTATGTATATTTTTGCATTCTGTGCATAAGTTGCATACATAGCAACTTTTTGCAAAAGACCGGCTCAGTGGATGTTAGGATTGTGGCAGTCATACTCGATGTTGGATAGCGCATTGTTATAAGCTACATAATTTACTTTTATTTTGATTAATTCCTAGTTAGTAAACATGTAGTCGTATCTAAAAAATCGGATTAGGGATAAATCTAAAAACCTTACCTCTAACGTAGGTTGAGTTGTCGTGCTCCACAAAACGCTGTCGGTGCAGAAACCGCCAATTACAGGAGCATGCGCATATTTATTTACTTTATTTATTTGTTGGATTTGTATCCCACATAGTGCAGTAGTGGCAGTCGCCAATACCGGCATGAACAAATACAAAGTGAGGTTAAGACAGACTAATGATCAGAATTGATAGACATATTAGGGGTCAGGGGGAAGAGTAGGTTATGTCCAATATGAACATTTATATTGTTGTGTTGCGGGGTTAGGCATTTAGGTTGAGTCGTTTGAGTATGCTTTTTTTGAACAGGTAAGTCTTTAGGAGTTTCCGGAAGATTAGGTGGTCGTATGTTGTTTTCACAGCGGTTGGAATCGCATTCCAAAGTTGTGTATATGATTGCTTATATCGGAACAAAACAGTGCAGTAAGTTTCTGACGTCATGGGTTTCATAGGTCCTGATAGCTGCATAAAAAATCATTGCAAAGGTACTAAAAAGAACCCCATAGTGAGTCTAGAGTACGGCTGCTCCTCTCTATGGCATGCCTCAACCCTAGTTAGGATATCCAACATAAACTTCTATTTAAGCATGGTTTAAGCACATTCATTTTGAATCGTAGATAACCTTTTTTTTAGGTGGCTAATAAAACAACACAGATATATATACACACATAGTTGGTGTCAATACATTTATATTATACAGCATGAAATGAATCCCACATTAAAAATACCAAAAATATATTTTAACGTAGTGCAGCCACATTATAAGGTAATGTAATATCATAAAATAAAATAAAATATAGTATCGTAAAATAAACATACGTAACCTCATTATACGATGCTGACATAAAGACGGCACATATATATATGAAGTTTATTTCTTTGCAAATAAAACATAGAATGGACTAGGACAATGAGAGACACTTGCCACATTTGGAACTGACATAAGATGACATCATAAAATCAACATACATAAAAGATCGAGTGGCAAAATACTTAAAAAGATTTATATCTTGAAATTCACATAGAGAGATCAGTGACATAAAAAACAATTGTGTTTTTGTATGATAGCCAAAAGTCAGTACTGGCATCATGTCATTTGTTTTATTGAAAAATTCCCAATTTTATCATGAGTAACAATATGTATTTTTCCTGAAGAAAATGACCTTCGTTCAGATACTTAATGCTCTTTGGATGATGGTATAATTAGAGATGGATGGTGTTATTGGAAAACTGATAGATCAATTTCTGCATTCAGACCAGCAGGGGAGATTGTATTCAATTCAAAAATGGTTCTCTGTTCTTGTTGTAACAAGATTTTCTCTATGTCACTTCCCCGCCAGGATGCTTTGATCAATTTGAAAACAAGAAACTGAAGATCAGAGAAACTGGGGGAACAGTCGATGCAGTGTTATACTAAAGGTGCTGTTATGTTTTGCCTCCTGATGTTGCTTCTGTGCTCAATCATTCTGGTCTTGATTTTCCTGATGGTCTTGCCTACGTAAATAGGTCCACAGGGACAGAGAATGAGATAGACCACTCCCTCAGTATTGCAGTTGGAAGAATGTTTAAGAGGGTATCCCTTTCCCTTCCGTGGGTGAATAAACACTGATGTACTCTTTGAAGATGGACATACTGAGCATTGAGCCACAGGGTTGGTGTCCGGTAACTGATGATGTTACAAGTGGTGTGACAGAGAGAACTGAGGGGGCTAGGATCTCCTTGGTGTTCTTATTTCTTGTGTGAGCTACGCTTAGCCACTTTCCGTCAAAGCACTGATGACCCTCCAGGATGTGCCAGTGTTTGTGTAATATTCTCTTGATATCTCTGGAGAGGTGAGAGAATTTCATACTACAGACGATGTTCGGCCTCTTTCTTTCTTCATGCCTGGTAGTAGTTCATCTCTGTTTGTAACCATCGCTTTTCTGACACCTTTTGAGTTGCAGTCTTCTGGGTATCCCCTGTCACGAAATCTACTGGCCATAGGTGCCACTTGATGTTCAAAGTCAGTATAGTCACTGCACACTCTCCTTAGTCGCAGGAATTGAGAGAGGGGGAGATTTTCCTTGAGATTTCTGTTGTGGAAGCTTTGTTAATGTAGGTAATGATTCTTGTCAGTGGGTTTCTTATAAATGGTAGTGTTGAAACTGTATGTGTCTTTCTTGATGAGGATGTCCAGAAAAGGAATCTCGTTGGGATGATAGTGCATTGTGAATTTAAGGTTCGGATCTAGGCTATTCAGCCATGTGTGGAATTCCTTCAGTTTCTCAGTGGTGCCCTTCCATAGCACAAGGACATCATCGATGTACCTCTTCCACAGGTGCAGTTCCTCCTGGTATGGATGTGTCTCCAAATAAAGGTACTGAAAAGATGCCACATATAAAATGGCAATAACAGGGGCCATACTAGCACCCATAGCAGTCCCTTTGATTTGTTTAAAAAATTTTTTCCTTGAAAGCAGAATTAATTTTCTTGGAGAGCTATGGAAGCAACTGAACTATGAAGGCAGTAGGTACTATCGTATTTGTCTCTCTGTCATTTAGAACATCGGTAATAATCTACAGAGCTTGTTGTTGGCACACTTGTTTGTGTGTGTGTGTGTATATATATATATATATATATATATATATATATACACACACACACACACTATTATTTTGTTATATATTTTTATAGTGTTCAGTTAATATATTTTTAATATTCTTTTAAATGTGTATGTTCTGATTTATCGGTACTCACGTTTAGTAGATAATTGGTACACTTGAATTGTTTCTGTATACGTGTTTGCTTTTATTTATGTTTATTTGCAACTAATATATTTATATGTTATTTCATGTTAGACCCCTGAGACAGGGGTTTATATGCCGAAACACGGCCCGTGTCTGGTCATTTCTATAATAAAAAGGACATCGGATCTCAACCCTGAAGGCCCAGTGTTGCTTTTTTTTTTGTTCTGTACTCTTTTGTATGCTGTTTTACCTCTCTCTTATGACATGGATGCCATTTTTAGGGCATAGCCCATAGAAATTTACCCGGCACTGGCCTTGTTCTAAAATTTCTGAAGTTGTTGTCAAAGCTCCTGAAAAGCTCCACTCCAGCCCATCCAAATCTAATTCAGTCTCCATCAGTGCACAGACTGTAGAAGTCAACCCATCACTGGCTTTCCTACCTAATCTCCCCTAATCTTCTTTGGATCCGATCCATCTAAGCAGGATTACTTTGTGTTTGTCCCACGCGTTTTTGAATTCCATTCCCGACTTCATTGGAAGAAACGCAGTATGGACGCTCTTGCCATGGCTGTGACAACACCTGTGGAACTTCTCTACCAAGTAAGGGATGGCTCTGCTGGTGCTAGAGTGTCGATTTCACTTGACTTGGAATGCTGACTCGGTGTACTCCTTAGCCATTAAGGTATTGTTGCCACATTAAGCAAATCCACTGCACTGTCAAAGGAGGCGTACTGTACTGCACACGTTCTATGTGGAATGAAGTCTAATCACAGAGGATCCCCTGGAGTATCAAAGGACATGAATAAGTCTAAATTTGCCATCTTCTTTATTGGTAATAGCTGCTAGGTGAGAGGGTAATTTCATCAAATAGTTTGGATTGGAAGGGACTAACTACATAACCTCATTTGAGCCCTGTATTTGGTCAGTTGCTACATGATCCAGTTCCAGCTCTGTATTTTATCAATTAAAGTGGCAAATCAAGAAGCATATTTTTGTATTAGCAAAGTAAGTATTGCTGATGGTGTCGGTATAGAGAATCTAAAGCCATCTTTGAACCCAAATGGCAGCATCTCAGGAGGTCCCTTACTGGCAAGCTGATATAGCATATGATTTGAAAGCTGTTTTCATTGGTACTCTGCTAAACATCAATTATGTTCTGAGTCTGCATATTTATTGACTGTGTCCTGTTAGAATGTGGTAAGGTAATCTGCTACTCAATCTTGGGCAATGATCGAAAGCACTGCGCTGTTCCAAACAACTTTCTAAAAATAGATGCACTGGGCAGGGCTGGGAGCCACCATTTTCGAGGCGGCGCCAATGGAAGAGGAGGGAGGCCATCTTCCTTCTCTAATGAAGGTAGGGGGGGGGGGGGGTGGGGAAGGGCTGCTAGACCACCAGGTCAAAGGGGGGGGGATTGGCTCGGGGCCCACTAGGCCACCAGGGCTCCATTTGAGGGGATGCTAGGGGGGTTAGGGGGGCTGGAGACCCACCAGATCTCCACCCCCCCTGAACATGGGTTGGGTCGGGGCTGCTGCATTGAGGGGAATGGGGGGCATGCTAGCATGCAAATGCATTCTGGGCAGGGCTCACCATTCCTCCTCAATGGTTTGCAAACCCTAACACAAGCTCCGAGCTGATGTAAGGTTTGCCACAGACAGCGCGCCAATGTTTGGCTCGCTGATCATTGGGGAGGAATTTGCATGCTACTCGCTAAGAGCCCTGATTTGCATGCTAGTTGCATTCAGAGCCTGTGAGCTCATTGTTTTACGCACTCAGGGGCTCTGATCATGGGATGGTAGCAAAAGCTGGTGCTAGTATGGCACTAACAGCCTCAAGCTCCTGCATTTGCTTCTGATCATCGGCCCATCTGTGGCTTTGTCAGTAGCAGGTTTGTGGGTTTGGAGCTCATTGGCAATAGAACTTAAAGTTGAGGCAATTTCGAAAGCAATTTAAAGCATGATTGTTGCAGTTGTCTGGGTCTTAATGCATCTGAGTAAGTGGAACCAATGTTTTAGCCATCATGATGGCAAGACCCACACAACTATAACAATCATGATACCAGCCATGAAAGCCTAAGAGAACAAAATTTAAAGTATATTTCTTTCAAAAAGTGGTGTGGTGTTTTTTTTTTTTATTTTAGTTTTTTTGTGATGTCTCTTTAATGTTTTTGTTTTTCTTTGTTGTGGATGCTTATTGCAAACTGCAGTAAATTGTTCTTGGCTGATTTTGCAGTATAACACCTTTACCAAACAAGCCAGCAAGCAAAGCGCCTGTCATCCTAGTCCAGTTAACTGGTGAAGGAGCCCAAGGTGGGTGACATCATCACTTAACGCCCATGCCCAACATTAGTACAAGGTGTTTCTTGTACCCAACAAGATACCAATAATGCTTGGTTCGTAAATATGGTACAAATATGTCTCTATTTACAGAGAGTTCCGATACAACCATTCTAGTTGAATTGCTAGTCTGATATAACAGCATTGCCCTTGATATTCTATGATATAATGATGAAAAAGCAAAAGGGGGTGACCAATTGTGCCAAGTGTCCCTAAATGCCTCATTGAATTTTAACTATGTGAAACCTTTTTTTTTTTTTAATTATTTTTTTATCACTTTTATTATTTTACAAGTTTCACTTGCAAAAAGGAAATACAAAGATATATATATATATTTTTTTTCAAAATCAGTAAGAAATTATATCAAACACATTATTTACCTACTATCAATCTCTTCCGTAGACTACAAATAAGATAAAGAGGGGGGGAGTGATTTACAGGTGAGGAGATCCAAAATTCCAAAGAAAATAATAATAATATTTAAATAGCCTGGCCTAAATTCCCACTAGTTTTATACTTAATCAGTTGTCCTATCTCTCATTCCTTCGGTCTATTAGATAACTTTTTCATATCTAAAAAGGTTCATAGTTGTTCTGGCTCAAAGAAAGCGTATTTATTCCCTAGAAATCTTATTAAGCATTTGCATGGGTATGCGAATAGGAATGTTGCTCCCAGAGCCCTTGTCTCTTCTCTAAGAGCAAGAAACTGTTTCCTCCTGTCCTGTGTCGTCTTTGTAACATCTGGAAAGATCCAAATTCTCTGTCCACAAAGTATTTTTGAAGAATTCTTAAAGTGCAGCTTCATTACCGAATTCAAATCTTGTTCAAATACAAACGAAACTATTAGGGTTCTTCATTGAGTCACTTCAGACAATGATTGTTCCAGAAATGCTGATATATCTTGAATTTCCTGTGCTGGTTCTTGATTCAAAGTCATACTCCTTAATCCTTTAATTTCTTCTCCGATCTGTGGAGATATTGGCAAGTAATAAGTCTTATTAAATGATGGAATAGCCGCAGAAGGGTATTGTAAAACTTCCAGTAGGTATTTCTTGAAGAAATCCGTCGAACTTATACCAGTAACCATAGGAAAATTCAATAATCTTAAATTGTCGCCTGTTGTAATTCCCAGTTTGTTCTATTTTCATATGTGTCAAAGCTTTATCCTTTATTACTACTCCAGTAATAGATTTTAAGTCTTTAACCTCTTGTTGAATCTGTGATATTTGATTCATTGAATCCTGCTTAACGTTTTCTAATGAAGTTAAAGTTTCAACTTTACTCACGAGAAGAGAGGTTTCCTGGGTTGATTTAGAAACAACCGTTGTTAAGTTCTGAATAGCTCTGCAAATAGACTCCAGAGTAATCTCCATGGGAGCAACTAACTCCAAGATCGTTTCACCTGCGGTCTAGGCTGATGCACTGCCGAACAAGGTCCCACTGCTATTGACTCCCGATTTGGCTGGGCCTTCTGCTCCTCTCCCAAGGAACGCAGGGCAATGAGAAGGATTAAGATCCAGAGGTGATAATGATGTCACTATCCCCAAGAGAGCCATCACTCCTCCTTCGGCTCTCAGCTCAGTGTCAGCCACTCCGATATGTGGGACGCTCGTTGCTTAGCGATCGATTGTCTGCTGGTTCGGGGACGATGTTCTGGCCAGCGGCAGTTGGCCTTTCACCATCCCCTTCCTTTTAGTATGAGGCTTGAGGATAGGAAATATGATAGTGGAAACGCCAGCAAACAACTCTGATCGAGCAGCAAACGTGCTCAGGCTGCCATCTTGACACACTCCCTGTAAAGTCCTTGGAATCTTAATTTAGCCCTCTCTGTGCTTGTTCAACCTGTTTTTGAGCCTCTGTCATCCATCTCTATTAAGGATCTTACTCTGAAAGCAGTTTTTCTAGTAGCTATTTCTTCGGTGAGACGTGTTTTCTGAATTGCAAGCTCTCTCCTGCAGATCTCCTTTCCTGGAGTTTCTACACGATCGTGTTGTTTTACGACCTGTTCCATCTTTTTTACCAAAGGTTTTGTCGTCTTTTCATATTAATCAGCCTATCGTTCTGCTGTCCCTAGGGTTTTCTACGGGATCGGAGGATCAACGATTGCTTCATAAGCTCGATGTTCGAAGAGTTTTGCGTCAGTATGTCAAGTGGACTGAAGAGTTTCGATGGTCAGACCGCCTCTTTATTTTACTAGGGGGCAGACGCAAAGGTTTGGCAGCTTCTAAATCCACTTTAGCTAGATGGATTAAAGAAGTCATTGCTTCAGCTTATCTTCTTAAGGGTAAGCCTATTCCAGATGGTGTTAAGGCCCATTCGACTAGAAGTCAGGCTGCATCCTGGGCAGAGTATTCTTTGGCATCTCCGGTAGATATTTGTAAAGCGGCTACCTGGTCTTCTCTCCATTCCTTTGTTATACATTACAGAGTGGATATTCAAGCATGTCAGGACCCTGTGTTCGGTCAAAGGGTTCTGTCAGCGGGGCTGCTTCTGTCCCTCCCTTAAGTGACTGCTTTTGTACTTCCCATCAGTCTTCCTGGGCCGGTCCGGAGGGACGATAAGGAAGCAGAAATTAGGTCCTACCTGCTAATTTACTTTCCTTTAGTCCCTCCGGACTGGCCCAGATCCCTCCCTTTATAGTTTTAAGTTTTTCATAGTAATTTCTCGCATTTGTCTTTATATAAACAGTGAACTAAACTTTTTGCAGTAGTTTCTTGCATTTGTCTTTATGGAAACAGTGGTTGTTTTCCTAACATTTGTTGTTTAAAAAAAAAAAAAAAGAGACACACTGTTTGTAGATGCATGCTGGCTATTTTCCCTGGCTGTACAATCTAGCGGTGCACACATTCTTCACTTTTCTCTCTTATTTCTTATTGCTTTGATACTGATATACTGAGACTTGGAGGAGCTGAGCTCGATTCCTGTTGGCTGTCAAGATTCAATGTTCTGAGTCTTCACCTGCTGGAAGGGGTGCACAACCCATCAGTCTTCCTGGCTGGTCCAGAGGGACTAAAGGAAAGTAAATTAGCAGGTAGGACCTAATTTCTGCTTGCTGCCTGATTAATCTTGTAATCGTGATCCACATTGAACTAGTGGTCTGGTATATGCGGAATACAAGAATAAATGCTATGCTATACCTTGGAGGCTAGTGAAGCAGAAGGAGACAGAGCAGGACTAATAAGTTCTTTGCATCACAACCACAATAATGACTATCTAAAATGAATGTTTTTTGATCCACCAATTAAGTTCCACCACCTTCAGGTTTTTTGGCCCACCAATTAAGTACCACCACCAGCGACTGCAGCAATCTCGCTGTTAGAATCGCTATACATTATACATATATGTGCACACACACCTACTCCTACCCATACCTTTTAATATAAATACAGTTGTATTAAGTACTGTTCTGCAAGCTGCGGATGTTATTCAGCTTAATAAAGGCATCTGTAGATGCCCTTTTTTGTCAAATATTAGAAGCACTCTTTAAAAAAATATATATTAAATGTTACACCTTTTAATTAGTCACATCATCAGACTGGCCCTTTTTAGATACTGCTCATCAGCCTGTAAAGCTGAGAGTCCCATGCCATTACTAGTCTCTTTAAATCCAGCACCCTTTCCTCACAACGCGCCCTTAGCCAGTGTGGTTGGCGATATGCTGCGTTGCATGCTGAAAAACACTTGCTGGTTCTAGCACAGAGAAGGCACACAGATGATGAAATCCTCTCCTTAGCAGATCTGTAGGATGTCACACTAGTCGCATCGAGAGAGAGAATGACCACTTGTTCTGCAGGGAAGTTGAATCCAGATGCACGGTTTCAGGTTCCTCCTGAGGCCCATGCAGTCTGTCCGTCGTCACACATATTGGATTATATACTACTACTACTACTAAACATTTCTAAAGCACTACTAGGGTTACGCAGCGCTGTACAGTTTAACAGAGAAGGACAGTGCCTGCTCAAGGAGCTTACAATCTAAAGGACAAATGTGCAGTCAGTCAAATAGGGCAGTCAAATTGGGGCAGTCTAGATTTCCTGAATAGAGGTATAAAGGTTAGGTGCCGAAGGCTACATTGAAGAGGTGGGCTTTGAGCAAGGATTTGAAGATGGACAGGGAGGGGGCTTGGCGAATGGGCTCAGGAAGTTTATTCCAAGCTTAGGGTGAGGTGAGGCAGAAAGGGCGGAGCCTGGAGTTGGAGGTGGTGGAGAAGGGTACTGAGAGGAGGGATTTGTTCTGTGAGTGGAGGTTTCGGGTGGGGAACGTAAGGGGAGATGAGGGTAGAGAGGTAATGAGGGGCTGTGGACTGAGTGCATTTGTAGGTTAGGAGGAGAAGCTTGAACTGTATGCGGTAGCTGATCGGAAGCCAGTGAAGTGACTTGAGGAGATGGGGGGGGGGGGGGTGATATGAGCATATCGGTCCAGGCGGAATATAAGACGTGCAGCAGAGTTCTGAACAGATTGAAGGGGGGCTAGATGGTTTAAGTGGGAGGCCAGTGAGGAGTAGGTTGCAGTAGTCGAGGCGAGAGGTAATGAGAGAGTGGATGAGAGTTCGGGTGGTGTGCTTCGAGAGGAAAGGGCGAATTTTGCTGATGTTAAAGAGAAAGAAGCGACAGGTCTTGGCTATCTGCTGGATATGGGCAGAAAAGGAGAGGGAGGAGTCGAAGATGACTCCGAAGTTGCGGGCAGATGAGATGGGGAGGATGAGGGTGTTATCGACTGAGATAGAGAGTGGAGGAAGAGGAGAAGTGAGTTTTGGTGGAAAGACGATAAGTTCGGATTTGGCCATGTTCAGTTTCAGGTGGCGGTTGGACATCCAGGCCGCAATGTCAGATAAGCAGGCCGATACTTTGGCCTGGGTTTCCGCAGTGATGTTTGGTGTGGAGAGATAAAGCTGGGTGTCGTCAGCATAAAGATGATATGGGAAACCATGCGATGAGATCAGTGAGCCCAGGGAAGAGGTGTAGATTGAAAAAAGAAGGGGTCCAAGGACAGATCCCTGGGGAACTCCAACAGAGAGCGGGATGGGGGTGGAGGAAGATCCATGAGAATGTACTCTGAAGGTACGGTGGGAGAGATAAGAGGAGAACCAGGAGAGGACAAAGCCCTGGAACCCAAATGAGGACAGTGTGGCAAGAAGTAAATCATGATTGACAGTGTCAAAAATGGCGGATAGGTCGAGGAGGATGAGGATGGAGTAGTGACCTTTGGATTTGGCAAGGAACAGGTCATTACAGACTTTAGAGAGTGCCGTTTCTGTCGAGTGTAGAGGGAGAAAACCGGGTTGAAGTGGATCGAGGATGGCACGAGAGGAGAGAAAATCAAGGCAGCGGCTGTGAACAGCGTGTTCAAGTATCTTGGAGAGGAAGGGTAGGAGGGAAATGGGGCGGTAGTTGGAGGGACAGGTAGGGTCTAGTGATGATTTTTTGAGGAGTAATGTGACTACGGCGTGCTTGAAGGTGTCAGGGACAGTTGCAGTAGAGAGAGAGAGAGGTTGAGGATATGACAGATGATGGGGGGGGGGGGGGGGTTGACAGTAGGAGGGATGGTGTTAAGTAAGTTGGTGGGGATGGGTTCAGAGGAACAAGTGGTGCATTTCGAGGAGGAAATAAGGTGGGCGGTGTCCTCTTAAGTGATATCAGGAAAAGAGGAGAAGGAGGCCTGGGTACGTTGGTTGAGTGAGTGGGTTGAAGGGTGAAGAGGAGGAGGTGGCTTGGTAGTGAACTTAAGGTTGATCTTCTGCACCTTGTCGCGGAAGTAGTCAGCCAGTGATTGAGGAGAGAGTGGGGGGGGGGGGGGGGGGGGGAGCGGAGGGCACTTTGAGGAGGGAGTTAAGGGTGGCGAAGAGACGACGAGTGTTGGGGCTGAGAGAATTAGTCAATTGGGTGTTGTAGTCCTGTTTGGCAAGGAATAGGGAGGACTGGAAGGAGGATAGCATCAATTTGTAATGAAGGAAATTGGTGTGGGTACGAGATTTCCTCCAGAGGCGTTCAGCAGATCGGGCGCAGGAGCGAAGGTATCGGATGCAAGGGGTTAGCCAGGGCTGGGGATTAGTACGCCTAGTGGGACGGTGGGTGGATGGTGCGAGGGTGTCCAGTGCAGAGGAGAGAGTGGCCTTGTCGACAGACTTGGAGGACATGATAGAGGGGAGGAGATTAGAGATACTAGAGGATAAGGTGGGAGGGTCTATAGCCTGGAGATTCCTGGAAGTAGTGGTTATTGTTGGGCGGGACTGAGGGGGGGAGTGATGAAGTGTGAAGGTGATCAGGTGATGATCAGAGAGAGGAAGAGCTGAGGCGTAGAAATTGGAGGGTGAGCAGGTAGAGGAGAGGATGAGGTCAAGACAATGGCTAGTTTGGTGAGTAGGGGTCGTGGAGCACAGCTGGAGGTTGAAGGAGGATGTCAGAGTGAGGAACTGAGAAGCGTAAGAGTCAGATTGGTCGTCAACGTGTATGTTAATGTCTCCAAGAATGAGGGACAGGGATGAGGGTTCAAGAAAAACGGAGAGCCAGGCATCGAAGTCAGTAAGGAAGGAAGAGGGGGACTTATCAGGGGGACAGTAAATGACTGCAACTCTGAGTGGCAGCGGGTAGAATAGACGGATGGAGTGGACTTCAAAGGATGAGAAGCAGTGAGACTGCGGTAGGAGGAGGGGTTGGAAACTACAGGAGGGCGAAAGTAGTAATCCGACGACTCCTCCGCGGCCAGCTGGGTGGGGAGTGTGGGAGAGAAGATAACCTCCATGGCATAGGGCCGCGACAGAGGCAGAGTCATCAGGGGTGAGCCAGGTTTCAGTTAGGGCGAGCAATTGAAGAGAACTGGAGATGAAGAGATCGTGGGTGAAGGAAAGTTTGTTGCAGATCGAGCGGGCATTCCACAGGGCACATGAGAAGGGGAGGGAAGAGGGGGGAGGAGGGGAATAGAGATGAGATTGGAGACATCCTTGAATCGTTTGCATGGGTAGGACGAGGACAGGTGTGGGGGTCCTGGGTTGGGATTGATGTCTCCTGCGGATAGCAGGAGAAAGAGCAAGGAGGATGGGGGAGGTGGGGCGACGAAGGCAGGATGCGCTTAGGAGGAATGGGGATGGGTTAATGGCTGGAAGGAAGTGTTGGAGGTTGAGAGCTAGGAAGGAGGAGGGGGACAGGAGAGATGGTGAGGTGGTGAGGGACGGGGGTGGGTAGGGTATTGCAGTAGTGAGCAGGATGGGAGAGGACATGGTTGGGCAGTGAGTTCCAGCGGTAGACAGCGGTAGGGGGAGGGGAAAAAGATTAGGAATGGACAGGGTAAGGAAGATAATGTGTAAAGGGGCCATAAGTAGTGACTGAGGTGTTACAGGTGCATATGTAGTGACTAAGGTGTTAGGCAGTAGATAGAGCGGGAAAGCCGGACTGGAGGCTTAAAACTGGAACAGCAGGCAGCAACTTGGAACAGAGGGGCTTGATGGGTTTATGAGCAGGCAGGTTGGTTGATGGGTTAGCAGCAGGCAGGCAGGCAGGTAGGCTGGGAGAAGGTAGGTAGATGTGCAGGCTTGAAGGCAGGCAGGTAGGCTGGGGAGGCAGGTAGGTAGATGTGCGGCTTCGGAGTTGATGGGTTAGCAGGCAGGCAGGTAGGCTGGGGAGGCAGGTAGGTAGTTGATGGGCAGGCAAGTCGATGGGCTGAGAAGCAGGTAAGTTGATGGGCTGGCGAGCAGGTAAGTCAATGGGCTGACAAACAGGCAGGTTGGTTGATAGGCAGGCAGGAAGGCAGGTTGATGGGCTGACAAGCAGGCAGGCTGGTTGATGGGCTAGCAGGCAGGGGCTGATGCGATGTGACTGGAACAAGTTGGAACGGGTGGACAGGAGCAGGCAGGAACAGACTGATTCGAACAAGCTGGAACGGGCGGACTGGAGCAAGCTGGAACGGGTGGACTGGAGCAAGCTGGAACAGGCGGACTAGAACACTGGAACAAGCATTGCAGATGGACTGGAACACTGGAACAAGTTGGAGTAGATGGACTGGAACAAGTTGGAGCAGGAGGCAGCGGAGTAGCAGGACTGGAACAAGTTGGAGCAGATGGATTGAAACAAGCTGGAACGAACGGAATAGAACAAGCTGGAACGGATGGACTGGACTGGAACAAGCTGGAGCAGACGGGATGGAACAAGCTGGGACAGTCTGGAGCAGAAGATAGTGGAGGAGCAGAACCGGAACAGGGATTAAGTTTGCTGGTCCACAGTTGATGTGTCCACAGTACCGGTACCACTTCCTATTCAATGGCCTCCTTGGCAGGGTTTCCACTTAGAGGGTGATGGGTTGGGGCTAGCTAGCGGGAAGATTACCCATTCAGGTTCAGGAGAGCATGGGCAGGTTTCTCGTTTACCTCTGTCGGCGCAGGTCCGCTTCAGTAGTGTTCTCTGCGATTCAGGTGACTCGATCAGCTCCATGTGGTCAGGATGTGTCCATGTGGCGCACCCAATTGCCGGAGGTGTCCCGGGTCTTGTCACGCGACGTGCAAGTCCAGGTCATTCTACGGCTCTCCGGTTCTCCGGCCGTCTGCTGCAGTCCTCCTCTGGCCTGTTTCCCTGTCCTCTCTCACTTTTAGGTTCACGCCTCGCTCTTCTCTCTGCACCAGCTGAGTTCCACCTCCGTGGTCGCTCAGGCTGGTCAGGTCGTCGGCCCTGGAGATGGGACAACGGGCGAGCGGCTAGTCAGGAGGAGGGCTGAAGGTGCGCGGTACCAGGGTTTCCTGTCTCCGACAGGCGGCCGGCGGGGTTGGAGGTAGGTGAGGCCGAGATGCAGTGTGGTCTCGTTGCTATTTTGTCGGGTTCTCCCTAGCGGCTCAGATCGGGGAACCGGTCGATTGTGGTCCGGTTCGGCTCCGCAGTTTCTCACGCTGCGGTTACCCACGAAATCGGGCCGATCCGTGCCGATTTCGGGCTGGTCCGCTACAGGTGTATACCTTCAATTTGATCTTAAAATCTTTTCTTAAAATATATTGTGGGATATATTTGATAGAGTGAAATTGAATGCTATTCAGACAGTGTTTTTATGACTCTTGGGTGGTGATGCTGTTTTCATTAAGAATAAACTCAAGCTAGCTATGACATTATCCCTCATATGGTGTCCTATGATAGCTAGCTAACCCATTCTTGGTTGTAATTTAAGTCCATAGCTCTTGTTCCTAAAATTTTGAACATTTAGGATGTTGTCATAATTGTCCCTGTGCAGAATTTCTCAAATATTTAGTAATGAATATTGGCTGCTGTTTGAAGAACAACTACTGGGATTTCTATGGATGGAAATCTGTTCCGTGAGGCAAACGATTGTGGAGTAACTGGTTGTCCCATGATATCACATAACATGATAAGCAAAGAATGAGTATGAGGGTTCACTGCCACTAAATATAACCAGTGTTCTACCTAGAAATTTTTGCAAGCCAGGTGGCATGAAGGAGTAGCTGGATAGGGGAGGGGAAATACTGCGCAGTTTAATAAAAGTTTCTGTAATTTAGCTGGGTAGTTAGTAATATCAGTCAGGTAGCATGTCTATCCAAAAGTTCCTGGGCAGAACACTGATGACAATGCTATAAACGCTGCATTATATAACTTGTAACCTAAATCCAGTTTGTCATAAGGCTGGTATCTATTCCTTGCCAGTGCTGAGAGGCGGACTAATGCGGGTCTCTTAGATCTAACGTCTCTCTCAGTGGCAACTCCTCTTAGAACTTCACAACCCCCTGATTGCCCCAGTTCTAGGGCTATTTAGAGATGGAGTCAGATTAAGGTCATTTAAGCCTTCTTGGGGGGGGCTTGGGACCCCTTAATTCTCAACAGTCTGTAACTATAGTTGAGTTACATAGTTGCCTGCTAGAACAGCAGCATCTTAAGTGTTTGATTGGCCTTACATTGTCATTGCATCATAATACTTTGTTACATGAGTCAGAAACATGCGTTGCCTCGTTTTTTTATTTATTTGTTTGTTTGTTTGTTTTAAAATTTTTTTTTTTTTTTTTGAACAGGAGCAACGAAGGAAGGAGGTGCTGGAGCCCTGGATGAAGATGATTTTGTGAAGGCATTTACAGAGGTTCCCTCTGTTCAGGTACTTTTCATGTTGAACTTTGGTGCTGTTTCGGTGTTCTGTAATTTCATGTGCTGCTAGTCTTTTTGTTACAAATCTGATGTCACGCCTTTTTATTTTTAAAATACAAACTTTATCCCCCTGTTTACGAAGCCGTGTGGCAATGCCGACACAGCCCATTCACAGTGAATGGGCTATGTCAGCATTAGCGCACGGCAGCCACTAGCGCAGCTTTGTAAACAGGGAGGTTAGTTTTTGACCAGTGGAAGCAGTATTTCAGAAAAAATTAACTAGTCTTAAAATATGATCCTGTATGTTTTTAGAAGAAAAAGGATAGTTAATATATACAAAAAACCTTTTCACTCTAACTTGCGGATGTTGTGCTTTTAGCAGTTCTCTTAGTGCTCCTTTTACAAAGTGGTGCTACCGATTAGCGTGCACACAAATGTGACGCCCATGTGAATTGAATGGACTAATTTGTATTCAGCATACATTTATCAGTAGTGCCGCGTCGTAAAAGGAGCCCATAGTTTTCTGCAGTCTTACTTATTTTTTTTAAATAATTAATTTTAATGCTGATTTAACTGAAGCTATGGATAGTGTGCAGTTGCTTTAGATTGATGGAAAGACTATACATCTGATGGTAAAGGTGTGTTAGGGCTATAACTCCCAGCTTTTGGCCTTTTTTCCCCACATATACTAATTGCATAATATGATACACTTAAATAGTTTTGTTAAAATAGTATAAATAAAGAGGCTATGACCTTTTGGCTTATTGTAAGGCAGCAAAGGAAATGAGAAGCATAGATGTCTAAAGGGATGTTATTCGAAACTTTCTCATGTTGATCTTCATACAGTTGCCTTTTCAACCTAATTTTATGTAGGGTGGCTAGTCAGAAAATATATATTTAGTTCTGCTTGTGCAAAACTACAGTATCTTACAAGTGCTTGCTGCTGAATGAGAAACCTGTTATAAAATGTGTACTGTTGCAAAAAATGAATTTGAGTGATGCACATTAGAAGAAGCTATTTTGCAAAAGAAAAAGTGCAAATGAGTAGTAACGTCATATAAGACTTCACACATATACAGTGATGTGAAAAGAATACCCCCCCCCCCCCGATTTCCCCTGTTAGTGCATACGTGTCACACTGAATGGTTTCTGATCTTTAAACAAAATATAGCATTAGACAAAGGGAACCTGAGTAAACACATAAGTGTTATAAATTATTACTTTATTTAAGGAACAAAGTTATCCAACACCCTTATTGCCTAAATGAAAACGTAGATGCCCCCTTAGTTAATCAACCTATTCCTTAGCCTCTGCAGTAGATGAATTCAGAAACTGGCGGATTGTGTCCGTCTACCAGCAGGTGGAGATAGAGAAAAAACTGAAGGGAGTGAGATTAGATGGCCAGCCCTTCCATCAGTTAGTATATCTTATTTCCAACACATGGTGGATGGATTCTTACCAGTTCCTGGATTCGGTGATTTTAGGGGTACTCCTGGGCTTGGTAGCCAGTTGAGGCAGGGGGTATTTTGTCACTGGAGCCATCCTTAGGGGCATACTTATTTTGTCACGTCCCTGCCTCACCCCAATAATCCCCTTCTCCCTTTCTCAGGCTTGTTTGTGGCTGCACCCTTACCTACCTCACAACAATTAAAAAAGTAAAATAAAATAAAAAAATAGTGTCAGCTGGCAAAAAAAAAAAGGAGAGAGCATTTTACAAGCCTGTAGCTTGTGCAGTACGGGATCCCAGTGCCGGAATGAGTTCTGCTCTTGAGCTTACTGTGTCTTTTTGGCGGTGAGCTTGTTGCTGGGAGGCTCGCAAACGAACTGCACGCTGTGGTGAGTGCAACTTAGGTTTACTTTTCCTTTGTTCCCTTGTCGATTGGTTTGCTACTGGGGAAATGGCAGTGGAAACTGTTAAATGGTGTTCCTGCTGTGGGAAATGTCAGAATGCGGAAGGGCAACGAATGCAGTGCTGAATGTACAGAGGCATTAGTAGGGGATGGTGCTTCCCTCTCCCCTGGTGTGGTTTCCCATGCGGGGATCTCTGATTCGCGCACCATTTTGGATTTTACTGCAGTGTCAGTCTGTGCACTGCTTCAGATTGCGCCTCCTGATTTGGCCCATGCGACGTTGTATTCAGCAGTGGGGAAGGCCAGCACTGATGCTGGCGCGGTCCCTTGCTGCTTCAAGGGCAGTGCCTGCTATGTCTGCAGGACCGGTTTCTTCTGGGAAGCTTTTTTTCATCCGATTTTATACTGCTCCTACGTCAAGCCTATTTGATGAAGCGAGCCCCTTCCTCCCTCTAAGCCAGTTCGAGGCCTTGGGGGGGGGGGCCCATTGTGATCTGGGACACAGTTTGCTGCCAGTCTCAGATGATCAGGCGCACAAGCGCAGGCACTTGGACTCCATGTTGGAGGGAGTGGTCTGTCAGCCCCCGCTGGCAGGGTGTTCAGGGGACTCTTTAAGGCCATCTAGGATGGATGACATGGAGGAGGGTGAGATTCTCCAGGAGGAGCCAGATGATCCCACAGCAGTACGTATTTTTCACAGGGAGGAGTATCTTATATCTTGGACCAATCAAGTGAGGACCCCATAACATGTAATCTTCTAAAGGGAGTACCCTTGTCCATGGCGGATTGGAAGGTAGTAACCACAGATGCCAGTCTTTTCGGTTGGAGAGTGCATTTCCAGAATTGCATAGCTCAAGGGAATTGGATATCTACTGACTAAATCTGATTGATCAATCATCTGGAGTTGAGAGCTATTCGCAAAGTAGTGCTCTCCTTTATCAAAATTTTTCAACTGAGTGGTTAGTCTTTTCTGACAATGCTACAGCAGTTTCTCTGAATGTGACACTAACCTTGTAAGCACATCATCATCTTTGTTGGGTGGAAATGTACCCAGTGAGCCTTTCAGCAGTACATGTAGCTGGAATTCAGAATCTTTATGCAGATTTCCTCAGCAGACACCCTCTAGGTCCAGAAGAGTGATAGTTGTTAAAGAAGGCTTTCAATCTTATCACAGTATGTTGGGGCATTCTGATTGTGAACCTAATGTGGTGAGAGAGAATTCCAAGATGACCTAATATTTTGGTCATCAAAGGTTGTGGTTGCCCTGAAATGATTTCCTTTGTCTTCTCGCTTTGGCTAATGATAGGCCAGGTACTTTGAAGAACCGCACATCATCCTAGCCTCTTGATTCTAGTGGCTCAGGAGACCATGGTATGCAGACCCTGATTGTCGACAAGTAGATTTGCCATTATGCTAGGGTACAATACTCATGGAATATCTGTCCCTCTTTGGTTTTATGCCTTGGCTTTTTAGAGGTCGAGATTCAGGCATAGAGGACTGCATTTTCACTTTGCTTCAAGCTAGAAAGTGTTCCACTTTGGCAGTGTACACAAGAATCTGGAGACCCCTTCCCCTTTCTGCTCTTCTGTTACACATATTCTTGTCTTCCATCAGCAGGGTTTAAAGAAAGGTTTGGCTCTAGGTTCTTCGAATGTTCTAGTCACAGCTCTGGCTTTTTTTTTTTTTTAGAGACTATTTGGAAATGGCTTTCATCGCTGTGCATTCAGGTGTGGTGTGCTTTTTGAAAGGAGTCATTCATCTCTGACCTTCTGTTTGAACTTCAAACAAAGTGGAATCTAAGGGGCCCTTTTACAGAGTGGCAGAAAGCCCATTGTGGGCTCACCGCTCTTTCGGGCGTATCACCGGCCCAGCGTGGCAGCCGGCAGTAGTCCTACCCCGAGTGCGTGCCATTTCCTGGGGGGGGGGGAACCCCTGGAAATAGTTTGTGTGATGGTAACCCGGCGATATTCAGGTATCGCTGTGCACTGCCCGGTTACTGCTGGATTAGCGTGGGAGCTCTTATCACCTCCTCAGTGGACGATGGTAAGGGCTCTCTGTCTTATGGCCATGCGGTAAGAGTTCTACCTGCTGCGGTAAAAATGACCCTGACGCATGGGCCCTTTCTCTTGCAGCTTGGTAAAAAGGCCCCTCTATCCTAGTCCTCAGATCCCTGCAATTTGCACCATTTGAGTCTCTAAAGAAAGTTGCTATTAACCCATTAGTGCCCAACGTTCCCATATGGGAGCTTATTATGGGAACATTGGGCACTAATGGGTTAAAGATCTCATTTTAAAGACAATATTTTTAGTAGTTCTTGCTTTAGCCAGCAGAGTTTGATATATTTCTCTGCTTTACGGAAGAAGGCGTTCATATTTTCACTGTTCCCTCTTGTCTTCCAGATGTGGTCTCTTCATTTCACTTGAATCAGGCTTTTCTCCTCTTTTTGGTAAAAGTTTTTCGGCAAGGGCTTAACTATCTTGAAATTATTGGTTATGTCTTGTGTATTTGATGAAGTACAGTATTTGAAGGTGACTAATGATTTCCATAGATCTGACTGTCTGTTTGTCCAAAAGACTGAGGCAGTCTCTAAGGCTACTACTATTGCTTTGCTGGTTAAAACACACTATTTCTTTTGTGTATGTTCTGACAGGTAAACAACCACCCTCATTTCTCAGAGCTTATTCCATAAGGGGAGTGATACTTCTTGGACAGATTTCCATCCTGATTGTCAATGTGTGCTTTTGTTGTTTTTATTTTTCCTATCTGTTTGTCTTCTCTACTAAGAGTTCAGGTTCTTCTGGTTGTTTGCCTTCTACAAGATTTTTTTCTCTATTCAAGCACCTTGTTTAATGTATTAAGGAAGGAATGAAAAGTTCATGTTTGATACAGGTTAGAAAGGGTTCTACTGCTTGGTTACCGAAATACTGAGTGGCTGGACTTGCTCAGGGCCCCTATAGGGCAGTGCGCACAATTCTGTATTCTGTTTCCATCTGCTAATTAATGGTCACAATCCGCAAATTTCT
Organism: Microcaecilia unicolor; assembly: GCF_901765095.1. NCBI lineage: Eukaryota > Metazoa > Chordata > Amphibia > Gymnophiona > Siphonopidae > Microcaecilia > Microcaecilia unicolor. The sequence goes on along the minus strand of NC_044031.1, from coordinate 193,874,003 downwards.
GGACTGGTCTGGTGAATCTGAAGGAAAGAAAACTGGCAGATAAAATGTAATTTCTCCTTCCTGTAAACACTTGAGCAGAAATTGGCGCTCACACTGACTGGAAGGGAGGCATTAAAAAATAAGAAAAAGAAAAGATCTGCAGACTAGACTCCCCAACCACTGACACTACCATTATCCCTGCTCATAAATCTCCTACCCCCATGAGGGCTATCTAGTTCAGAGCACCCCTGGCATGGGCAAGGCACATGGAACTCCTGGACCATAGAGCCCCCAGTGTTACTAGCACTCCTCCTTCCCCAGACCAATGATACTTACCTGATCTGGGTCAATATCCTTCTTTCACTTTCACCATCTTATTTGGCAGACTGATCACTAGAAGCGCAGGGGAGGCATTGCTTTTATAGCAGTGAGTTCCAGCACACTGCTAGGGGTCAGGCTATATTTTTTCAAGATTGTGGGATGAGAAAGATACCAATGGACAGTCTGCTGGCTCAGTTGCTATATTACTGTGGGGAGTTGGGTCTAGTGACATCAGAGGCTTTCTGGTCCAGGGCTGCCTCCTGCAGGAGTATCTGGGCTTGGAGTGCCTTGGACCTGATAACCTCTTGGGGGTTGCAGCCTTCTGGGTTAAAATGGTGCACTTCTTTGGAGATGACCCCTTTCCTCCTGCACTGCATCTTTTATATAACTCTGAGCTGGAGAAAAGATTCAGAGCTATGAGACAAGTTAAAAAAAAACAAACTAGAGTGGAGGAAGTGACGTCACCGATGCTGATGGCTGCCTAGCGTTCTAGCTCCCGTTCCTCGACAACTACAAAAGCTATAAAAAGCAATCACCAGCCTCTTTGGAGCTGCCTGCAGTGTTCCCCGTTGCTCTTCATTGAAAGCAGGATGAGTAAAGCGTCTTCGGCGTGAGCTAAAGAGCAGGAGAAGTCAGCTGGCGGCGGATCGACCAAAACCGCGAAGCGCCACGAGGTAATGGCGCCGGTCTCCCCCTCTGACTCTGATTCAGCGCTGTCGTTGGCGGAATCGCGGAAACCGCATATTAAAAAAGGAATCTCAGGCGAACTTCGCCAGATACTGTCTGGAATACAAGCAGATATAAATAAATCGAGGGATGAGATCCTGGATAGAATGGAGACGCTGAGCTTTGATCTCCGCGAGCTGGGGAACAGAGTTGAAGAGGCAGAAACTAAGCTGGAAGAGCACTCTGAGTCCATGCTTTCACACGAGACCCATCTCCAAGCCTTAGACCAAAAGCATATAGAGCTAACTTACAAGCTTGACGATCTTGAAAACAGGGGAAGGAGAAACAACCTCAGATTCCGCGAAGTCCCTGAGGGCGGAGAGACCGAGGATGTCATACAGATTGTACAGACAATGTGTGCCAGCTTGCTGGGAGCCGAGGCTGCAGGGGTAAAGATTGAAATCGATAGAGCGCATAGATCCCTGGGACAGCGGCAGGAAAACAGAGCACGGGATATTATCACCCGGTTCCACCGATATGAACTAAAGGAGCAATTGCTCAACTGCGCCAGGAAAAAGCCCAACCTGGAATATGGTGGGGCCAAAATATCTGTGTTTCAAGATTTATCACAGTTCACCCTGCAACAAAGACGTCTCATGAAACCAGTCCTGGACATTTTAACCAAAGAGCAGATATCATACCGATGGGGCTTTCCTTTCTCCCTGATCTACACGCTACAGGGTGTTAAATTGAGAGTTACATCGATGGCAGAAGCTTGGAAATCCCTGCATGGGGCGGGCCTGGTGCAGACAAGCAAACCTCCAGGCGCATTAGCGCCAGCCACGAAAACAAAGCTCCAAAAGTGGCAAAGGATCCCTGCCACACCTAAAAGGAATATCCCAAAAAGAAAAGTGGCTGTGGAAGAAACCTGAACTGAAGCGGCAACCTGGTAGAATCACTCTATCAAAGGACTTGGCCAAAGATTTGGCCAGAGGGACACTGGCTGATACTGATCTCCTGGTTGGTAATGATGTAGAGAGTAACAAATGTTATGCTCTGTTTCAAGTTTTGATATGTTTTGTTCTTGGTTTATTATTGCCATCTCTTGCATAAGTGAACTTTAAGTCACTAATTAATAGAGGAAATGGTAATTAAGGTAGTGGGAAACACTGTGTATGATGTTGTACAGTTATAAGAGACTATGAAGAGGGAAAGTTTAAGGTGTTGGATGGCGGGTAGGGACCAAGTATGTGGATGGGTGATTACGGATGCCCAAGTTGTGTTCTTGACCCTGGTGATGACGTAGGGTAACTCGGGGGGGGGGGGGGGGGGGGGGGGGGGGGGGGGGCTGGGTCGCCTGGATGCTGGTGTGTTACTTCCTCATTTCCCACTATTGGGACTTGAGCCCTTTAGTTGGTGTCAGACAGGGGGGGACGGGGTGGGTAAGGGAAGGGGGGGGTTATCAATGGGGGGAGGGAGGACTGGGGAGGGTTGTGGGCACCACTGGTACTGGTTAGCACAAAGACATGAAGTGGATGGATCCCACTCAGTGGGAACCATAGCTGATGTAACATCCCAGGAATGAGTACAGATTTAAAAATTTTATCATATAATGTTAAGGGGCTGAACATGCCTCAGAAAAGGCAGAAATTTTTCAAAGAGCTGCAGCTGCTAAAACCACACATTGTACTATTGCAGGAGACTCATCTCCGCAGGGCACATGAGCGACTGTTAACCCACCCAGAATACCCAAGCGCCTTCTTCGCTTCCTCTGCAGATGACTCTAGAAAACGTGGGGTGGCAGTTTTGTTTCATAAATCAATATCGGCCCAAATAATGAGAATTAGGCGAGACCCGGGAGGGCGTTTTTTGCTCTTGCAAATTGTTCTGGATCATGTAGACCTCACACTCGCATCGCTATACGCCCCAAATGAGCACCAGGGGACCTTCTACACCAAAATGAAAAACATACTAGCTACATTTACCCGGGGTTCCTTGATTATGGGGGGTGACTTTAACGAAGTTATGGATTCTGTGTTGGACAGATCCGGGAGACCTCAGCACCTGATATCTAAGGACTCATTGGCGCTGGGCTCCATGGTCCACTCACTGGGGACCCTGGACATTTGGAGACTAAGTCATATGACAACTAGGGACTATACATTTTTCTCTCCCGTACATAAGTCGTATTCCCGGATCGATTACCTCTTCCTTGATGTCACATTAGCAGAGAGGGGCCCGAAAGCAGAAATTGGCCGCATAACAATCTCAGACCACGCTCCAGTTTGGGTAATCCTGCCGACCATTAGAGCAGAGGTCAAAGATCAAAGATGGACACTTAACACAGATCTATTGCTGGAGGGGGAGGTGGTGGAAGGCTGTAGGAAGGTCTTGAAAGAGTACTTGGAGTTCAACATGGAATCGGGCCCTCCCCTCAGTGTAGTGTGGGACGCTATGAAGGCAGTCTCAAGAGGCTACTTTGTACAGATAGCTAGTAGGCGAGCGAGGGTTCGTAGGGCCCAGCTGGCGCAGTGCCTGGAAAGGATTAGGATCCTGGAGGCACAGCACAAACAAAGTGGTTCCTCTGCTGTTTTGGAGGAGCTGCGAGGACAGAGGCTCCAGCTGGACTCTATTTACTCCGAGCAACTAAGTTGGCTACAATCCAGAAATAAAGTTCGATCATACGAATTTACTAATAAGGCAGGCCGCCTCCTGGCTATAAAGTTGCGCAGGCAAAGAGTGGACCGAACGGTCACTCACATTAGGGACTCGAAAGGCGACTTGCTGAATACATCTGAGGCCATACGGAGGCGCTTTAGTGAATTTTATCAGGAACTATATGCACAGGAGACGAACCCACCTGAAGATACTATCTTGGACTACCTGGCTGAGAGTGACCTGGCCTCCATAACCAGTCAGCAAAGGGCTGCCCTAGATGCGCCGGTCACCCCGGTTGAGGTACAAAAAGCCATTCAACACCTACCCTCGTGTAAATCACCAGGGTTGGACGGTTTCCCTAATGAATTCTATAAGAAATTTACCACCGAGTTAGCCCCACTGTTGGCTGACTTATTTAACTTAATTGGGAAAGGAGAGTCTTTGCCTACCTCCATGCTGGAAGCGTGGATTGCGGTACTGCCCAAGCTGAATAAAGACCATAAGGAATGCGGGTCCTTCCGTCCTATATCCGTCTTAAACGCTGATGTCAAAATTCTAGCTAAAGTCCTGGCTAACCGACTGGCACCCTTGCTCCCAGCTATTATCCACCCCGATCAGGTGGGATTTGTCTCCTATAGAAAAGCTACTGATAACACTAGGCGAGTGATCGATTTAATGTACCTGGCTAGAAGAATGAAGAGGCCTCTATGCCTCCTTAGCTTGGACGCTGAAAAGGCCTTCGACCGGGTGCATTGGCCATTCATGTACAAGGTGATGGAGACCTTTGGGATAGGACCGCAGTTTCGTGGATGGATCCAAGCATTCTACAGTTCTCCTAAAGCCTGTATTCGTGTTAACGGGGGTAACTCAGGGATGATACCTTTACACAGAGGCACTAGACAGGGCTGTCCTTTGTCCCCTCTATTATTTGCAATGGTAATGGAGCCATTTGCAACTCGGCTTAGAGCTAATCCAAATATATCAGGACTTTCCATGGGTGGGAGAATACATAAATTAGCCCTTTTCGCAGACGACGTCTTGTTATTTGTTACTCACCCCCTGACCACTTTCCCTGGGCTCCTGCGGGAGATAGAGGAATACTCGACTGTGTCGGGATTTAAAGTTAATATGTCCAAATCTGAAGTTTTGAATGTTACCCTTCCGACGGAGCTCATGGAGTCGCTGAGGACTTCCTATGCCTTCAGATGGGCTGGCAAGAGCATTCGTTATCTGGGGGTTAACCTGACGGCAGACCTCTCGGATCTTTATTCGGTTAATTATAAAGGTTTGGCAGAAGCACTTATTGAGGACTTGGGTAAATGGGGGGATCTTGCTCTCTCATGGTTTGGCCGAATAGCAGCAGTAAAGATGAATGTCCTGCCGCGCCTGCTCTACCTGTTTCAGGCTCTCCCAATCAAAATGCCACGTAAATTTTTATCAATGCTACAGGACCGTATTATGCGCTTTATCTGGGCGGGTAAGCGTCCGCGCTTGGCACGCACGGTCCTGTACCAGGATAGGGCGAGAGGAGGGCTGGGAGTACCCAACCTGGCTTGGTATTATAGAGCAGTCCAGGCACGCGCAGCAGTGGAATGGTTTCAGGATTACCCGGATAGGCAGTGGGTGCAGCTTGAACAATACACTTTGGGTGAAAGGTCGTTAGGGGCCCTTATGTGGATCCCTGGCTCGTTTAGGTCTCTGGAGGCAGGACTCTGCCCTTCAGTATATGTCACCCTTTCCAATTGGGATAGCATGTTCTTACACCGACGTACATCACTGTCTCGTCTGTCCCCCATAGCTTATAATCCACTGTTTTACCCTGGAACGACAAAAGGAGTGTTCACAAGATGGTACACTGGAGGTTTGCGAATGTGGGGTCAATTATTCGAGGGTGAGAATTTGTTGTCTTATCCTGCAGCTCTTGAGAAGTTCCCGATAGTGGGGTCAGACCGGTATGCTTACCTTCAATTGGCATCTTTTCTTAAGACAAGGGCAGTTCGGGAGGTTATGGCCAGGGAGCAAACAGCACTAGAGAATATTTGTGAGGGTCCACCTAAGACTACCGGGCTGGTCTCTCGCCTTTATCACATTATTAACAGGCAATCACCGAATTATACACTTCACAGGAAGAGTTGGCAGAGGGAGCTGGGTATGGACTTGGAGGAGGCAACCTGGGAAAGGATGGAGCGGGCTGTGGTGAGAGTGTCGTCTCATGTGCCCTTCAAGGAAAATGCGGTGAAGGTGCTGTATCGTTGGTACTTGACGCCTGAGCGTCTCCAGCGCATATACCCTACCCTGACGGGGCTGTGCTGGAGGGGTTGTGGGGTGCGGGGCACAGCTGGGCACATATGGTGGACCTGTAAGAAGGTCAGGGCTTATTGGAGATCGATCCATAGCAGGTTACAGAGGTGGACGGGCAGACCAATACCTTGGAGCCCAACCTTCTTCTTATTCTCTGGGGGAGCTGCAGGTCTTTCTAGCACTCAGCATATATTTGTGGGACAGGCTATAACCGCTGCAAGAGTTATAATTGCTGCCCATTGGAAACAGCCCATGACCCCGCCCATTACCAGATGGGTCCAAAAATTGAGGCATGTCTGCGAGATGGAAAAACTTCTAGCGGAAAGGCGTAATCAAATATGTAGATGGCACCAGATCTGGGACTCTTTTCTCCTTCATGTATAATCTGATTGAAGTCTTCTGTTAAGGTGGTGCTCGGAAGGGCGGGTGGGTGGGGGAGGGAGAGTGGGATGGGGCAATTTGTGATCAGAGAGCGTATGAAGCGGGGACTAGTATACATAAATAAAAACTCTGAAAAAGTGAAGTTTTGGAATTGTAAATCTGAACAATTTATTTGACATTTCAATACAGTAAGAACTGTTCTTTTGGTATACAAAGATATCATCACTCTGTTTTGTCTTGTATATATGCTACATCTTAAGAGACTTTTGGCTTACATAAGTGACATGTAATATGACTTGCATGATGTATTATGTTTCAGATGTCTTGTATTACTTATTAATAAAGACTTCTTAAAAAAAAAAAAAAAAAAAAAAACCAAACCAAACAACCCTTTAGTTCAGTTTTTAAATTTGGGAGCAATTTTAGGTCTTTGTATGCATTTTACATGCCCATTGCACTACCCTTTCGTTGTATTGCTGATTTTCCCATATTAAAACAATCTTAACTGCATATGTAGTAAGATTAACATGGGAAAATCAGGGTAAACTACTGAGGTAAAGGATAGCTCAGTTTATATCATGGCTTCAGTTTTTTTCTCACGTTTTCTCAGCAAGTTTTGTTTGGGTCCTTACAAGGTTTTTTTTGTTTGTTTTGTTTTCGTGTTTTAATTCTACCTATCATATTTAGAAGAACTGAAAAAGCTTCCCTATGTGATCTCATTATTTGTTGATAGCAAGATGTTTTCTGAATAAAAGGTAGCTAATATAGCACCTTGAAGGCTCTGACATTTTTGCTGTTATGGAAGAATAGTATCATTAGGTTTGGTAGTCAGATGTAAAATGATTCCTGGTAACGTAGAATTTCTAAACTAAATATTATATTTCTTGTTTAATTTCATTTATACTTTCAGATCTATTCCAGTCGAGAACTTGAAGAAACATTAAACAAAATCAGGGAAATTCTTTCAGATGACAAACATGATTGGGATCAGCGAGTCAATGCGGTATGCTTTTCCTACATTCTAAGAAATATTCCTAATTTCACACATCTTTAAAAGTTTATTATAACCTCATATTTATTTTCAGTGCTTAACACTGAATTTGATTGGTTTGAGAAGGATGGGAGGAAGAATTTACATGAATGTGGAGGATATTTTTCAAATGTGTGTATGTTAATTGAAAAGTGAGGTGCTTCAACTCATGACATCCAGGATTTTGATAAAGAGCAAGATTTAGGAGCAGAACTGAAAAAGCTGTAGCTAGGTTTTTCTAAATATAAAATGTGGGTTGCTGTTAGACCTGTATGCAGAAGTGTGGGATAATACATGTAAAAAATACAGACTGCATCAAAGAAGACTTGAATTTGATGTCAAATGAAGGAAAAATTAATCACTAAACCAAGGGTATTTGTTGCTTTGATTTAGAGGATCATTGACTAGTTTGATGATGAATGCCAAAGAGAATTCAAATCCTAATAGTACCACTGTAAAAAGGTTTAGATTGGTTGTTGCATAAGAAAGTAATTTGATGAAGTTTGGGCAAGAAACATTTTGAAACAAAGTTGAGATGTGGACTACACATTTTCCATAATCCTTGTTAACCATGTTATAAATCATAAGAATCATGGGCCTTTAAGTTTGAATAAGTAATTACATTGGTATAAAGCCTTTATCTCTCATCCTTATTAATTTACAGTGGAAGAGTCCAAAGGTCTCAGAATGTAGGTGAACTGATCATAGTAACATAGTACATATTAGCAGATAAAGACCAGCATGGTCCATTTAGTCTGCCCAGTCAAGTGGTCAGAGTTTATAGCAAGTACTGTTCCATGCAGGTTGTTCACCATTCCGTTATTTAGAGTTGGAAGTGCCTCCCTATGCAGGTTGCTTCCTCCATGCCTTTGTTTAGGATTATAACTGCCCCTCTATGCAAAGTACCATCCCATCCCTTTTATGAAGTGCAAAATGTCAACTCTTTGAGTGGAAATACTCGACTCTTGGATTTCAGTCTTTTTGCCATTTAGGTATCCTCTGTGTATGCCATACTTTTTTTGAATTCCATCACTCTTTGTTTCCACCACCTCTACTGGAAGGACACTGCAGGCATCTACTGCCCTTTCTATGAAAACGTATTTGCTAGTATTTCTTTTAAGTTTCTCCCTGCAGCTTGATATCATGTCTTCTAGTTCTGTAGCTTCCCCTTCCTTGGAAAAGATTAATGTATTAATTAATACCTTTCAAGTATTTAAATAACATAACTCCCCATCTGCCCTTTCTTGCGGGATATACATATTTAGGTCTTCAAGTCACATCTTATTTCTTTTCACTCGTACCATTTTGGTTGCATTCCTCTGGACCACGTTCAATCTCTTTATATCATAAGTAAGGTATGGCCTCCAGAACTGAAAACAGCAGTCTGAAGATTCACCAATGAGTTATACAGGTGCATTATTACCTCCTTTCTACTGGTGATGCCCATCTATATGCTGTGTAGCATCCTTATGGCTCTCAAGAAGACTATCACTCCAAGGTGTGTCTTGTGGCCTGTTTATATTAGTCTCTCACCTCCTGTTGCTTACAGCTCCTTTTAGATTTCTGCATCCCCAGTGCATCACTCTGCACCTTTCCACATTCAGACGTAACTGCCAGTAGTAGACAATGCTTCTAATTTTTGAAGAACGTTTCTCTTATCTGTTTCCTCTGGGGTGTCCCTGTTGCAAATCTTTGTCTCATTTGTGAAAAGGGCAAACTTTATTTTCTTACCCTTCAGCAATATTACTGACAAAGATATTGAGTTAGGAAAACTGACACCAAAATGAATACAATCAAAACACTTCTGGTAATCTACTCACTTTCACTGATCCACCTAGTACTATCCATCCCAACTCACAGAACATTATTCCATACCCATCCTACAAAATCACCAAAGACTGATCAAACATTCCACACTCCATCAAACTGACACTCGCCACACTAGAGGAAGATTGTTTAAACATGGACATCACCAACAAAACGGGAGGAACGACCACAACAAACACACACCACCCAAGGAACGACAAATAACAAAAATCCACTCAACACCAAACCTAATAACCCCATACCAAAATATCTAGGTCCGTAATTAACAAAACAACAACAATATCAGACTGGATCACCTCAGAAAATCTCATCCTTATCTTTATCAATGAAACATGGATCCACATCCAAAATGACCCCATAATCCTTGAATTATGCCCTCCAGGTTACAAAATCACTCATCAGACCATATCGGAAAAGAGAGGCGGAGGCATAGCACTAATCTACAGAGAAATATTCACCACTGAAACCACTGCCGACTCCATAACACCCCAACTAGAAATTGCCTCATTTAGAATCCACAACAATTCCCTGATTGATTACCTGAATTGCGTCCTGTTCTACAGACCACCTGGCAACTAGAACGAAAGCCAGCCCATCTTCACGGACTTCATATCAAACCACTGTGTAAACAATTCTAACATACTATTACTAGGCGACATTAACCTTCACCTAGAAGACCCCAATTCCACTAACGTACGGGAATGTAAAGACTTCCTACAGTCCTGGGATCTCAAATGTCCTCACACACAAACTACCCATATCAAGGGACACACATTGGACCTCTTATCACATTAATTGTCCACAGATCATAACATACTAATAACAGACATCAAATGGACAGCAACACCTTGGACCGACCATTACAAACTGAACCTAACTTTAAATTGGTGGAAGAAGGGTTCAAATTGCACACCAGAACATACAACTTACACCACAAGAGGGCAAACCGACCCTCGTGCATTCTGGCAAAAGATATATGACAAAGAATGGGCTACACGAACTAATTCCATACTCTTATCTCAACCGCTGGGATGATAGATGCAGCAGCGTACTAAACAAAATAGCACCCTTAAAGACAGAACACTATACCATGGTTCAACGACAAATTTAAAAAACTCAAAACATAATCCAGGAAACTTGAACGAGCATGGAGAAAGACAAAAGATGAATATACACTCATCGCATAGAAACAACTACACAGAAAATACAAATATGCAGTAAAACAAACCAAAAGGTCCTACTACAAAACCAAACTAGGACCGGATTACAAAGATATGAAGAAACTGTACCAACTCGTAAATAAGTTACTAGACACCACCTCTGTCATCACAACCAACACAGACATCCCAACCTCAGACAAACTCGCTAACTACTTTAACGAAAAAATAATAAAACTTCGCAGCACACTTCCTCATCACAATACCGACATCGAAAACTTCTTCAATGATCTGGACCTACCCTCTGATGGATACCCAGCTGACCGCATATGGACAACATTTAATCTCCTCAGCACCGAATCAGTTACACAAGTGACTCACAGGTTCGCAAAGACCCATTGTAAACTGGACACATGTCCCAGTCATCTACTAAAATCCGCCCCCGACCGCTTCATAGCAGACTTCACATCTCACCTAAACTTCATGCTACAACAGGGTCTCTTCCCTGAGGAATATGGCAACATCCTACTCACCCCAATACCAAAAGACACCAAGAAAAGCACAAATGATCTCACCAACTACCGTCCAGTTGCGTCTATCCCACTAGTAGTAAAAATGATGGAGAGTTTGGTGACTAAACAGCTTACGGATTACCTGGACAAGTTCTCAATACTACATAACTCACAATCAGGATTCCGATCCCACCATAGTACCGAAACTGGCCTAGTCACCCTCCTGGCCAAATTCAAACAGGAGATAGCCATAGGTAACAACATACTCCTCCTCCAGTTCAACATTTCGAGCACATTCGACATGGTAAACCACAACATACTACTAAGACTACTTGGTCACTTTGGGATTGAAGGAAATGTACTTAACTGGATCAAAGGCTTTCTAACCACCAGAACTTATCAAGTAATATCAAACTCAAACATATCACCACCATGGAAAGCAGTCTGCGGAGTACCTCAAGGATCACCACTATCACCAGTACTCTTCAACATGATGATGATTCCACTGGCACAGTCCTTATTCAATGTTACAATCTACATCCCCTTCAGACATGACTTGACAGAAATAACAAATAAAATCAAAGATGGCCTGAACATCATGGACTCCTGGGCGAATTCATTCCAACTGAACACTGAAAAAACACACTGCCTCATCCTATCCTCCAAACACAACAAGTAGAAACCCACAACCATAAATACCCCAGGACACACCCTCCCTACCTCAGACAGCTTGAAAATACTCGGCGTCACACTCGACCGCAACCTTACTCTCGAGAGCCAGGTAAACTCTGTAATAAAGAAAATGTTCTATTCAATGTGGAAGCTCAAACGACAAAAACCTTACTTCCCAAGAGAAACCTTTCGAAGCCTAATACAATCAATGGTCCTAAGTTGTGCAGACTATTGCAACGGAATTTACGCGGGATATAAAGAACAACTCACAAAAAAACTCCAGACCGCCCATAATACAGCAGCCAGATTGATATTCAGCAAAACACGATTCGATAGTGCAAAACCCCTTCGAGAAAAGCTGCACTGGCTCCCAAATAACATATCATGTTCAAAATCTTCACTTTAGTCCATAAAATTATATACGGAGTAGTCCCAGGATACATGATAAACCTTATAGATCTACCAATAAGAAACAGAGCCGGATCGTCAAGATCATACCTAAACCTACACTACCCAAATTGCAAAGGACTGAAATACAAAACAACTCACGCATCTGGCTTCTCCTACATAAGTGCACATGGCCTCCCAAAAGTGATGAAAACAATCCATGACCACCTGAACTTCAGGAAATCACTAAAATCCAACCTCTTCAAAAAGGCCTATCCCAATGACCCCACTTAAACCTCTTCACCCAGGAACATAACATGACTAATGATAGCACCGGACATCACGCAATCTTCATCCCTGCCGATCCTCCACATATACCTCATTCGATCTCTATACAACCTGTATTTGTTATCAACCGACTGGGCAAACGCCTTTGACGGTATTATGTAAACCACATTGAGCCTGTAAATACTTGGGAAAATGTGGGGTACAAATGCAATAAATAAATAGAAACTGTCTTAGGACTGATCTCTGAGGCACTCCAATACTCGCTTTCCTTTTCTGAGTGAATTCCATTTACCACTACCCTTCAATGCCTGTCAGTTGATCAGTCTCTAATCCACTTCATCACCTTAATCATGAGCCTTCTATTTGGAGCAGTATCTAAGAATTTTTTGAAATTTGTGGGTTCCCTCAATCTAGTTCTCCGGTCACCCATTTAGAGAAATCTATCAAATTTATTTGGCACAATCTACCTTTGGTAAAACCAAGTTACCTCAAATCTTAAGACCCACTATCAGGGCCATAGGGAAAATATGTGCAGCTCCACGGGGTGCAAGGGAGGTGGGAGGTGTCAAAACTGTGCTGTTTTTGAAAATGCTGCAGCACAGAGTCCCTCCCTCCTCTCCTCCCTCATGGTACAGCATCTCTACCTCTCACTTTTGTTCTCCTGCTCCTAAATCCCCCTCCCTTCAAACTTCCTTGTCACAACTAGAGTTTCATGTTCAAAAAAGCAAAACAGTGCGGCACACAGCCTCTTGTTCAAGTGCATTGCAAGACACTGCCGGGTCTGCCCTCTTTGATGCACAGGTCTTATTGCTGTGTGGGCAGCATCTGGCAGTGCCTTGCAACATGCTTGAGCAAGTAGCTCTGTGGCGCATTGCTTTGCTTTTTTGGGCATGACACTCTAGCCACAACAGGTAGATTTGAAGGGAGGGGTAATTTTTCGAGGTGGAGAGAGAGGGGGAGATGCAGTGCTATTAGTGTGTGTGGAGGGAGAATGGGAGGGAGAAAGGGAGACACTCTGCGCTACAGCATTTCCAGAGGAAAGGCAGAAGAGAAAGATACTGGACCATTTGAGAGAAGAGAGATGTTAGACAGGGGAAAGAAGGCAATAAGAAGACAGGGAGAGGCGGAGAATGATAGACTATTTGGGGGGGGGGGGGGGGGGAGAACGGAATGTTGGACCATTTGGGAGGGTCAGCAGGTTGCTATTTTATTTTATTTTTTTTATTTTATTTATAAAACGTTTTTATTAACACTTCAAAGTAACAAAATCTTGGAGAATGAATCTCCCCTTACCCTCTAATACAATAGTAATCCTACTGTATCTGAATATCAAACATTTGGAGATCCATTCCCCCATAACTATCTAATACAACAATAATCCTGCTATGTCCAACATCTTTTTTTTTCCCCCCCCCCCCTTCCCCCTTTTCAACCCCCCTCCTCCCCCCCCTCCCATCATCCTCCCTTTGCATCAGTATGGCCTTTCCCTCTTCTCTCTTTCCCCCAGCATTCATTTCATTAATCACTATTTTCACTTCTCCCCCTCTTTCCCCTTCATCAGTTCTAATAAATGTACCCATTCCTCCGCATTCGGGTTATACTTCCCCTTACGTTTGTCAGTCAACTTTTCCATTCCCATCAAAATAGTTAGCTTATTAATCCACTCTTGCTGTGTAGGGCCTATCCTATGCTTCCATTTTACTGCTATCATTGTTTTAGCTGCCGCCAAGCATATCCGTTTAACTCTAGTTTGCCAATGTTTTCCCCTTTTATTCCCATACCCCAACAGGCACCACTTTGGATCACACAGAAATTGACTTCCTATGGCTCGCGTTATTAATGCCGTTATCTGCCCCCAGAATTCCTGTATTACTGGGCACCCCCACCAAATATGAAAATATGTTCCCTTCTCCTCTCCACACCTCCAACAGATATCTGTGGCATTAGGGTACATTCTCTTTATTTTATCTGGCGTATAGTACCAACGACTCAGAACCTTATATGCGTTTTCCTTAACCAGTACACAAATTGATGTCTTTTTGGCCTCAAGACAAATATTCATCCAATCTCCTCTACTGAGCTCTTGCTGTATATCTTGTTCCCAAGCTTTCATATATGGTAACTTCACAAGGTCAGTGCCTCTAATATGATCATATATCTTGGAGATCCCCTTCCCCCCTACCTTTATTGCCCCCCACAAGTTTTCGAATTTTTCGCTTTCTAGCCAATTACCTTTATGCCATTTTGCTGCCATCATGTAATTCTTGACCTGAAGGTAAGCGTAATGGTCCGTCTCAGGTAAATCATATTCTTGCCTGAGCTCTTCAAAGCTCTTTATGTTTCCCTCTCTCGTGAATTCCCTAAACCTGATCAATCCCTTATCTATCCAAGATATCATTGTCTTGTTCCCTGTCCCTCCAGAAAATCCCGGTTCCTGAGTTAACCAAGCATAAGTTGATCTGTTCTGGGAACCTCGGAGCTTCATTTTAAGACCCCCCCCAGAGGGTAAGTAGGTGTGAGATGAAAGGATTGAGGGTTAGAGTTTTGTATGTATGTTTCGTAAACGATCCCCATAGTAATGCATCTAGTCTACCTTTCTGCACAAAGATCTGTTCTAGTCGAGTTACCGGCGAGAGGTCCACCCCACTCCAAACTTCAATTTGCCTCAGTTGCGCTGCCCAGTAATACCAAGTGATGTTAGGGACTCCCCTTCCTCCCTGTTCTACCTTACCCCACATTATTTTCCTGGACAGTCTGGCCTGCCGCCCTCCCCAGATAAATTCCCCTAGTTCCGTCTGTATTTTCTGCAGTTCCCTTTTCGAGACCCTAATTGGTAATGTATGAAATAAAAATAACAGTCGGGGTAGTATATTCATTTTAACCGCCGCTATTCGGCCCCACCATGACAACCAACCCTCCCGCCAATAGCGAAGGTCCCTTCTAATTGCCACAATGAGTGGAACATAATTTAACCGGTATAAGTCATCTAGGTCTCGTGATATCTGTATACCTAAATATCTAAAGCTTCTGTCTGTCCAGCGAAAGTTATATCTCAAACCTAATTGTTCTATTTCGCGATTATCGACTGTTATCCCCATGAGTTCAGATTTGTCAAAATTTACTCGGAAACCAGATAATTTTCCAAATTCTTTTAATTCTCTTATTAGCACCGGAAGCGTATCTAGTGGGGATCCGATGTAGAATAAAATATCATCTGCAAATAGGGCTATTTTATGTGTCTTCCCACCCATTTGAACCCCCTGAATGTCTTTTAAGGCCCGAATACGTTGAGCTAGAGGTTCAATTGATATGGCGAATAATAAGGGTGAGAGGGGACATCCCTGCCGTGTCCCTCGCTGAATATTGAATGGGGTCGTCCACCCTCCATTGACTTTAATCCTTGCCCTCGGCTTCTCATACATCCCCTTGACCCACCCTACAAATAGTCTGCCCAACCCCATTTCCAGCATAACCTCCCATAGGTAGTCCCATTCGACCCTATCAAATGCCTTTTCAGCATCCACAGTTAATAATGTCATGGAGTCTCCTCTCCTCTGTGCTCCCCAGGCTAGATTCAGGGTTCTTCTTATGTTATCTGCTACCTGTCTATGCCTAATGAATCCGGATTGATCTTCATGAATCAGGGAGGGTAGAATCCCACTTAACCTGTCAGCCATTACTTTGGCTAATATTTTAATGTCAACATTCAGCAGGGATATCGGTCTATAAGACCCACAAAGTGTGGGATCTCTCCCAGGTTTCAACAATACCGATATCCCCGCTTCCTGCATACTATCCGGAAGGCTATGCCCCGCAAAACATGCATTACCTAGCCGCACCAATAGTGGCCCCAATTCTTGTTGAAATAATTTATAATACTTGGCTGTAAATCCATCCACCCCTGGGGATTTCCCTCCCTTTAACCCTCTAATAACCCCAATCACTTCTTTTAACGTAACTGTAGCCTCTATCTCCCATCTCTGTTGGGCTGTCACTCTCTGTAGGCCTAAACTCTGTAGGTAGGTCCTGATATCTTCTGCCGTCACTGAGGTTTCCTTTTTATATAAAGTTTCATAAAAGATCCTAAATTGCTTCCTAATTTCCTCATCTTGATACAATATGGAGTCTTTGGGGCCCTTTATTTTATTGATCGTATTCTGTACCCTTCTGTTCCTCAAACCCCTTGCTAGTAAGGTCCCTGCTTTGTTACTGAACTCAAAGAATCTCTGTTGCATTAATTGTCGATGGAATTCCATCGTTTTCAGTTGGATCTTTTGCAATTCTGTTCTCCATTTTTTTAATTCCTGGAGATGCTTTACTCCCCCCTCCCTTTGATGTAGCGCTTCTAGCCTTGTCAATTGCTTACGCACTTCCAGTTCCCTCGCTATCTTCAGTTTCTTCTTATATGCCCCTTTTTTAATTAACACCCCCCGTATTACCGCCTTCAGGGCATCCCATAATATTCCCTCCGAAACTTCTCCCGTATCATTTAACACCAAATAATCCTTAATAGCCTTCCTAATATCTTGGCAGTCTCTCTCCCCATCAAGTAATGATTCATTTAGCCTCCACATGCATCCCTTCCCTTCTTGCTCCACCCTTTCTATAGTGACCCACACCGCTGCATGATCAGAGGCATGTATACTCTCAATTTCTGCTGCTTTTACTTCACCCCATACGCCAGAGTGCGTCGATTCTAGCATATGTTCCTTGTACATGGGCATAGTGTGTATATTGTCTCTGTCCTGGATGTTTCAAGCGCCATATATCAACTAAATCTAGCTCCCTCATCATCGTGCGAATTTGCCGTTCCACGTAGCTTCCCCCCCTCTCCTGTTTGCTGGAATGGTCAAGTTTTCCCACTCGGTAATTGAAATCTCCCCCCCATTATCACCATCCCTTCCGCAAAGGTGGCAAGATCTGCCCTGATAGATTCAATGTATTGCCCCTGTCCCGTGTTTGGTGCATAAAGATTTATGAATGTAGTTTTACGATTGTTGACCCTTCCCTTTATTGCAAGGCATCGTCCCTCTTTATCTTTGTATATGGATTCCTTAACAAACTGCAAATGCTCCTTCACATAAATCACCAACCCTCCCGCTCTATTCCCTCTGGAATCAGCTAATGCATATCCCACCCCTAGACCTTTATTCAATAAGAGTGATTCATCTTTTTTCCTCATATGAGTTTCCTGTAGCATTATTATGTCACATTTCAGTCTACGCAATTCTCGTAAGATTATACTCCTCTTACCCGGATTGTTAAGGCCATTAACATTCCATGATACAATCTTCATTTCTCCCTTCCCCCTCCCACCAGCAGTTAACCCCATCCCTTCCCCCCCCCCCCCCACCCTATTCCCCCCTCCTCCCCCCTGCAACTGGCATCCTTCGCTACGTGCCAGTGTTTCCCCCTTAGGAAGTGCGCCCTCTTCAGAGCCTGGCACCTAATCAATGAACCTTTTAAGCATCCCCCCCTATTTCCCTTTGTATCCACATCTGTAAATAACCCCTCTATCATATTTTCATTACTCTTTTTACCTTTAATAGCTAAAAATCAAAAAGGAAAAAGAAAACTAAAGTTAAATTCTCTTTCTGTCCAGATGATGCTCAGGTACCATCCTCAGTGCCTGCCAACTCCTTGTCTCCTCGTGACGATCGCGGTGACTTTCCGCCTTCGACCCGCTGCCATCCCGACTGATTCTTTCTCTCAGAACTTTGTTGGGTTGGTTGCTTTGCATCATCCTTTCTAGGAATGTCTGTGCATCCCATCTCCTTTAAAGTTTTCCATGCTCCTTGAAGTGTTTGAAGTCGTCGCGTCACATTTCCCACAGTTACTTGCAAACCGAACGGGAACAGCCATCTATAGCGGAGTCCAGACTTTTGCAGATAGCTGGTTATATCCTTAAAGTCTCTTCTGCGTTGTAACGTTTTTCTGGCTAAGTCCTGAAAAATCCGGATTTTAGCTGACTTCCAGGTTATGTCTCCCACTTCACGGGCCCTTCTCCACACATTTTCTTTAACTGGAAAACGCAGGAAGCAGGCAACTATGTCTCTAGGTACTCCATTTCTCGGAGATCCCAGACTTCTATGTGCACGTTCCAGTTCCACTAATTCACTAGCTTCACTTTCACCCTCATTATTTGTCTGATTTAGCAATTGAGCACAAATTTCTCTTACCACTTTTTCAGAGTCCTTGAACTGATCTTCCTCAGGAATGCCCCGGAACCTCAAATTACACCTTCTAGTCCGATTTTCCAAATCTTCTAGCAAGGTATCCATCTCTGCCCTTGCCTGTTGTTCGACTTTTAGGGCTCCCCGAAGCTCCTGCACCTCTGTCGTCATTGCTTCTATTTTTTCCTCGTTCTCTCCTAGCCGGTTACCAATCTCTTTGACTTCTCCACGTAACTCTGCCACTGCAGTTTGTATACTGCGTCTTGTAGTTACCATCTCTGCTTTCAATTCTTTGAACCAGCGGATGAACTCACTTTTGTCAATCTCTTCTCCATTTTCGATCTGCTCTTCGGGATCCAGGTCCGATTCGCTTTCTTCGGTCGCCATCTTGGCGCCTCGTGACCGGGACCCTGCTCCCGTTTTAGCGCTTGGAGCTGTCTCCGTAAATTTAAATTTCGCTAGCTTCTTTTTTGCTGCCATCGCTCCGAAGCGTTCTAGCTAGCGATAGAGGGTATTTTCGCCGATTCAGCACGAGGGAAGCTTTGTTTTCGCTCTAAAGATAGCGGAGCTCAATAATCAAGCTGCCATCTCCTTCAGCTGACGTCACTTCCTCTCCTGCTATTTTATTTTTGTTACATTTGTATCCCGCACTTTCCCACTCATGGCAGGCTCAATGCGGCTTGGGTACCATGGTGGCCCTGTACACCATTCTTCGCTATGCTGCCCTTCAGCATCTGCATTAGTTTTCCCACCACTGAGATAAGGCTTTTACAAGCTTGTAGTCTTCAACCTCTTCTCCAGTTCTGTGGAACTTCTCCTTTCTTCAAGGAGCTCTTAAAAGTAGAGGACCTGCCAAAAACTCTTGAGCTCCCTTGGTATTTGGGAATGTATTAGAAAGTTGCACAGGGACAGAAATCTTACATGTCCCCACCCGTTCCCACAAGAATTTAATGGTAGATAAAAAAAAAATTCCGGTCGGCTCTGTCTCTCTGGGTTCGAGCCGCAACACTGCAGGCAAGGAAGGAACAGAACTTGGAACACTGGTGCACACATGTAAGACTTCTCTGATTCACTGGCACTGTGTGCTGAGACTTCGCCACATGAATGCACCAGTAGGTCAAGTGACATCTGATGTTTGTGCCTGTGGTCTGCACATCAACCCAGGAGCAGAAAGGATTAATAGTAACATAGTAAGTGACAGCAGATAAAAACCTGAACGGTCCAGGCTGCCCAATAGTCATACTCATTATCAATTCATAATTAAATCAACAATGAACGTGATATAATATACTTGATTATGGTATTTCTTTGGCGTTTCTGGGACATAGACCGTAGAAGTCCACCTCCAATTGCTGGAGTTGTCATCGAAACCCACTCCAGCCTATTTGTCTTCTCATTTGCAGGAAACAGACTGTAAAAGTCTGTTCAACACTGTCCTCATGTTCCAGCCACTAAAGTTGCTGTCTAAGCCCTTTCCATCCCATCCTAAACCAGATTGCCATATATGAGACACAGATCATACAAGTCTGCCCGGTATCGGCCATTGTTCTTCATAGCCGGAGTCACCATTTAAGCGTCACTTGACACATCCACACACATGCAGCCATTTAAGTTTAGGGTTTTTTTTTTTAATGACTTCCATTTTCTAATTAGAGATCCTCTGTGTTCATCCCATGCCTTTTTGAATTCCATCACCATTTGTGTCTCTACCACCTCCTTAATGGAGACTTTCTGCGTCTGTGTTGGTAAGTAAGAGGTTGGCGCAGGTACCGTGTATGCTTCCATGGGAACCCTGCAGGAATGGCTTCCGTCCCCACGGGAACCCCGCAGGAATGGCTTCCGTCCCCACGGGAACCCCGCAGGAATGGCTTCCGTCCCCACGGGAACCTCGCAAGAATGGCTTCCGTCCCCACGGGAACCCCGCAAGAATGGCTTCCATCCCCACAGGAACCTTACAGGAACGGCTTCCGTCCCCACGGGAACCTTGTTCCCATACAAGTCTCTAGAATGTATGTCATCCAGCCTACGGTGATGTCCACTTTCAGTTTTGCGAGTTTTTCATAAACACTTGCTTCCGTGAATGGTGTGGTATCTGCTCTTTCTATATGTACCTTTTTCAGTCATCTGTGGTGTTACTTCAGAGTTCTCTTCTGTGAACACCCAACAGAAGTATTGTGTAACGTTTTTGCTTACAACATGTCATTCCTTGCATGTCAGTCCTCCACATATTTCAGTCTTAAAGTATTATCTCTGGTTTGCCTCCTTTCCCCAACATGCCTGAAAATACTCTTGTCACTTAACTTTACATCTTTAGCCATTGTTTCTTCTTCTTGTGCTTTTTGTTTTTTCTGTATTCTGTCTCGTTTCAGCTTTATCTGCTATTCTTTTCTGGTTTCTTTTTCTTGTGATCTTCTGTATTTTGAAGCATATGGGTTCCTTTTTCCTCTTGCTTTATTTATGTTCCTTAAACAAAGATATGTTACCAATTTTATAGGTGCTTTCATTTTAACTCACTGTCTTTCCAGTTTCCTTATCTCCTTCCACCCTTGTTAACTCCTCATACAGCTAATTCCCCAATTTACTAAAGTCAGTGTTCTTGAAATCTAGAACTTAAGCTTGCTGTGTTTCGACTCCTCAGCTTAAATTTTTTTTTTTGTTACATTTGTACCCCGTGCTTTCCCACTCATGGCAGGCTCAATGCGGCTTACATGGGGCAATGGAGGGTTAAGTGACTTGCCCAGAGTCACAAGGAGCTGCCTGTGCCTGAAGTGGAAATCTAACTCAGTTCCCCAGGACCTAAGTCCACCACCCTAACCACTAGGCCACTCCTCCACATATTTCAGTCAAACCATATGATCTGAAGATCATCGGTGCTTAGATGGACACTCGCTGGTTATTTTTTCATGGTGGCTGTATGTTCTCCAGTCCCTCCTTCTCTGTCTTCTCAAAAAGTATAACTGTGCACTGAGGAAGATGTTGAGGTATTTTTGTTGGTCTGGTAAGAAACCCAAGATGAAGTGGATTTACCATCTGGGTAATTGGAGACAGGGTGGCCATGGGAGTACCTGTTATCAAATTGTACAGCTAAGCCTGTTTACTACGGCAATTGAGTGACTGGGTGTTGGGGGCTAGTAAATTCACTGATCTCCCGTTTCAGCATGCCTATTTTCGGCCATGGCACCTTAACTATCTGTTACATGCCAAGTGTCTTAAGTTGCTCTTGCCAGCATGGAATAGTATATTATTGCGACCCCCTTTGGTATGTTTGGAGACAGGGTTTTCAGATTTGACATCACAATTCGGAGAGTACGGTTCTTTTGCCTTTAGTAGGCAAGGTGAACTTCTCTCCAGGAATGGATAGTGGAGTATTTGGTTGCTGGAAGGGCTAAGATACCTGTTTTGTGGAACATCTGGTACAGATGGATGTTACATTCCTTGTCATCAACAGCAGATGAATCCATTAACTGGTGGATTGTATCCACCTACCAGCAGGTGGAGATAGAGAACACTGAAGAACCACAGTGACGACTAGGATGGCAAGCCCCATCTGCCTTCAGTATTTCTCTATCTCCCAGCAGGTGTGGACGTAGCTTGATCAGCTCCTGGATTTCTGCCTGAGGTGACTCCTGTGCTTTGCCAGTTGAGCAGGTGTGTTGTGGCTGGTGGTGCCCACTTTAAAGGCATATAGGTTCGCCCTTTCCCTGCCTTACCAATTCCCCCTCCTCCTGGAGTCCCTCTGTTGCTGCCTGCCTCCAACTTTCCTCACGGTGTTAAAAAAAAAAAAAAAAGAGCGTGCTTTTACTGTGTGGCTGTTCTGAGGCTTTCTCCAGAGATTCTGGTTCAGTGCAGCTTGACTGGAGCTCGTTGACTCAGGCTTCTGAGGTGAGAGTGGTGCCCAGCTCCTCTGGGGAGGTTCCCGCAGACAGCGTTCTGAACCGGGTAAGTTTTGGCGCGAAGCCGCCATTTTATTGCTATATTTCCGTCCAGTCGGGTGATGACTGCTGAAGGAGTTAAGCGCTGCTCCCGCTGTGGTAAGCGCAGGTCAGCAGCAGGGCTTTGCAGTATGTGCTCCTTAGACGCTCGAGCTAGTACGAGCATGGCGAGCGATGATTCTTCCCGCTCGTCGGAGCTAGCAACGGGCGCCATTTTGGAAGCGCCGCATGCCTCGACCCCCGCGATGGCGGAGGAGTCTGAGTGCAGGGGGACGCCTCGTTTCGAGGCTGCCAGAAGAGCTCCAACCTCCGTTTCACCTAATTCGGGGACGGAGGGTCAGGGTGAGTTTTTCTTCCCTGAGTTTGAGCTATTGATGCATAAGGCCTTCATGCTGAAAAGAGCTCTGCCGCAGGTGTCTGACACTGCGTTGCATCCTGGGTTCCCCTCCGGGTGTTGATGCCCCGGGGATTGCTTCAGATGTTATTTCCTCCCCCGAGCGTTGGAAACACGCTAAACATAGACAGGTAAATTTCCCCATCTGAAAGTGGTGCATATCCTTTTTTTCCCCCTGTGGTCAGGCTGTGGGGAGTCTGAGGGATCTGGCAGGCCCTCAGGGACAGATGATCCAAAAGAGGGTGCCTGTTTGCCACTGGATTCGGATGATCCCAATGCGGTTCGGATTTTCCACCGCGACTAGCTGCCAGCTCTCATTACTGACGCCTTGCAGGCCCTCTCGATTGATGATCCTACTGAAGGCGAGGCCTCCTCTGTTAATCTTAGGATGGTGAGTACTAAGAAGCCTACTCGGACCTTTCCTGTACATGACTCCATCCAGGAGCGTATTTCAGCTCAATGTTCTGACCCCGATGGGCCTTTGAAAGTGGCCAGGGCTAGGGGTCAGCTTTACCTTCTGAGTGAGGTCCACTTGGCCCTTTTTGGGATGCCTAAAGTGGACGCCTTAGTCACAGCTGTGACAAAAAAGACCACTTTCCCAGTAGAGGGAGGGGTCGCTTTGAAAGACATGCAGGACCGGCATCTAGAATCCTCGTTGAAGCGGTCCTTTGAAATATCGGGCCTTGCCTTAAGGGTGTCTGTTTGCAGTTCTTATGCAGCCCGTGCCTGTCTTTCCTGGTTACAACAGGCGGTGGAGCAGCCCTCGGAGGGTGCGGGTCCCCTCTCTGAGGTTGCCCCGCGGATGGAGTCGGCCCTGTCATTTTTGGCTGACGCCCTTTATGATCTGATCAGAGCTTCAGCTAAGTAGATGTCTGTGGCAGTTTCTGCCCGCCGCCTTCTTTGGCTACGGCATTGGGTGGCTGACATGGCCTCTAAGCAAAGGCTGGTCAGGTTACCCTTTCGGGGCCTTCTGTTATTTGGAGAGGATTTGAAGAAGATTGTTAAAGACCTAGGGGATTCTAAGCCCCAGCGGTTACCTGAGGATAGGCCGAGGCCTTCTTTTAAGGGTCCTGTGACCTCGCTTCCGTGAAGCTCGCAGGTATCGCCTGGGGTGCTGTGCTGGGTTTTCTCAACGTGCCCGTTTTCAGCAGAGGAACTCCTTTCGCTCGGACAAACGTTCCGCAGCAGCCAGGTCCCGGCCAGGAGTTCAGGGGTGTGCTCCACAATGATGGGACGCCGGTCCACTCCTCTATTCCTGCAGTAGGAAGACGTCTTTCCCTCTTTCTCGAGTAGTGGACCAAGATTTCCTCGGATCAGTGGGTCCTGGACCTGATCAGAGAAGGTTACCGATTGGAATTCAGTGCGCCGGTGAGAGACGTGTTTTTGGAGTCCCAATGCGGCACTGCCGTCATACAGGCGATGGTAGAGGAGACCTTGCAAGTCTTGCTGCACCTCGGAACGGTGATCACGGTGCCTCCTGCCGAACTCGGCTGCGGTCACTACTCCATTTATTTTGTGGTCCCTCGAAAAGGCAGGTCGTTCAGACCGATCCTCGACTTAACGACAAGTCAACGAGGCCTTAAGAGTGAGACACTTCCGCATGGAAACCCTACGCTCTTTCATTGCGGCGGTTCAGCCAGAAGAGTTTCTTACGTCTCTAGACCTCAAGGAAGCTTACTTGCACATTCCTATTTGGCCCCCACACCAGAGGTTTCTCCAGTTTGTGGTGTTGGGCCAGCATTTTCAGTTTCGGGCCTTGCCTTTTGGCATAGCCACAGCTCCGCATACCTTTTCCAAGGTAATGGTGGTGGTAGCTGCCTTTCTCAGGCGAGAGGGTATCAGAGTTCACCCTTATCTTGACAACTGGCTCATCAGAGCGGATTCGGCAGACGAAAGTCATCTTACCACAGCCAGAGTGGTGACAGTCCTGCAGACTCTGGGCTGGGTGGCCAATATACCCAAAAGTCACCTGACCCCCTCTCAGTCTTTTGAGTATTTGGGGGTCCGGTTTGACACGGCCTCGGGGTTTGTCTTTCTCCCCGACCACAGGAGGTGCAAGCTTCAGAATCAGGTCCATCTACTCCTGCGGATGCCTCACCCTCGAGCTTGGGACTTTGTCCAGCTGCTGGGGGTCGATGACGGCCACCTTGGAGGTGGGTCCCTGGGCGAGAGCGCATATGAGGCCACTGCAGATTGCCCCGCTCCATCAATGGTCTCTTGTATGTGTTCCCTCCTTGGCCCTTGATAGGGCGAGTCCTCCTGCGGATTCGACTACACCGTGGATTGGTGATTCTCATCACTCCAGATTGGCCAAGGCGTCCGTGGTATGCAGATCTCCGCCGGATGCTGGTGGAGGCTCCACTTCCTTTGCCTCGGGTTCCGAACCTGTTGGTTCAAGGCCCGGTGACTATGGAGGATCCCTGCTGATTTGGTCTTACGGCCTGGCTCTTGAGAGGGCGCAATTGAGAGAAAAGGGCTACTCTAACAAGGTCATCTCCACTCTCTTGCAGGCCCGCAAGCGGTCTACTTCCGCAGCCTATGCTCGGATATGGCATCACACCTGCGCGGGCTACGGTCTCGCTTGTCCTGGACTTTTTGTAGGATGGCTTACAAAAAGACCTGGCTTACAATTCCCTTCAGGTGCAAGTGGCAGCGTTGGCATGCTACCGAGGGAAAGTCTCTGGCTTGTCCCTTGCTTCTCATCCGGACACTGCCCGATTTCTTAGAGGGGCGCTTCGGTTCCTCCCTCCTGTGCGGTTGCCTTGTCCAGCCTGGAACCTGGGTCTGGTGTTGACTGCTCTCCAGCGTTCGCCTTTTGAGCCACTTAAGCGAGCGTCTGAGAAGGATGTGACTCTCAAGACAGTCTTTTTGGTGGCTATTACATCGGCTAGACGCGTATCTGAGCTTCAGGCGCTTTCCTGTCGGGACCCTTTTCTGCAGTTCTCAGAGTCCGGGGTGACAGTACGTACAGTGCCTTCCTTTATGCCTAAAGTGGTTTCAGCGTTTCACCTAAACCAGCCCATTTTTCTACTTTCCTTTTCTAGGGAGGACTTTCCGGATTCTTTTGGGCATTTACATCTTTTGGATGTCCGTAGGGCTCTTTTGCAGTATCTACAGATGTCAAATGACTTCAGGACTTATGATCATCTTTTTGTATTGTTGACAGGTCCTTGACGCGGGTACCCGGCATCTTAGGCCACTATAGCCCGTTGGCTCAGAGAAGTAATCTTTTCTGCATATCTGCTTTCAGGGCGGGCTCCCCCTGAAGCGTTTAAAGCGTATTCCATGAGAGCAATTTCTTCCTCGTGGGCTGAAACAGGTGTCCTTTCTCTTCAGGAGATTTGTCGTGCAGCTTCTTGGGCTTCTCAGCTCTCATTTGTACGACATTACAGGCTGGATGTTGCAGCGAAGCAGGACGCGCATTTTGGAGCGCAGGTACTGGCTTGCGGAGTTGCCTGTTACCACCCTACGTAGGGAGTGCTTTTGTACATCCCATCAGTTAATGGATTCATCTGCTGATGATGACAAGGAAGGGAAAATTAGGTTCTTACCTTGGTAATTTTCTTTCCTTTAGTCACAGCAGATGAATCCATGATCCCTCCCTGTCTGACTTTGTGTTTTTGTTCAGTTCTTTCATGCAGATATTGTATCTCATCAGGAGGAGTTGATGAACAATTATTACAGTTTCTACATGCTATTCTATTGCAGGAGGTTGAGTTTGTCCCTCCTTTGTGTTTTTATTGCACCGGTTCTGGGGCATTTGTTTGCTTTGAGGAAAGTTTATGTGATGTTACCTTTCTTATTCACTCTGCTTTGGAAATTTCAAATACTGAAGGCAGATGGGGCTAGCCGTCCTAGGGTCACTGTGGTTCTTCAGTGTTCTCTATCTCCACCTGCTGGTAGGCGGATACAACCCATCAGTTAATGGATTCATCTGCTATGACTAAAGGAAAGAAAATTACCAAGGTAAGAACCTAATTTTCCCTTGTTACCATTTTCAGACTTGCAACAGTGTTGGTCCTTTGGTTTAGCTGATTGGTTTGTGTAAATGCAACTGGTGCATTATTGATCTCCGATGTCATAGTAACATATAGTAACATAGTAGATGATGGGAGAAAAAGACCTGCACGGTCCATCCAGTCTGCCCAACAAGATAGTTAGTCTCAGGAAATTTTGGAGGAGGACATTTTTGGACAAATATCCATTTCCTTATAAGAAGTTACTTTCAATCCCCTAAAATTTATACATCTGGTTTGGACTCCTGGTCTCGAGACCTTGGCAGATTACTTTGAATTTGAGCACTTTGGGATCGGCTGTGCACAATACCTGGGGTGGTCCATAGTGTGGCGTTGCAGGAGTGTCAGTATCGTTTAGTGCATAGAGCCTATTTCTTTTATAAGCAGGCTTTTCAAGCAGGGTGCACTGCTAGCCCTGTTTGTCTAAAGTGTAAGACAACAATTCTCTTGCCCATTGCTTTGGCAATGTAAGAGAATTGGTGTATTCTGGGTAACTTTTAAATTACCTTTGGGTACTTTTGTGTTAACCTCTTTACATGTCATTCAAAGGTGTCATTTTTAATAGCTACGTATTTTGGGGAGTACAGAGTAAGTGAGGTAGGCTGTTTCTTGGCAAGGCCTGTATTATTGCCAAGAATTGCATCCTTAATCATTGGCTTAGTTACCAAATTCACTAAGTTTTTGATATTGACGGAATAAGCTTCATTCTTTGATGCTTTGGGAGTTCTATGCTGCTCATACTCATTGGAAGAGACAACGATTTCTTCTGAGTTGGGAGCCTTATTTAAACTCCATTTTCCCCAGAGCTTGAAGTCACTTTTTGAACAGATTTCATGGTGCAGCTGTAGAGTGTGAGGTAGTTGGAGTTCCCCCCGGGACAGGTTAGGGAGTTAGGGGGCATCTTTTATTTTCCTCTGAGTCCTCTATTAATGGTTTGGAGGTCATAAGAGTCCAGGCTTCTACCTGTGTTTTGTATGGGTTGGCTGCATGTAGGGACCTTGATGGGGGGGGGGGGGGGCGGAGTTGTTGAGAGGGGAGAAAGGAGGATGGGTTCTTTTTTTCTTGGGGTGGGTGGGAATCTAAAACTTCATGGTGCTTTTTGCTCAGTATATACATGACATATCTGTTATGGCCTTCTTGATTTTTTTCAGATATACTGTTGTTTCTGTATAATGTTTAATCTTAACACCAATAAACAGATTTTCAAATAAAAGATGGACACTTGCGAGACAATTCACACTTAGATCTATTGTTCTTTCCAGATGAGTTCTGACTCCATTTATCAGAGTAGAGCCCCTTGTAAGGCACCCATGATCTATCTGCTTCGTTTCAATTTAGCAGATGGGGGGATTCTCAAGACCACATTTTGAAAAGTCATGACACCAGACAATTCACACTTTTTTCATTTGTGATTACTAGATCTGACTGACTCCATTTATCAGAGCAGAGCCCCTTGTAAGGCACCCATGATTCTACTTCTTTTCAATTTTGCAGATGGAGGAATTCTGAAGACCACATCTGAAAAAGTATTCCAGTATCCTCACCTCTTTATTAAGTGTGTGAGACAATGGTTTTTCAAAACTGAAGTATTTGTGATACTTCAATTATTTATTTTTATTTTTGTTACATTTGTACCCCGTGCTTTCCCACTCATGGCAGGCTCAATGCGGCAGGCAATGGAGGGTTAAGTGACTTGCCCAGAGTCACAAGGAGCTGCCTGTGCCGGGAATCGAGCTCAGTTCCCCAGGACCAAAGTCCACCACCCTAACCACTAGGCCACTCCTCCACTCAGCATAATGTATACATTTTTTGTAGTGAGTTTTCATTTGTTAATATATAATTCCATTACGTAGCTTCCCACTATTCCAGAACCGGGGAATAGTCAGGATAGTTGTGTCTATCAAACAGCAGGTGGCGATGGAGGACTGAAAACTGAACTGAGACATCTCTCTCTTGGCATCCTGTCTAGCTCCTCAGTATTTTCTGTCTCCAGCCTCTGATTATGAGTGCTGTTGCTCCAGGCTGATAGTTGGTGAACTGGTCCCCAGTTGAGCTTTGCAGGTGGCTTGAGTCTGCAGAGTCATATCTGGAGGTCTTCAGATCCCTGTCACTAGTTCCCCACGAATTTACTTCTTCCCTTCCTTCACCTCTCTACTGTTTCCTGTGGAGCTCTCCTTTTCCAGCACAACAACTTAAAACAAAAAAAATAAGAAAGGAGATGGAAAGAGGTTTGCTGGAGTGCATATGACAGAATATTGGTCCTGAGTCTTTCTCATCTGTGTTAAGACTTTTGGAGACTGTGACCTTGGGTGGAGCATCCGCCAGTGGTAAGTCCAGCTAAAGTTTGACTCAGAACTGCTTGGAGAGCTGCAGGTTCTACTTGGTGCAGGGAAGGGATCCTGGCTGATGGCTTGGGACACATTGTGCTGCTTTGACAAGGTGAATGGCAAGTCCTGCTGAGATAGTTAAGTGGTGTTCCTACTGTGGGACCCACAGGCCGGTATTAGGGCTGTGCAGTGCGTGTGAACCAGGAATCCTGTGGGATGCGGAGAAAACAGCAGCAGCATGTCTTTGGATTTGTAACAGTATCGAAATATGCTGGGGTGTTTGGGGTCTTTGGCAGGGCCGGTGTGCAGTTTGATGCAGGAGATCGCAGAAATGGGGGCACCATTTTGTCATGGCTGACTGGCAGTGAGGAACAGCCTCTTTCCGATCACACATGGAGCACAGCCACCATTTTACAGCCTCGGAGCGCAACAGAGGATTCAGCTGCATCCGGTATATTTGCTTTCTCTTGAGTTTATATTGCACTAACACCAGGCCTATTTGCTGAAGCAGGAACAGTCAGAGTTGCTGCAAGGTGCTTCAGGTTTTTGCCTGCTGCCCCTCTGGCTCCTAAAAGATCTCTTTTAGATCTCCAGGATTGGGCAGATGAGGCTATCTCTGCTTTCAGAGGAACCATCATTGAAGGAGCCGTTAGAAGAGTTCCTTCTTGAAGAGGGGGATGATTCAAAAGTACTGTGGTGGTTTTCATAAAGAGGAGCTCAGTATTCTTATTTCTGAGGCACTGGCGGTGTTTTCCATTGAGAAGTCTTCTGTTTCGGCATCATGAGTTCCATTGTAGTCAATCATGTTGGGGCTTAGAGGTCGTTCTAAGGCTTTTTTGATGCTTCCAGACATTCAGTACCTGATTACGGCAAATTGAGTCTCACCGGACGCAGAGCTGAGAGTGGGAAGAGCTATGGCTCATCACTACCCATTAGTTCCGGAGGATAAAGATAAATTGCAGCTTCCCTGGGTGGACTCCCTGGTTATGGCGTTGACTAAGACTATCACCTTGCCGGTGGAAGGGGGGCATTGTCCTAAAAGACCTACAGGATAGGAAGCTAGGCTCAGTGAAACAAGTCTTTGAAGTGGCGTCTTTGAACCGTCAAGCGACAGTGAGCAACTCGTTCGTGGCAAGAGCATACCTGAAATGGCATCAGCAGTCAGCAACTCAAGACAGATATCATAACGCCAAGCAGGAAGTAGGTTGGCCTACTTGGCGGATGGTATTTATGACGTTACGGGTCCTCCTGTCATCACTCCAGAGCTTCACATTGATGTGAGGCTGGTCCTCTTTTTCCAGTGGTAGGACATCTTCAGGACTTTTGGTAGGAGTGAGCCAAAATCATACCAGACTAGTGTATTCTGGATAGGGAGGACATCTTCAGGTGTTTCGGGAGGAGTGGGCCAAAATCGTGTCAGACCAGTGGGTTCTGGATATTCTTACAGAAGGTTACAGCTCTCCTACCTGGTCGCTTCTCTCTTCCTGCAGTTTCCTTGTTGAATTGGAAACAAGGCGGTTGAGGTTCAAGCCACCATAGATTCCTTTCTGGCACTCCAGGCCATTGTTCTAGGTCCCCCGGAAGAACAGGAACAAGGCATATACTGTCTACTTCATTTAGCTAAAGCTGAAGTAATGATTGTTGAAAGAACAATGGAAAAGGAATGGCCTCTGTTTTTGTCTGTGAGTGATGCTAAACTTCCAGTTCAGAAAGTTGTGAAACTGTTAGTTGTTTTTTGGATTCAAAACTTAAGATGAATGATCAAGTTGTTCAGTCTTGTTTTTTGTAGCTTCATTTGTTGTATAGATTGAAACCAATGTTAACACTGTATGATTTTTGGGGAGTGATCCGAAGTATGGTATTGTCAGAACTGGGTTATTGCTTATCGAAGGCCAAGATTAAGGCATTGCAAATGGTACAAACACAGCAGCAAGGCGTGTTGTTGGTGTTTCAAGGACTGTTCATATATCACCACTTTTGAAATATTTTTGTTGATTGCCTGTGCTACATAGAGTACAGTTTAAGGCTCTATGCTTTGTACGCCAAGATCTATATTTGCCTGCACCATTGTATCTGAAGGAGACTATATGTGTTTCCCAACTGGTAAAACGACTAAGATTAGAGACTACTATGAGGCTGTTCTTGGATTCAGTTATTCAAGCCCATTATTGTGAAGTGGGAGTTCAGATGTGGAATGCACTAGTTGGACAGTTATGCTGGTGTGCTGCAATTTAAGAATTTGCTGAAGACCCAGTATTTTGTGGTGACCTTTTTGTAATGATGTTTGTGTTTATAGTGGGATAGTTGGAGTAGTGCTTTTTTTGGTATTTGTGCTGTATTTTGTCCATTTTGCTGTTTTTAATTTGTTTCTGTTGGCTTGGAAACCTTTTAGGTGTAGGCGGTATATAAATTTTGAAATAAATAAATAAATTGTCCCAAAGCAGGAAGGCACCTTTCATCTAGTCTTAGATCTCAAAGGTCTAATCTGCTGTCTCAGATTGTCGAGCTTTTGCATGGAGACACCATGAGCAATCATCATCTCGATTCAAGCTGGAGAATTTCTCACCGTTCTCGATCTCAAGGAGGCATACTTGCATATACCCATATAGCTGCCACATTAGAGATTTATATGTTTTGCAGTGCTGTGCTGTCACTTCCAGTTCAGGGCTTTGCCCTTTGTTCTCACCTATGTCTCCAACAACATCTACTAAGGTTATGGTGGTGGTGGTGGTGGTGTTGGTGTCCTTCCTTTGGCACCAGGGGATCAGAGTTCACTCATATCTTGATGACTGGCTCATTCATGCATCATCCTATTCAAACAGCTTGTTGGCGATGGACCAAGTTGTCTGTCTTTTGCAGTCATTGGGATGGGTGAACAGTTTCGAGAAGAGCAGACTAACTCCGATGCTGGAGTATCTGCATGATGATTTTGACACAGCATGGGAGAGGATCTTACGCACAGACTGCAGAAGGTCAAAGCTGGCTAAATAGATTGGTCGTCTCCTCAGTCAAAGCAGGCCCAGGGTCTGTGACTGTTTCCAGGTTCTGGGACCAATGATGGCCAGTATGGAAGTGGTGCCATGGAAGAAGGGCTCATACGCAGTCGTTACAGAAATCTCTTTTCAGCTGCTGGTCTCTGGTGTCACAGAAGTATGACTTTCATCTTTCTTCGATGCTGGTTGCTGTTCCTTCCTATTATGAAATATGGAGTTCCTTAACTATTTCCTAATATTTGTAATAAATGTGAACCACCTTGACTTGTTTACAAAGTAGGCAGTTTACAAAATTAATAAACAATAAATGAAATAGAGTATGCAGTGGTGGTGGTTGCACAGAAATTTGAACATCGGAGCTCCTTTTCCGATCATACAATTCAAGGTTGTGACAACAGATGCCAGCAGGTCAGGTTGGACAGGGCACCTGGTTGGAACAGGAGTCTTGGTGGTCAATAAATCGCTTGGAGCTCAGGGCAGTGTGGAATGCCTTACGCGACTTCACTCCCTTTCGGGTGAGGGCTCCCTGTCTGAGTTTTCTCTGATAATGTAAAGGCAATGGCTTATGTCGACAAGGAAGGTGAGGCCCACAGTCATCCAGTGGCAGTGGAGGCGGTCACTTTCATGAGATGGGCAGAGAAAAATACTATTTGCTTCTTGTCAGCTCACATCGCGAAGTCCTTGAATGTGGAGGTGGATTTCCTCAGCCGGATCTGGGAGAATGGGAACTATCT
The DNA here is from genome assembly GCF_901765095.1 of Microcaecilia unicolor. Taxonomy (NCBI): domain Eukaryota; kingdom Metazoa; phylum Chordata; class Amphibia; order Gymnophiona; family Siphonopidae; genus Microcaecilia; species Microcaecilia unicolor. Next base: position 193,841,255 of record NC_044031.1, on the reverse strand, counting down.
AGCTAGGGGTTTCAGCTGATAGTCGACCGATGGGGTTCTCCACCTCGGGACTTGATAGCGATGGAAAGGAATGCCATCGTGCCCAAGTTTTTCGACGTTGGAAAGAACCTGGCTCGATGGGGCTTGATGTCTTACTATAGCCCTGGCCATAGACACAACTACTGAATGTCTTCCCTCCTTGGCTCATGGTAGGCCATGTGTTAAAAAGGATCACATTGCACCGAAGTCTAATAATTCTCTTAGGCCCGGATTGACCATGGAACATTTGACTGCTGGATGGGGGTCCTCTCCATCTTCCGCAGGTACAAGACCTACTGAAGCAAGGTCTGGTGCTTGTGGTGGATTCGTGCCCTTTTAGTCTTACGGCTTGGCCTTGCTTCAGACTCGGGAATGCTCTACATCCCTGGCATATGCGAGGGTGTGGAGGACATGTTCTAAGTACGGAGTATCTCCCTTCTCCTGCTCAGATTGTGCGAATCCTAATGTTTCTGCAGGTAAATCTTCAGAAAGGATTGGCGTTGGGTTCTTTAAAAGTTCAGGTTGCAACTTTGGCCAGTTTCAGGGGGTGACTACAGGAGACGTTCCTTGCAGCTTACCTGGATATCGTGTTATTCTTGTTGGTGTGGGGAGCAGAACGCTTGCACCATCCCTTCGTATGCCGTGTCCAGAGTGGAACCTTAATTTAGCCTTCAGGCTCATAGAAGCCTCCTGTTGAGCCACTCCGGAAGACCTCTTTGAAAGATCTTACGAAAGACCTCTTTGAAAGATCTTACGATAAAGGACAGTTCTGGTGGCTTTTGCATTGGCACATAGTTCAGAGCTTCAGACTCTCTTGTCGGGATCTCTTTCTTTTCTTTTTGGAGCCGGGGGTATCCCTGCATACTGTTCCTTTCTTTCAAAAGTGATATTGGCATTTTAACTCAAACCAATTTGTGGCGGTTTCCTTCCTTTCGCAGAGAAGTTGGAGGCCTGAATATTCTTTCTTGAAGCTTCTAAATGTGCATAGAGTCTGGCTTGGACTCGTGTCTTCCTAACTCACATTTTGCTAGATGGCTGAAGAAGACTATCCTGTCAGCTTATTTGCTAGTGGGGGAAGATGGCTCCTCATGCCTTGCAGGCTCATTCTATGAGGCATACAGCGACATCCTGGCAGAGACTTCATTACCGTCTCTGGCAGGTATTTGCAAGGTGGTGATATAGTCTACACTGCATACTTTGCCAAGCGCTACAGGGTGGACTTTGTGGTGTGCTCAGAAGCCCTTGTTGGGGCTTTGTCCTCAGGACAGTAGCACCAGGATCCCACCCACGCGAGGGATTACTTTTGAACATCACCCAGGTTCTAGAATAGTGGGAAGCTACGTAATGGAGGAGAAAGTAGGTCATACCTGATAATTTTCTTCCCATTAGTCCTTCCCACTATTCCAAAGTGCTGCTCAGTGTTTCTGAGATGTTTAGTTGGTGCAGAGTAATGGGTCAAATAATAACCTTGCATGTACTTCCTACATATCTCTTGTTTCTCTACAAGTTTTCCAAGATGAGAGAGGTGCACACATGTGCTCGTCTGGTTAGTGTTAGGTTAGTGCAGTGGATTCCCAAACCTGGTCCTGGAGGCACCCCAGCCATTCGGGTTTTCAGTATATCCACAATGAATATTCATAAGAGAGATTTGCATGCAGTGGAGGCAGTGCATGCAAATCTCATGAATATTCATTGTGGATATCCTGAAAACGTGACTGGCTGGGGTGCCTCCAGGACCAGCTTTGGGAACCACTGGGTTTGGCGAGTTGTTTAAGGTTGTTGTGCTTGTAATGAGTTTCTCCTTACTGCTTCTCTATTTAAATACTGAGGAGCTGGACGGGATGCCAAGAGAGATACAGCTCAGCTTTCATTTCTCTATCTCCACCTGCTAGTTAATTGACACCGCTATCCCCACAGGTTCTGGAATAATGGAAAGGACTAATTGAAAGACAGTTATCAGGTAAGACCTAATTTCTCTCCTTTAATTCTAACAAGAACAAAAGTCAGTCTATTAAATGGTTATAGGTGTGTGTGTGGCATTATTGAATTCTGCTGAATGGTGTTAAATTGAGGATGGCCTTAAGTGAAAAACATTGGTGGTTGGACTTAGGTGTAGTGGTTAATAAAGTTTGTTTTAGTGTTATAACTGACTTATATCTTATTTTGAAGAGGAATGTTGTTAAATGAAATAAAATCAACACACATTTTGGAGGGGTAAAAAAAAAATCCCAACAAATCTTAGAATTGGTTTTTGATATTTTCTCTGAGTCGAAGCGTGGGGAGATGTTCTTTCTTGGTTGAACATTGTAACATAGTAGATGAAGACCTGTATAGTCCATCCAGTCTGCCCAACATATGCATACTTAGTCTTGCCATTTTCAGGGTACAGACTACAGAAGTCTGCCCAGTACTGGCTTAATTTTGAACTACTAGAGTTGCCATTGAAGCCCGGTCCAGCCTAACCAGATCTGAGTTTATGCTGTTGAGCCCCATTATTTATTTATTTATCTGAAGTTTTTATACCCCACTCTATAGCAGGTTCAGTGTGGCTTACAATGTTTGGTACAAAGTGTCACAGAGATAACATGGTTGTGTGGAGTAGGACAGGAGGGAGGGTGTATCGAGGTATTGGTAATGTGTTAGTGGTGAGGATTAAGTTCGTGAGTTAAGTTGGGTCCTTTGGATAGGCTGTTTGAAGAGCTAAGTTTTCAGCAGCTTTCGGAAGGGTAGGTGTTCGTTGGTTGTTTGGATGTGTCTTGGTATGGCGTTCCAGAGTTGGCTACCTTAACGGAGAAGTTGGACTCGTAGTAGGTTTTGTATTTGAGACCTTTGCAGTTGGGAAGGTGAAGATTGCGATATGTTCGAGAAGATTTGGATCTGTTCCTGGCTGGAAGGTCGATCAGATTGGTCATGTAACTTGGAGATTCTCCGTGGAGGATCTTATGGATCAGGGTGTGAACTTTGAAGTTTATTCACTCTTTGATTGGGAGCCAGTGGAGTTTTTCACGGAGTGGTGTAGCGCTTTCAAATCTTGATTTACCAAAAATGAGTCTTGCTGCTGTGTTTTGGGCGGTTTGGAGTTTTTTCAGGATTTGGGCTTTGCAGCCAGTGAATATGCTATTGCAGTAGTTGGCATGGGTGAGTACTGTGGATTGTACCAGATTGCGAAAGGTCTTTTGGGGGAGGAATGGTTTTACTCTTTTCAGTACCCACATCATGTTGAACATTTTTTTTGTCATGGCTTTTGCATGAGTTTCTAGAGTTAGATGGTTGTCTAATGTTACTCCTAGAATCTTTACATTGTCGGATATTGGGATTGTAACGTCAGGGGTGATCAGGGTGGTTGGAAGCAGAGTGGAGTATTGTGATGAGAGGATCAAGCATTGAGTTTTTTCTTTGTTCATTTTCATTTTGAAAGCATTAGCCCAGGAGGCTAGGATGTTCATGCCTGCGGTTATTTTCTCCGAGATTTCTGCCAGGTTGGATTGGAAGGGGATGAATATCGTGACGTCATCTGCATAGGTGAAGGGGTTTAGACCAGACTGGATAGGGATTTAGCCAGAGGAATCATCATAAGGTTTGAAGAGGATCGGGGATAGAGGCGATCCTTGGGGACTCCGCATTTTGATGACCAAGCAGACGATATTGATGAGGTTGATTTGACTTGATAAGTTCTGGTGGTGATGAAACTTATTATCCACTTAATGATGTTTTCGCCGATACCTAGTTTGTCCAGTAGTTTTGTGAGGATATCGTGGTCAACCATGTCGAATGCGCTGGATAGGTCGAACTGCAAAAGAAGTATTTTGTTGCCTATAAAGTTTCTTGTTTGAACTTGATATTAGGGTGAGTAATACTGTTTCTGTGCTGTGTGCAGGTCGAAATCCCGATTGTGACTCATGTAGTATGGAGTACTTATGTATGAATTCGTTCAGTTGGGAAATTACTCTATTTTCCATCAGTTTGGTTAAAAGAGGGATGGAGGCCACGGGTCGATAGTAATAATCTTTCGCTGGTTTCTTGAGGTTTTTCGGTATTGGTGTGAGTAGAATATTGCTGTGTTCAGAGGGGAAGGAGCCTTTTTGAAGTAGAAAATTTAGGTGGGTGGTGAGATCCATAATGAATCGTGTTGGGGCGTTTTTAGGTATACTGATCTGTTCAATCCCATGGAAAGTTTTGCTCATGCTAAAGAAGCACTAGAGGGTGATAGATTAGGAAACAGAGATACATGACGACAGATAAGGGCCAAATGGTCCATCCAGTCTGCTCATTCTCAGTAACCACTTTCTCCTCCTTTCCCTAAGAGATCCTATGTACGTGTCCTATGCTTTCTTAAATTCAAACACAGACCTCAATCTTCATGACAACCACTGTGGCTTTTCTGCCAGAACCGTGCCAAACTAGGTTCCTTGAATTCTGCTGAGCAACCATGGAGATGTGGGCAAAAAGCTAGATTACAGCAAAAGACCATTAACTTTGAAACATTGTAGAAACTTGTGGACACCTTATGAATAGAGTTTGTGGGAGGAATGGTAGGGAGCCTTTGCATTTGTGAAGAGCCTTTGTATATGACTTGGTTTTTCTTTGAGATATGGAGAAAAAAGTGAGGAAATAGAATGAGGATACCAAATACGTTTATTCACATAAAAAATGACGAAATTTTCAGAAAATGACCCGACACGGCCGTGTTTCGGCCCAAAAGGCCTGCCTCAGGGGTCTTTAAAACCTGATTAAAACAATGAAACAAATAAAACAATTTGTTACAAATATATACTGAACAAAATGGATAATATAACTAGTGTCAAACAGTAGCATAGTATACATCATAAATAAACAGACAAAAAAAAAAATTAGCGACTACTAAATCTAAAAGCATAAATTTAAATTATATGTAAGAAGTGTGTGGAAAAAAGTTTTCGAATATTTTATCAAGTGTAAATGGTTAGAACGCATGGATTATACATTGAGTAACAAATCAATCTGTATTAACATTTAACATTGTGTATATGTATGAGTTAAGACCAAAACAGAAAAGAATTAGAAATAAAAAAATTATGTAATGTATCTGTAACAGAAATAAAATTAAAAATTATAATTGTGGTTGAAAATTTTTTTTGAGTAATTGACCAAAAATACATTCGTACATCTGTAATGAACATATATTGAAATTGAATATTAATAACCTTAAAAAAACTTTATATATTTATGCATCAAACATAAAATGTGACAAATTACACATAAATATAATAAAATAACCGTACATACTAGAAAAAAATATATAACTCATTTTGTAATTAAAAGTGAAATAAATGGATTATAAAATACCTTGGAGAGTACGGCTTGAAGTATATGCTCCAAGGTGAATGATAAAACAAAATTCCTTGGGTCTATATAGCAAGGATGGAGAATGGATGTTTCCATATCACATCTGCTGATCAATCCATAGACTGGTGGGTTGTGTCCATCTACCAGCAGGTGGAGATAGAGAGCAATCCTTTTGCCTCCCTATATGTGGTCATGTGCTGCCGGAAACTCCTCAGTATGTTCTCTATCTCAGCAGGTGGTGGTCACACACAGCAGCAGCTCTGGCTAGGCCTCCAAGCCTAATTTTTAGGTTTTGTTGAGTGCCCTGGGGTGAGGGCTCTTCTTGAGCAAGTGCAAACCTGGTGGCGCCAGGTCCCTCCTTTTCTCCCCCCTCCCGCTGGCTCCGTTAAAAAAAATAAAATAAAAAACAACATAGTTTTGACGTCGCTTAAAGGCGTTTATTTTCGACTTTATTAAACGTGTATTGCAGCTACTCACTGGGACACCAGGTCGTTACAGCTCGGAGCGAGAAGCAGGTAATTTTTACCTTTTTATAGCGGGCAGGGGGTTCACCGATTGCTCTCCACGTGCCTATGGCGTCGAGGGCGAGGGCGCGAAGAATCGCTTCCCGGACCGCGTGTGCGCTTCTAGCGGGGATGCGGGGGTTTTAAAGTCTGATTCGCCCTTGTGGGTTCAGTTGGAGGCCGGTCAGTGTCCCGGGTCTTCCTCCGGCGCGGCGGTTTTTCCCGCCTAAACGCCCATCCCCCGCTGCTCGCCTCCACATCTTGGCGGCCACTCTGCTCGGACGGCTTCTTCTTGGCTGCCCTTGAGCTGGGGAGACGTTCATGCCATGGCCGCCCTTGATTTGGGGCGACGGCAAAAAAGCGGCTAAAGTTAAGCGCCGTTCTTCCCGCGCGGGCTCCTTCGCGGAGTGTCGTGCCGGACGCCATCTTGGATGCGCAGCATGTGGCTCCCCCGCTCTGCGAGCGCCGGTTGAGGGTGCGTCTAGGGCTGTGGCCCAGGCTGCTGAAATACACAGTCTGGGGGGTTTCTCCCCCGAGTTAATTTTGCTGCTGCATCAGGCTTCCTTATGCAAAACGCTGCCCCTTCTCCCTTGTCCGATAACGGGGTTGAGGCCCCCGGAAGTAAACGCCCTCGGGTGGATTCCCGGCCTTAGAGGACGCTGTTTCCTCTGATGTAGATGAGGGCAGCGTATCTGAGTTCTCCCAACGGTCCTTTGGGGATTCCTTGGAGGAGACGGATTCCCACTCGGATGGAGCGGATGACCCCTCTGCAGCACAGATCTTTCGCTCAGAGGATTTGCCCAACCTGTTACTGCAGGCCATGAGCATTTTGAAGATTTCCTCGCCAGAGGACGTCTCTCCCTCAGCCCCTATTGGCTCTGCCATTATGCTGGGGACGAAGCGCCCGCCTAGAACCTTCCACGTGCATGATGCCATGCACACCTTAATTTCGGCTCAATGGGATGTCCGGAAGCGAGCCTCAAAGTGGCTAGGCTATGTCCCGCCTCTATCCTTGCCTGAAAGTGAACGTGAGGCCTTTCTTGGCCTACCGTGGATTCTTTAATCACTGCGGTGACTAAGAAGACGGCGTTGCCGTGGAAGGTGGCACGGCCCTAAAGGACGCCCAAGACAGAAGATTGGAAGCGGCTTTAAGGTCATCCTTCGAGGCGGCTGCCTTAAGTTTGCAGGCCTCAGTTTGCGGCTCCTATGTGGCCAGGGCGTGCCTGACGATGGTGCAGGCGGCTTCCCCCTCGGATCCTTCCTTGAGGGCTGACTGGCCGACCCTGGAATCGGGCTTGGCTTATTTGGCAGACTTACTGTATGATGTCTTGAGAGCCTCGGCTAAAGGCATGGCTCAGACAGTCTCTGCGCGGCGCTGGCTTTGGCTGAAACATTGGTCTGCGGACCACGCCTCTAAGTCCCGCCTGGCTAAGTTGCCTTTTAAAGGCAAGCTGCTCTTTGGGGTCGAGCTGGACAAAATCGTGACCGATCTCGGCACGTCTAAGGGCAAGAGGTTACCAGAGGTCAGGGCTCGGGCCAGTGCTCGCCCCGGTATCTCCAGAGGACGGTTTCAAGAAGCCCGTCGGTACCGCCCGGGCAAGTCGGGCTCCTCTGCCCCTCTTCCTTCAAAAGGAACTTCTCCCCCAAGCAGCATTCCTTTCGCAGAGACCGCCGTCCTGGAGGTGCGCCCTCCGGTCCTCCCCCAGGGTCTCGTACCCAATGACGGGGTCCTGGTCCATGGCCTAGTGCAGATTGGAGGATGCCTGTCCTCGTTTCTGGGCGAGTGGACCAAAGTAACTTCAGACGCTTGGGTGCTGGAAGTCATCAGAGACGGCTACAAGTTAGAGTTCTGCCGACCCTTAAGAGACGGGTTTGTACTCTCTCCCTGCAAGTCTCCGGTCAAAGCTGTGGCAGTGCAGCAGACCTTGGACAACCTGATCCGCCTGGGTGCGGTCGTTCCGGTGCCAGAAGATCAGACTGGCAAGGGACGTTACTCCATTTACTTTGTGGTACCAAAGAAAGGAGGTTCTGTCCGGCCTATCCTCAGACCGTCAAAGGGGTCAATCGGCCTTGAAAGTTCGGCACTTTCGCATGGAGACTCTCCGCTCTGTTATAGCGGCAGTGAAGGCAGGAGAGTTCTTGGCTTCCTTGGACATCAAGGAAGCCTACCTGCATATTCCCATCTGGCCTCCTCATCAACGCTTTCTGCGTTTTGCAGTCCTGGGCCGACACTTCCAATTCAGAGCCCTCCCTTTCGGGTTGGCTGCTGCTCCGCGGACCTTCTCCAAAGTAATGGTGGTCATCGCGGCCTTCCTGCGAAAGGAAGGAGTACAAGTCCATCCTTATCTGGACGACTGGTTGATCCGAGCCCCCTCTTATGCAGAGTGCGGCAAAGCTGGTGACCGGGTGGTTGCTCTTTTGAGCTCCCTGGGGTGGATCATCAACTGGGAGAAGAGCCAGCTGCGCCCGATCAGTCCTGGAGTATTTGGGAGTTTGATTCGACACCCAAGTGGGCAGAGTGTTCCTGCCAGACAATCGAATTGTCAAGCTTCAGCTCAGGTGGACCAGTTCCTGTAGCCTCTCCTCTTCGGGCTTGGGGAACTATGTGCAGCTGTTTGGGCTCTATGACGGCACGATGGAAGTAGTGCCCTGGTGCCAGGGCTCATATGAGGACCACTACAACACTCCTCTGCTGCAGCGCTGGACTCCGATGTCGGAGGATTATGCTGTGCGCCTTCCCTTGGACCAGCAGGGCGCAAGGCGCTGAGCTGGTGGATGCAGACAGACAAGTTGGATTGTCGTCACGACGGACCGCCTCTTTGTCGGGCTGGGGAGCCCACTGCTTGGGAAGGACAGTGAAGGGGCTCTGGTCTCCTGCAGAGGCAAAGTGGTCTATCAACCTCCTGGAACTCAGGGCCATTCGGTGGCGCTTTTGGAGTTCATCCCGGTACTGGCATTGAAGCCAGTACGGGTTCTGTCGGACAATGCCACGGCTGTGGCCTATGTCAACCGCAGGGAGGTACCAAGAGCGCCCCTCTAGCCAAGGAGGCCATGAATCTATGCCAGTGGGCGGGAAGCGAACCTGGAACAGCTGTCAGCGGCCCCACATTGGCGGAGTCATGAATGTCAGGCGGACTTTCTCATCGCCATACCTTGGAGCCCGGAGAGTGGCAGCTATCTGCTCAGGCGTTCTTGGACATCACGAAGCGCTGGGGGCCAGCCGAGCCTAGATCTGATGGCGTCATCGGCCAATTGCCAAGTGCCGCGCGTTTTCAGCAGAGGACGGGACCCTCGATCCCTGGGAGTAGATGCGCTTCTCCAACAGTGGCGACACAAGAGCTTCTCTATGTGTTCCCGCCTGGCCCATGTTGGGGCAGGGTGCTAGACCGGTGGCAAAGCATCCGGGCCGCCGGAATAATCCTGGTGGGTCCGGACTGGCCCAGAACGTCCCTGGTATGCGGACTTGATCAGGCTCTCAGTCGACGTCCTCTGCGGCTGCCAGTGGAGCAGGGCCTGTACATCAGGGTCCCGTGGTGATGGAGGATCCCTCCCCCTTTGGTCTTACGGCCTGGCTATTGAGTGGCAGCGTCTGAGAAAGAAGGGCTTCTCAGACAAGGTCATCGCCACTATGCTGAGAGCGAGGGAAGCGCTCTACTTCTACGCTACTGCAGGGTTTGGCGTATCTTTGCAGCGTGGTGTGACAGCAGGCTCACTTTTCTCCCTTCACTGCTCCAATTTCTTCAGTGTTGGCGTTCCTGCAAGAAGGTCTGGAAAAGTGCCTTCGCTCAGTTCCCTTAAAGTCCAGGTAGCGGCTCTGGCTTGCTTCAGGGGCCGCCTGAAGGGTGTTTCCCCTGGCTTCGCAGGCCAGATGTGTGCGCTTTCTCAAGGGAGTTAATCACCTGCGCCCTCCTCTGCACTCAGTGGTGCCTGCGTGGAATCTCAACCTGGTGCTAACAACATTGCAGAAGCCGCCTTTTGAACCCTTGTCGTGTGCATCTCTGAAAGACCTGACGTTGAAAGCAGTCTTTTTGGTGGCTATCACTTCAGCCAGAAGAGTTTCCGAGCTCCAGGCGCTCTCATGTAGAGAGCCTGTTCTGCAGTTCACTGAGGCAGGAGTGACTATTCGCACAGTGCCTCCTTCCTGCCCAAGATTGTTTCTCACTTCCATGTGATATCAGCAGCTCTGTCTCCCTTCCTTTCGTAGGGAGGACTACCCAGAGGAATACTCTGCTCTCAAATATCTGGATGTGAGACGTGTCATCATCAGATACTTGGAAGTGACCAATGATTTCCGGAAATCGGATCATCTGTTTGTCCTGTTTGCAGATCCTCGTAAGGGTCTGCAGGCTGCTAAGCCTACAGTGGCAAGATGGGTCAAGGAAGCCATTGCAGCGGCTTATGTGGCCGCGGGGAAGGTGCCACCTATCCAGCTGAAGGCTCACTCCACTAAGGCTCAGGCGGCCTCGATGGCAGAGGCCGGGTCCGTCTCCTTGGAAGAGATTTGCAAGGTGGCAACTTGGGCTTCGGCCCATACCTTCTCCAGGCATTACCACTTGACTGTGGCTGCTCGGGCGGAGGCCCGGTTTGGAGCTTCAGTGTTGCGGTCAGGGATTTCAATGTCCCGCCCTGGGTGAGTACTGCTTCGGTACATCCCACCAGTCTATGGATTGATCAGCATGATGATATGGAAGGTAAAATTATGTATCATACCTGATAATTTTCTTTCTATTAATCATAGCTGATCAATCCATAGCCCCTCCCAGATATCTGTACTGTTATATTCTGGTTGCATTTCAGGTTCAAGTTTAGTCTTCAGTTCCTGTTCAGGAGGACTTCGTGTTCAAGTTTTTCAATGAATTCTTCAAGAGTTGAGACGAATTTGTGTTACAGTGAGCTGGTGCATTCCTCTCCCCTCCGTTTTACGGGGCTGGATTGAGACTTAAATTCTGCCGGCTCCCCCTCCCGCTTCTTGCGGCAGTAGGGCAGTTTTGTACCCCTCCCGCTTCGGCGGTGTTAGGGTCAGTCAGCTCCTCCCGCGGTTGCGGTTGCAGGATAAGCCAGATCCCCCGCATCGGCGGGTGTGGTGTCCCTCCCCGCTCCGCGGGGATGAGCTGGACGGATTCCCCTCCCCCACTTGTGGGGATGAGCTGGGTTAATTCCCCCCCCCGTTTCGGCGGTGGTGAGCTGGGCAGAGTGTCCCTTGTGGGTGTAATTCTCTAAGTGCTGAGTCCTGCGGATGGAGCTTGGATATCGACATACTGAGGAGTTTCCGGCAGCACATGACCACATATAGGGAGGCAAAAGGATTGCTCTCTATCTCCACCTGCTGGTAGATGGACACAACCCACCAGTCTATGGATTGATCAGCTATGATTAATGGAAAGAAAATTATCAGGTATGATACATAATTTTACCTTTGTATTGTGACTTACTATTTATGTGCATTACTCAGCGGTGTTGAATTAAATTTTTTTATACGTAAATAGATTGTTAAGATGTATATAAAATGTCGAGGACTAGGCTACTTCATCCAAGCAATACACTGTACTAAAATCTCCATTTACAGTAATTTGTGCTGACTAGATCTTTGAATTAAGAAGGTCTGTGTACTGTGTCATTCATGGTGCTGTCCTATTTTAATTTTGTAGCTCAAGAAAGTTCGGTCATTACTAGTTGCTGGCGCTGCGGATTATGATTGCTTTTTCCAGCATTTGCGGTTGCTGGATGGAGCTTTTAAATTGTCTGCGAAGGATCTCCGATCACAAGTGGTTAGAGAAGCTTGCATCACTGTGGCGTAAGTACATATATATAGTCGTAAGTGGAATTATACATATGGTATAGCAGAAGTCTAGTGATATAATAACCAAATTTGGCCAGAAGGTGTTACCAACAGGTTTCCAGTGACATTTGTAATTAGAACGATTTCTTGAGCTTGTATATGTCTGAATGCCTTCTTGAAACATTTGTTGTGGCAGTATCCAAACAGATTTAAGAGCTCTTAGTTTCAGATTATCTTTTCCACAAACTATCCAGACAGAAAAATGTAAACTAAAACATGGTCTTAAAAAGAGTAAGTATGCGCACATGACTGGTAGCTTATATAGCCACTTAAAACATTTTTGTGTACACAAATTGTTTGTGTATATACAAATTAATGTGTATAATGATTTGCATAGACAATTTTTATGTGTGCATAGGTGTGTGTTTAAGACAAATATGTGGAAAAATATGAGCAAATCTTTGTTTAAAGCTAAGACAGTATGTTGTGTTATGTATTTATAACCCACCTTCTCCTGTTAAGGTCCAAAGTGAAGTGTCAAATCAAAAATCTAGTAATAACATTATTAATATTATGAAAAATATGATTATAATAGAATTACAATGTTTTTATTAATGAAAAATAAATGTCTTCAATTGTTTTTGAAAAAGATAATAAGGTATCAATTGGGGAGTAAGAAGTTCTCAAACAAGTCACCTATACCTCCTCTTCCCCCAGTCCGTTCTCTCAACCCTCCTTCAACACTTGCCTTCTTTTTTTCCTTTTCTGAAATTACTGGAGGAAACTGCTCATTTTCTTTCCTCCTCCAAACTGACTACCTGTTCCTCTGATCTTCTTTCCATCCATCTACTTAGCACTGTCTGTCCCACTGTCATCCTTTCCACTGGGACTGTTCCTGATGCCTTCAAACATGCCATAGTTACACCACTCCTTAAAAATCCTTCTTTAGACCCTACCTGTCCTTCCAACTATTGCCCCATCTCCCTTCTCCCCTTCCTATCCAAGCTACTTAAATGTACTGTTCACTCCATTGTCTTGACTTTCATCTCTAGCTGTTCTTGATCCACTGCAGTGTAGCTTTTGCCTCTTCACGCAACTGAAACAGCCCTTGCTAAAGTGTCCATTGACCTGTTCCTGGCCAGATCCAAAGGTCTCTAGTCTATCCTCATTCTTCTCAGTCTATCTGCTGCTTTTGACACTGTTGATTCTAATATTCCTTGATACTCTGTCCTCACTTGGATTTCAGGGCTCTGTTCTTTATTAGTTTTCTTCTTATCTCTCCCATCATACTTTTTGTATATACTCTGGCAGATCCTCCTCCAATTTTATCCCACTACCAGTTGGTGTACCTCAGGGCTCTATCTTGGGACCTCTTCTTTTCTCCATCTATACTTCTTCCCTTGGTGTTCTGATCTCATCCCATTGTTTTCAGTATCAGCTTTATGCTGATGACTCTCAAATCTACCTCTCCACACCAGAAATAAAGTAGGAATCCAGGCCAAAGTATCAGCCTGCCTGTCTGATATTGCTGCCTGGATATCTCACTGCCTTCTGAAACTAAACATGACCAAGATTGAGCTTTTTATCTTTCCCCTAAACCCCCTCTCCTCTTCCCCCATTTTCTATCTCTGTGGATAACACTCTCAACCTCCCTGTCTCATCAGTTCGTAACCTTGGGATCATCTTTGACTCCTCTCTTTCTCTGTAGATATCCAACAGACTGCTAAAACCTGTCGTTTCTTTCTCTATAATATCACCAAAATTTATTTGTTCCTTTCTGAGCACACTACCAAAATCCTTATCAGCACTCTTATCACCTTTTGCTTAGACTTCTGCAACCTGCTTCTCACAGGTCTCCCACTAAGCCATCTCTCTCCCCTTCAATCTGTTCAAAAATTTGCTTACAGCTTATTTTCCACCAGTCTCGCTATGCTTCTATTGGCCCTCTCCTCAAGTCACTTCATTGGCTCCCTATCCGTTTCCGCATACAGTTCAAACTCCTCATTGATTTAGAAGTGCATTCACTGTGCAGCTCTCAGTACTTTTCCACTCTTATCTCTCTCTACACTCCTCCCGGGAACGCCATTCATTGGGTAAATCTCTCTTAACTGTACCCTTCTCCACTGCCATCTCCAGATTCATCTTGCTGCACCATACCCTGTAATAGACTTCCTGAGTCAGTACATCAAGCTCCATCTCTGGGTCTTCAAATCTTGGCTGAAAGCCCACCTTTTTGATGCTGTTTTTAACTCCTATTCACTTGTTCAGTACCCATGTCTGTTCTGTCATTTCCACCTTAAGTATTTCCCTTATTTGTCCTGTTTGTCCAGATTAGATTGTAAGCTTTGTCCTGTTTGTCCTGATTAGATTGTAAGCTCTGTCAAGCATGGACTGTCTCTGCATGTTCCAGTGTATCTCGCTGAGTGTCTAGTAGCGTTATAGAAATGATAATAGTAGTAGTAAGAAGATAATTGTTGGTATGAATAAGAACACAATTTTTTTATTTGTGACATAGTGTTTCAATTGACATGTTCAACTGGGAGTGTTTTTTTTTTTTTTTAAATAACATACAAATGTTTTTTTGTGGAAATGGGATAATAAGTGAGGTGGTTAAATTTGAAGAAGTAGTTATTCAGAATTGTTAAATGAGAGCAAACTTGAGGAATTGCAAGAGAACCTTACAAGTCTAAGAGACTGGAAATCTAAATAGCAGATGAAATGTAATCAGAAAAATTGTAAAGTGGTACGTATAGGAAAGATTAATCCTAACTGTAAGTACAGAATGCTAGTTTCCATATTTGGAATTACCATTTAGAGAAAGGATCTTTGAGTCATTGTAGTCAGTACATTGATATTTTTTTATAGTGTGTGGCAGCAGTCAATGCTGTTAAAGTTTTCTGAAAGTTTGACTAGCCCTGAGCTTGGGAGTCCACTCTTTGTGTAGCTCACTTGTCTGTCTGGTAGATCGGTATAGACAGAATATTTTTAATCTTTAACTTTGTGAGTGTGTATTCTGTAATATCTTTAATATCTTATTCACATGAAACAGTGATAAGTACTGCATATCTTGTCTTGTATCTTGATCTTAAGGGAATATATATATATATATAATATATATATATATATATATATATATATATATATATATATATATTTTTTTTTTTTTTTTTTTTTTTAATGCACAAAGCCAATATGTATTGACAAGTATTGGCAGTTGGAGGTATCATTAAACCTTCCATATATACCAATTGGTTGGCTGTATACATTATACATTTCAACCATATTTTTTCTCCACAGCCATCTCTCAACAGTTTTGGGAAATAAGTTTGACCATGGGGCTGAATCAATTGTTCCTACTCTGTTTAACCTGGTACCCAACAGCGCCAAGGTCATGGCAACATCTGGATGTGCTGCAATTAGATTCATCATTCGGGTAGGTGGTATTGAGTTATTACTTAATTTAAGTGAACCTAAATCAGGAATGAATACGTTTATGTCATGGTTAGAGATAAATATAATATAAATTGATTTATTTTTAGCATAACAGAAAAACATGGATATCAAAGTATTTATACATATTTTTCATATCACTACTTTTTTACATTATTGATCCTGCATCATCTCCATCCAAGCCTGATAGTAATGAGGCATCTGGTTTTTTTTTCCAGCCTTGGATAGAGAGATAATATATTGTGGGCATCCACACAGGAGGTGTGGCTTTAACTGCTTAGCTGGAGTATGAACTGTCCTGCATAATAACTAAAGTCTTTAGTATTGAGGATATTTTTATCTCTTTCTCTACTAATACATACATACACACACACAAAAAAAAAAAAAAATATATATATATTCTGAAAGGGGTCATTAAAATAAATGGAAATGTATGAACAGCTGTTTTACAAATGGAAGCCCAAATTATGAAAGGGGGGGGGAGAACAAGGAACATGGGATGTCTGTCTGGCAGCACACTGACGTCCATGCAGAATTGAGGGTAAGCCTAGAGGTTAGTGCAGTGGACTGTAAACCAAGGATTCCAGGTTCAATTTGCACATTTCTTAAAAATATATGTATTTTTAAATTGTATGCCCTTCAGGAACAGAAAAAGCCTACTGTACCTGAATGTACACTACTTCAGTAGCTCTCAAGCTTGCAGGTTGCTTATACATTTCGGTATAGTCGTTTTTTTCTATTCCTAGAGTGCACACAATTAAAAAAAAAAAAAAAAAAAAAAAGAGTTAAAGTGAGATTTGAGCCTGTGTCCCTTGGTATACTGTCCACTGCACCAGCCACTAGGCTAGTCCTTAGATCTGCATGCTGTTCTGTTCACAATATCCACAACACCTGAAGCTGTCACAGAGCCTGATAATATTCCTTTCTAGTTTCACCTTTCTAGTTTCACTTTGAGGGGAGAGGGAGAAGTCCAGCAACCGCTGCGCGATTAAGGGAGATGTCATGGCTTTAATCCCTTCAGTGGCCAGCTACTCAATCAGAGCACCTTTTTGCACGCTTGACATGATTGAAACAGGTCTAACTAAGGACAACCTTCTTTTTAGATTTGGGCATTTCTTCCCATTCTGTTATCGCTATTGGATGTCTTGATTTTGGGCCCTCCCTATCCCATCCAAAATATGCCCACAACAGCCCCCTTACTAGTTGGATGTGTGGCAGTGTAGGACATCTAGAATCTTGCCTTTGCAAAATTGGGATGTGATGTTCAAGCACATAGGCATCCATTTCAGCCTTTTGAGGCATCCATACACTTTAAAAATAAGTGCCATCATTTCTTTTTTTTCTTGCTTTTAAGGCTTCAATATGTGTTTTTTGCTGTTCAGATGCACAGGAAACACATTAATCTGTAAAATATTTTAAACTTCAATTTTTCTATCAATTTCTGTTTTCATGGTCCTGTTTTGTTAGCAAAATCATGAGGTCTTTCAAAGGACCACAGTTCCATCAGTAGTGTCCCTCGGTCATTTCCAGCATGATTGTCATAGGTGCCAACACACAAATGCTAGCTAGGTTGTAGTGTGCATGCATGTGTGTGTTAAATAGATATGATCACAAAACAGTCAAAGCTCTGCTTCTTGGAAGTTAAAGTATAATAATGATTCAGTCTCAGTTTTGACTATACGTTGTATGTTGAGACTGAGTCGCTATTCAACTGGCATCAGTTTATTGCCAAAAACAAACATCATTGTCAACTCATTATGTAGCCCAAAGGCTATAAGTATAAAATTGCTTCACTTTAGTGAATTAATTTCTGTCTTTCCATCAGTTTTTGTATGCTAATGCTGTTGCATTTGTAAGAGAAATGGTGTCATTCTTCTGCTGTATCCTTTGGGGAGGAGCAGGGAATTGAAGTGAAATTAAGGAAAAAATATGCATTATTCCAACAGACTCAGTGTGAGATAAGTTGTTCTCTGTGTTTCAGAAGATTTAAGGGAACTGGTTAGTAAATTTGCTAAAGAATACTGTGATTTAGGTTTGTGTCCTACATCTTTGCTTAAACATCTTCAATTAGCTTCTTTTCTTTTGTGAACTTAGTTCTTGAAGCAGGTAATTTTCAATCAGAGCTCAAGCTTATCTTAACTACTTTTCCTGAATATCCAAACAGGATGTAAATTCCTGTTCAAATTGTCAACTGATGGCAAGTATTCCATTCTTAGCCAAGATTATGAAAGCTGCTGTTGCTGCTCAATTGCAGAGGTACTTAGAGTGTTTTGATCTTTTGGATCTGAAAGAATCAGATTTTAGACAGTTATAGTACAGAAACTTGTCTGTTGGCCTTGACTTCAGAATTAGATGATACAGTGCAATCCGCTTAAGTGCAAGGGTCTGGGACCAAAGAAATGCATGCAGTTAACCGGAGCGTGCATTTAACCGTTCTGACCCAGAAAAGAAGCTTGACATCTGATAAACATATGTACAGTACTGTTTATTTTACATACATATAGTATCCGTTATCTGACGTTAGGCTTACTTGAAGTAATCAGTTATAGTCCTCTGTACACTCTTTTGTCTGTTAGTTCCATAGACTATGTCTGCCAGATGGTAAAAACTGTCATAGCACTGACATCCAGTGGCCTCCAGATAGGCCTGCACAGTGTTGAGACTCTCCAGCGCACTTGCAAAAGTGACAGGAGGTTGTTGAATTTCGTCAGCATGTGCCTCGCTGCTCATTTCATCATCTGTTTCATCATCAGCCGCTGCCTGCGTGTAGGCGCATATCTGGACATCAGTGCTGTCGTCAGCTGTTTGTAGATCGTAATCAACAGCTACATAGCGATGAAACTTCTTCAGTAACACAGGCTGGGATATCAATAGCCTGTTTATCTGACGCGTTTGCAACAGCTGCTTCTGTTTCGTCCCTCTCCACATCCCTAACAAAGCTTTCCCGCTTGTAGCAGTTCACAATGGTTGCCTGTGTAATATGATTCCAAGCTTCTTTCTGTATATGTAGGGAATCCAACAGTGATAGATTACGAGCCAGTTCAACAGCACGTTTATCCTTGCCAGTCTGGTCATCCATAACGCTCATCAGATGACATAGCACAAGAGCCCGATAATGTTGTTTGAAATTGGCTATTATGCCCTGATCCATAGGTTGGATCAGAGAGGTAGTGTTTGGTGACAGGAAGACCACCTTGACGTTAGACAGCCTGACATCATCACTGTGTGCAGCACAATTATCACAAAGCAACAAAATCTGACGCTTTTGTGCCTGCATTCTAGTGTCTAACTAGCCACTGTTTCCAAATTTCCCCAGTCATCCATGAATTTGCGTTAGCCTCGTATGACACAGGAAGTCGCTTAACATTCTTTAAGCAACAGGACTGTTTGCTCTTTCCAATGACAAGGGTTCCAACTTCTCACTCCCATCCATATTGCAGGAAAGGAGGATTGTCAGTCGTTCCTTTGACATTTTACTTTCTGTAGTTTTGGTTTGTTTGAATGCAAGTGTTCTATCAGGAATCGCTCGCCAGTAGAGTCCGTTTTCATCAGCATTGAAAATGTCACGCGGTGCAAACTCGTTTAAGATGGTAGGAAGAAGTGAAACAACCCAATTTTCAGCACCAAAGTCATCGTTTTTTTTCACCTTGCTGTTTCTTGAATTTTATGCTGTTCCTCTCCTTCCATCTTTCCAACCATCCAACAGTAGCTTTGAATTCAGTTAGTCCAAGACTTTCAGCTAGCTGATTAGCTTTCTCCATAAGCAGTGGACCACTGACAGGAAACTGTCTGCTCCTGACTTGAGAAAACCACCGAAGAGAGTATCTTCTACCTCCTCAGTTTTTCCCGCCCGTTTTCGTTTCCGTTGTGGATTTGTATTGTTTTGCCAGTCTTCCAGAAACTGGTCTTTCTGCTTCAAGACACATGAAATTTGACTGGGATTGACACCATATTCTTTAGCAATAGATGCTTGACTTTGTTTTCTAAATTTTAAAGAACTTCTATTTGTTCAGCCAGTGTTAAAGTTGTGCGATGACAACTCCAGTGTACACTCTTAACAACATTCTTTCGCTTGTTCTGCATGTGGCAGTTAACCAACGAGATTTCAAATTTATCGCCCCTTTGTCATGCGCCAATCGGCTTCCATATTCCGTGCGTGCGCTTATGTGGAGTCTTTCCTGCAGAGGAGCGGTCTTAAACCATGCATATAAGTGAATCTTGCACTTATCAGTGGTGCGCTAAACCAAAGTTTGTCCCCATAGAAATTGATGGCGCCAAAATGGGACCGAAGTACGGCAAGCAGTTAAACAGAGCATGCGCTTATCCGACGTGCACTGTATTGAGTAAACCTTAAAACTACTTTGTTGATGCAATTGGATATTGCTTCTGCATTGTTATGGTCTATCATATTTTATTAAATCTGTTGGATACTTTGCGAATAATGGGAACTGTTTATAAATGGTTTTTCCTGTTCCTTAAAATCATTCTTATCAAGTTAATAGGCATGGGAAAGTCTTGGGAGTTTGGACCCGTGGATCATCCTCAGGGTTCCTTAGTGTTGCCAACTTCATTTAATATGTTCTTTACTCGCTTGGGAAGGTGATTAAAGCTTTGGGGTTATCTTATTTTTTTTTGTGGATGATGTGCAAATATTTTTCTGATTCAAAACTTTGTAGTTGAGACATGCTTGCTTGTTGAGGTGTTTTGATATTGAATTAGAATTATTGGGTAAATCTCCATGCTTTCAAACCTTTTGTTAGGGATAGAAGATAAAAGATTTTCAATTCCAGAGACTGGTGGTAAGATCTTTCCTTTGCAAACTTCCATATGGAGTTTTCATTAATATACTCCAATTTAGAGGTGACTCTGCGTATTACTAAACTGGTTAAGTCAATACTTGACGTTTTTCAAATGCTTGTTTCTATTCACAGAATTTCTTTTTTGTTTGATATGTGAAAATAGCTTAAGCCACCATTTTGTCTCGTTTAGATTATTGCAACTTCTTATATGTAGGCCTTTCTAAAAATACTTTGATTAGACTTCAGATGCTTCAAATATAGTAGCAAAACTGATTTATTTTAGACAAAATCTGGTAGTTACTCCTTTATTAAAACAACTGCATTTGCTTTCAGTAGCCAGAATATAATTTAAGCTTTTTTGTATTTCTCATAAAATCTTGAATGGTTTAGGGCTAGGTTACTTCTCTTCTATTTGAAGCTGAAAACTTTTTTTCATTTGATTTGATTTGCTCATTGTTAGTAAAATGGAGTTCCTATGGTTATTGATTTAAGATTAAAAACAATATGCAATTTAAGGGAAGGCGCCAGAATGTTGGAATCTTTGCATGTAATGTTGAATTCGGAGTGCAATTACTCAAAATTTTTAAAAAGTTTTGAAAACTGGTAAATTGCTTATTTTGGAGGGATCTTTGATTTACTATCTGTTTGGAATTGTATATGAAATTGATTCTGTTTTGTTGTATTTTAATTGTAAACTACTCCTGCTAATATTATAGGCAGATATAAAAGTGTTCATTTTATTGTATGTTCTCTATGGATGCAACTTTTATACTTTGATACTTTGAGAAAGGTGCTCTGAGTAAAGGAGATCCAAGATGGCTGCCACACTAGAAACGCTGAGGACTCATTTCCCCTGTAAGCAAAATTATGCCGAAAGACGGGGAAGGGCAGCAGCCCAAGCTTCACTGCTACCTTCCCCTTACCTCCATGGTCCAATGAATCAGTTTGTGAGGGCCTCAGAACAGGGCGCAGTGACCGGGAGCGGCGGACCCCTGAGAGACGTCGGCATTTTTGGAGGATTCTATCAGCGACCTCAGGACAGAGTATTTCGTTGAGCCCGATCCAAGGACTCCTCCCCGCAGCACGGTTTACCAGCTCTCCCTCTGGAGGATTAACGGGCCTCCGACATTTGCGGGAGGGGTAAGCCCCGCGAATGAAGCTTTATTTCAAGTTGAGGGAGAGACAGGGGCAGTCTGTGACCCCCGAGATGACTAATGCTGGGGCTTCAGCTACGGGACATGGAGGAGAGTGAAGCAGTGGAGGACCCTGGAGCATTCTTTTATATCTTCCCTTAAAGTCCTTGGAGAACCATCTGCGGTAACACTTGATCCTTATGGGATTTAATTACTCAAGCAGTTCAGAATTTTTACTAATCAATCTAAAGCTATAACTGAGAAAGTAATTTTGGTTGAAACAACAAAAAGAGCTGAAGAAAACAAATAGACCAGGTAAAAACACAAAGAGTAAGAGCACCAAAAAAGTTTATTAGGACCCTACACGGTCGTGTTTGGCCAACCGGCTTCTTCAGGGGTCTTCAAATTGATGTATACAGATGTGCTCCAGATTTCTCTTGGAGTGAAAGCATAAACTACTGGTGCTGTATGAAATCGAGCGTATTCACGCCTACGCTCGATTCATACAGCACCAGTGTTTATTGCTTTTCACTCTAAGAGAATCTGGAGGCACATCTGTATACCGTCAATTTGAAGACCCCTGAAGAAGGCCGGCTTGTCCGAGACATGGACCGTGTAGGGTCCTAATAAACTTCTTTGGGTGCTCTTACTCTTTGTGGTTTTATCTCGTCTATTTTGGTTTTCTTCCGCTCTTTTTTTTTTTTTTGTTATTGTTTCTTGCGGGAGACTTGGACCTTCTTTTTGTTGGTTTAGTAATTTTGGTTGAACAGAGGGTGGTTAAGAATGAGTCGGATATTAAAACATTAAATGAAAAAGAAGAAAAAGTGGACAAAAAGATTTGGAAGTTGAAAAAGTGCAACAAATATGGTGAAAGATGTTGTAAATTTGAGAAGGAAAGATGGAACTTTATGATAATTACATGAGGTATATAACCTCAGATTATAAAGTTTCCAAAGGTTAAAATGGTAAAGCCAGTACATAAGTAATGCCACACTGGGAAAACGAGCAAGGGTCCATCGAGCCCCAGCCTCTGTCCACGACAGCGGCCAATTCAGTAGACATGTTAAAAAGTATCTTCAAGAAATTGTACAAATTCCTCCAGAAAGTCTACCACCTTTTAACCAAGTATACTATGTACCACAAAAAGAAATATCTCAGCAAGAACAAAATATACCTTTAGATGTGTCAGCACTTTTGGAGACCTCTGAAACAGAACAAGCTAAACCAGCGACTTTGATAGCCACTTTAGTATTATCACCAAATAAAGCATGGCTATGTAGACTGTTTTTTTAAAACAAGAGAAATTGTTTCTTGGATTAAAAGTAAATTTGTTCCCAGATGTTTCGAAAGAGACTCAAAAGAGAAGAAAACAATTTCTTTTGTTAAAATCAGCAGTTCTTCAATTAGGAGCTGTATTTTATGTACGATACCCTTGCAGATGTGTGATATAATTTGATAAAATATGTTTTCTCAGAACCCTCACAGCTAACATCTTTCATAGCCTTTAAAATACAACAGGAGCAAATAAGATAATTCTCTGTCTTTTTCTAGCTGTTAATTAAATTGTTTAATAATAGTTTTTCCTTGTAGACCTCCTGAGATATGTTTCTTGGATCTTCACTCGAGTGGACTTCAGTAATATATTTCATATTATTATTTCTTTTTTTCCATATATATTGTATAATGTTTTTCTTTTTGAAATATTCACTTTTCTTATTCAAGTGTATAATCTTGAAATACGTTGTAAATGAATATAAAATAAAAAAAAAAAGAGAAAGGTGCTCTAATCTCAGACTGCTTTATCTTGGTTCTAGAAATTTTAAAAGTTGTACCATTGTGAAATTAGTCTTAAGCTCATTTTAAATTCCAAGGCCAACCTTCTAAAGCTTGGCCAGTGATATAGGAGAAATTGAGTAGAGGAATGAGAATAGTTTACTTTTCTGTGTTGTGTGTGCATTGTGGTCACCACAAATCTTCAAAAATAAAAACCCCTCTGTACAACAGTATAACTAATAGATTATTGTACCCATGTTAACACTAACATTAACATCATGGCTTATATCCCGCTACTACCTTTCAGTTCTAAGCGGGTCACATACATCAAGATGCCAGAACAGTTACCTTGGAATTACAGTAGTTGATCCATGTATAACTTCAAAACTAGAGCACATCTTTCTTAAAAGAAAATTTTTAACTTTTGTTCTAAAATGAAGATAAGAAAAAAAAGTGAAAATAATCCAGCAATATCCTTCTATAATCTAGCAGCCTGAACAGCCATGGATTTCTCAAAAATTGACTTTCTCCTTTTCCCCTAACAGAACAGAAAGTAAAAAAGTTGGTACTATTTGCTATGTCTTGATCTTAAGAGGGGCTGCAAATGAAAATGATAGAGAAATTAACTAGGAACCAAACCTTGAAGAGTTTAAAAAAAGAAAACTGCTAATTTAAACAGAATTCTTCCGTCAACAGGTAACCAATATAGTCTGGTATACAAAAGGAGAAACACTGTCGTATTTAGGCCAAAAATCAGTCTATAGTCGGTTTTGCATGGTCTGGAGTCTCTTTAATATCCCCTTTGTGCAACCTGTGTACACAGTTAAAATAGTCGAGATACGATAGCAGCAAAGTGTGGGCTAGGCACTCAAATTGTTCAAATTCAAAATATTTGCGGATGGTACGCAACTTTCTCATCAGAAAAAAAGCATTTTTGACTGTATTGACTTATGTTTCCATAGATATGGAACTATCGACTTGAATTCCTAGGATTTTAACAATGAGAAGAATTTTATTCAATTTGATTGATAATAGATTTAGGAGTCTGTTCTAGTTTAGTGTTGAAACATAAAAATGTTGATTTGTTGGTGTTAAGTTTTAATTTATGAGCGTACATCCATTTCTCTATGAAATCAATACAAAATTGAACTCTAATGAGGCTAATGTTAGATAATGATTGTAGAATTAGTACAGAGGTATCATCTACATAGATATAGTGAATAAAACCATTACTATCCAACAATGAACTAAGTCATCGAAGAAAAATATTATAAGTATTGGGGACAGGGGAGAACCCTGTGGAACCACATATATTATGCTACTGGGAAGATAAATCAGAGTGTAATTTAACCTTATATGATCTTTTTGACAAAAAAACCCTTCTAACCAAGTTAGAAGCCCCCCCCCCCCCACCATATCCATTTCCTCACGGTTTTGTGACAGGAGAGTATGATCCACCAAGTCAGATGTGGAAGAAAGGTCAAATTGAAGCAATAATGCATTTTCCCCTTTACTTAAATGTGCCCTGCCATGATCTAGTAGTGAACATAAAACTGTTTTCTTGCTTAAAAAAAAAAAAAGCAGCACAAAACCGTGATTGAGAAGTAGGCAAGATGTCAAACATGTCTAAGTAATGAACCAGCTGCACTGTCACTAAGCCCTCTGTTAGTTTAGTTAAGAAAGGGATATAGGCCACAGGCCTAGGCACTGCATGTTTAGGTTGTTTTGGATCCCTTTGGTATTGGTATAAAAACTATTTCACCCAAACTGTCAGGAAAATTACCTAGAGATAATGTAGGTAAATCCAAGTATAAAAAATTATGACTCATTGGAAATAAGAGATATAATTCTAAAGGAAGGAAAAAGCCTCAAAGAGCTCCAAATCAAGATTTATAGATCTTAAGGTGATTTCACAGATCTACTTTTCATCATCTGCTTAAAAAACCTTCCCAGTCCAATTCAGTCGACTATTTATATGTTCCTTTTAGTTATTTTTTTTTTTAAGTTTTCATTCAATTCATAGACCTCTATTACTTTATAAATGTTTCTTTGTTCTTCAACACTAGTGCCAAACAGCTTCAAGCTTCAGTGCAATACACATTTTACGAGTTCCAGTTAGAACATTCCATTCAGTTTAAAAATAGACATTGCACAATGCACACAAGTCCCGTGTTAATGCATTGAAAAGCAATAGTTGTCTCTACATGCATAAATTGAGCCACTCCTCATAATGCTCTTCAATCCCCCAGCCCAACGATGACCAGCATTTTGCTTAGCTCCATCCCACTCAGCTGTTTCAGGGTTTGAAATATTGTGGGAGAAATATAGACAGCGTTTCCACTCTAAACTGCTATCCGTTGGCTCTCATAGTGATTTATAAGACTTTACGCCTGATTTGGTAATTTAGTGGGTTAATCCAAGTAACCAATAGAATATGAAACTGGGGGGGGGGGGGGGCCGGGGGGAATTTCAAAAGATATGATGGACAGACATCCAACATATACAGTAAGAAGAAAGATATTACTTAAATAGGTTAGAAAAATGTTTCCTGTAAATAGCTTATTATTTAACTACCAATGCCAGCCTTGTAAAGCTTGACCAGTGATAGATATAGGAAAATTGAGTAATGAGAATAGTTGATTTTTCTGTGTTATGTGTGGCATTGTAGTCTAAGAATTCAACTTTCACCATGAGTTTTAAAAAAACAACCCTCTGTAACAGTATAGCTAATAGATTATTGTACCTTACCATAGCCGTTCTTGTAACTAAATGATCATGATGTGAAACATATTTTGAAGTAGACTTGTTTAATCATTTTTGTAAGTTCTATTTAGGTGCGTGTTTGCCCCCTTTGGGAGTAAGGAATATTTTTCTAATGAAAGGCTCTTTATTACGGATGTTGTGCATTTTCATATTAAATTAGCGGTCACTTTTTTTATTTTTTAGATTTACTGCATCTCATTTTCAAACCTGAGGTTTAAATGAGTTACATTTAGGTATATGGCTGCTTTTAAAGAGTTGTTAGAAAAAGATAAAAATTAAATAATGTTCCCTGGTTTTTCCAGTCACTTTCTGTTTCTTACCCACAAACAGTACAAGTAATTTTGAATAGTCTTGTAGGCCATCTTCCCTTTTTCATGCATTAATCAGCCCTCTATCTTTTTGTCTGTACTAATGGACAAGCAGGACAGCAGCCCTCAAATACGGGAATGGAGTGATAGATGACCACATCCAGTGGACCCCAATGTCAAAATGTAAACAGAGAGCTTTCTAGAGAGCTCTATGACACATGTTCTGGAGTTCCCATGTCTATATGAATTTTTTCTTTCATGGAATTCTGTAAGTAAAAGAAATGTACTTCTTAAAACTGTTTTTCCTGTTTGGACCAAATTGTTTTTGCCTCTGTTCTTATTAGAAGAACCCTGTTTAGGACTGGGACAGATGTTGGTGTTGCATTAGCATTGAGAAGCATCACTTTTTCTTGACACTGAGCACCAGTAGAAGCTATCGAGACAAGATATTTGTGATTTTATATATAAGATGGTACATAAAGTCAAAAATATTAAATAAGCTTTGCTCAAGTGAAAGTTTCTGCTGCATTGACATCAACATCAAAGGGACACTGCCCAATATGGGACATTGAGCAAACCAAAAAAAATCACACTTTCATCAGTCTTTGAGACAGAGTTGTTGACTTCAAGGGCCAAGATTGCCCAACCCTGGTCTATGAACAATAATGAGAGTCATGGAGATTTTGTGGCAGTCCAGAGAGGACTAAGCATGCTTGTCTATACCTGGGAGAATACAAAAGCCTTCAAGGGCTGAAGTCACAGCCACTAATACGTTTCTGGTGACCCAGGAAGATTTAACTTCTGCTTAACTCCAGACATCTTTGATAAAAGTCTGTATTTCCAGGCATCTTTTTGGTGCTTACTTTAGTAGCACGTACTAAAATTTTAAGGTTTATTGACTACATTTTGAAGAAATTAACCCATGACAATGTCAGCCTGATAGGAGAATCCAGAAGACACTGAATTGCCATTTGGCAAATATGTTTTTGATGCTTGTTCCAGCTTTTTCTGGTGAGTGGGTCAAGGTGGTATACAGTCTAAAACAAACAATTCAAACAGTTGGAGAGGAACGCCGGTATTTGACAGGAAAGGGATAGACACACACACTAGCCTTAAAAAAAAAAAAAAAATCTGACATCAATATTCAGCTCAGACAAGTATATCTAGCAGGATACCATGTCCCCAGCACCTTGTCTGCCAAAAGTTAAATAAGTGGGTCTTAAAAAAAAATGCTTAATTTAGTGGCGTTTGCATTAGCATTGATGCAGCCATTTGTCAGTACTGGGAGGCAGAGCATCATTGCTGATACTTCAAAGGGCATCAATATCGTACTAGCCAGTCCAATGTCCATTGGCAGTACATAAAGGGATCTGGGAAGAGGCTTCACCAGGCATTGTATTGTATCAGAGTCGACCCCACTGAGTACTTTTAACATCTGTTCTCAACCCCTGCAGAACATTATTCTGATATACACATTTGAGGCTGCAGCTGTCAATCTAAGGTCAGCTCTGATTAGGAGGCATTAACAGGCCTTACCTTGAATCCTTACCCTCCACCGGAAAATATCAACTTGGAGAACCACTCCGCTGAATTTGTGAAGGAGATGGAGGAAGCTATTCCATTTCTTATGGGGGATGAGGATAAACGAGTAGGAAATGGTGGCAATCCTTCCGTTTCTCAGATCCCCTAAGGAAACTGTGGTAGTGTTTATCCATTACATTCGTAGAGGCATATATGGGAGACACCTATCTTTGTGGCACCTTTAAACATGAAGCTGGAATATTATGTCTTGAGCCAAGAAATCACTAACGAAATCAAGATCAGCTTGAACATCATGGACTCTTGGGCAAATTCATTTCAACTAAAACTCAACAAAGAAAAAACACACTGACATCCTCTCATCCCAACACAGCGCGGACAACCCCAAAATAATCAACACCCCAGATTACACCCTCCCTATCTCAGATAGCCTGGAAATCCTCGGCGTCACATTGGACCGCAACTTAACATTAGAGAGCCAAGTGACATCCACAACAAAGGAAATGTTCCACTCAATGTGGAAACTCAAATGCGTGAAACAATTCTTCCCAAGGGAAACATTTTGCAACCTGATACAATCAATGGTACTAAGCCATTTAGACTACTGCAATGGAATTTATGCGGGATGCAAAGAACAAACATTAAAGAAACTTCAGACGGCTCAAAACACGGCAGCTAGACTCATCTTTGGGAAAAATGCGATTTGAAAGCGCAAAACTCCTCCGTGAAAAACTGCACTGGCTCCCAATCAAAGAACGCATTGCTTTCGAAATCTGCACTCTGGTTCACAAAATTATCTACGGTGAAGCCCTGGGATACATGACAGACCTGATCGATCTACCAACTAGAAGCACATCCGAATCAACACGAACGTTCCTAAATCTGCACTACCCAAGCCACAAAGGACTCAAATACAAATCAACTTATGCATCCAGTTTCTCCTACATAAGCACACAACTGTGGAACGCATTACCAAAAGCCTTGAAAACTACGTACGACCACCTAAACTTCCGGAAAAAGTAAATGACCTGTTTAAAAAGGCATACCCTACCAATCCAGCATAAATGCCTGATCTCTGCAACACAACAAAACTAAAGTACGTAATGGACATAACACAACTATTCCGTTGTACGATTCCCTAATGTGGCTGTGCCCCATGAACTTTATCTTACCACAATATCACTTTGTATTTGTTTACACCGGAGTCTGCAAACACCTCTCCGTTACTTTGTAAGCCACATTGAGCCTACAAATAGGATACAAATGTAACAAATAAATACATAGAGGGCTCCAGTTTCCAGTGGTAGTAGCTACTTCACGAGTCAATAATCAAAATTCATCCTGAAGAAAGCTAAGAGTATGAGGATGCACACCCTGGTGCCCCCTAGGAGTGATGCTTGTACACTTGATCTTTTGGTGAGGATTGTTTACCATATACCATTAAAACTCAGAATTGCATACAAAATTTCATGTCTAGTACATAAATCTCTTTTTGGGCAGGCTCCTGTTCATTTTGACCTATTACACAGTCAAAGTAATTCACCAGATTTGTCTGACAAGACCTGCCTGTAGTGAAACTGTGTTGCCTCGGGTTCTGTAATCCATTGGATTCCAAAAACTTTACTATTCTCTGATTTAATTACCATAGAAGTCAGACTTACTGGCCTGTAGTTCCCAACCTCTTCCTTGCTTCTGCTCTTGTGGAGAGACCACATCTGCTCTTCTCCAGTCCTCCTGGACCACTCCACACTCTTGAGAAGCATTGAAAAGGTCAGCCAGTGGAGCCACTAGAACTTCCCTTAGTTCCTTCAGTACCCTCGAATGTATACCAGGGTACTGGAAAGGAAACTTTGGAAACAAATGTAGGAGAAGATGAATAAAAGAAGCGTGAAAAGAGACCAGGACCACACTAAAAAAATTGATTGTCAAGTAGAACAATGGCGATGTCTTTACATTACAGTCTAGATTTAACTACTTTTCTTGACAAATCTGCTATGGAAACTGTGATATGAAGTACTCTCTTGGTAACCTTTGTATTTCTTCAGGATTGGGGTTATATTTTGAAGCTATTCTTCATCACAGACCAAAACTTTTCATGGAACAGAAAATTTGGATATTTGAATATTTCTCTATTTAACTAACAGGACACAGGATCGCAGGAAAATTTATTTCTTCAGATGAGGCAACAGGTGCTTGCACTTGGAGCCAAAATGTTTTTGAAATTTCCTTGTAAATGCTCTGTGACTTTTGGCCTAAAGAGATTTTTCTTTGATCCTGATCAGTTAAAAAAAAGTATTTCTAGAAGCAGGGAAGATGTGTCCTCACCTGTACTTTTGATTGAAACCACGTAGATATAATTATTATGAGGTTCTCTCTCAGTTAACTATTTAATTAATATTGCATGTTGACCCTTGTTTTGGTGATTTTTCTTTTCTTGGATTTCCCTCTATATCGTGGACTGTCTTAGAACTTGTTTCCTTATTTAACTATGTGACTGCCTTTTTATGAATAGTTGTTTATTCAAGTGGATACTTGTAATTTTTATGTTTAAATGAAAATAAATAAAGAATTTTAAAAATAGAACAATGGTTAAAATACAAATTTATCTTTTAAATTTTTAGTGATTGGAAAAATGTCTGCTTTGGGGAATGTGCATTTCTTATAGCTTTGTTTTTGTTTTGTCCCCCCCCCCCCCCCCAATACAAGAGGAAGTACATTGCTATTTTTTCTTCCATGTTGCATTGTTGACAGAGATGTGTACTGTTTTAGGAGTAGCCTAGAGGTTAGAGCACCAGTCTTGACATCCAGAGGTGCCTGGTTCAAATCCCATTGCTACTCCTTGAGGCATATTTTCAAAGCACTTAGCCTTACAAAGTTTGGTAAGGCTAAGTGACTACAAGGACATACATAAACTATTCGATTTGTACACAATCTTCTTGACACATCACCGATTACTTCCACTAATATAGACACACAATCAGCGTTTGAGTTGGCCACCTACTTCAACGAGAAAATTATTAAATTATGTTCCTCATTACCCACCAACTCATCTGAATATGAAAAATTCATTAACTGCTTAGACCCAACTATTGATGAATATCCAGCAGATCGAATATGGATAAACTTTGATTCACTGAAGGAGGAAACAGTCTCCCAAGCGATTAACAAATTCTCCAAATCCCATTGTAAATTAGATGCATGCCCTAGTTACTTAATAAAATCATCCCCTCAACGTTTCAAGATAGATCTCACCTCCTACTTAAATTATATGCTTCAACATGGATCTTCCCTATGGACAAGGTAATATACTAATTCCCAAAGTGCCAAAAAAAAATTAAATGACATAACTAATTACCGTCCAGTCGCATCCATACCACTGATAACCAAGATAATGGAAAGCTTAGTTACCAAACAACTCACTAACTATTTGAACAGATTTTCAGTTATGCATGTATCCCAATCTGGATTCCGTGTCAATCATAGCACCAAATAGTACTTATAACACTCCTAACTAAATTCAAACAATTAATGGCAGCTGGCAACAGTGTCTTCCCTATTACAATTCGATATGTCTAGCGCGTTTGACATGGTGAACCATGATATTCTACTGAACATTCTAGAATATTTCGGCATCTGAGGAAATGTATTGAATTGTTTCCGAAGCTTCCTAACAACACGAACATACCAAGTAATATCAAAGTCGATTATATCTTCACCATGGAAACTCAATTGTGGAGTGCCTCAGGGATCGCCACTTTCACCGATTCTTTTAACTTAATGATGCTACCATTAGCCAAGTCACTATCCAACCAATCCCTAAACCCATATATATATGCTGATGACATCACGATTTGTATTCCGTTCGAAAATGATCTATCAAATACTAGATAAAATCTATAACAGCTTCCAATTGGTGAACTCATGGGCGGATGCATTCCAACTGAAACTTAATGCAGGAAAAACTCAATGCCTCATCCTCTCATAGCAGTATAATAAAACTAATTATACCAACATAAAAACACCAAACCATACCCTTCCAGTTACGGACACATTGAAACTCTTGGGAGTCACTATAGACCGAAATCTCACTCTAGACAACCATGTGAATAATGTAACAAAGAAGATGTTCTATGCAATGTGGAAACTTAGGGGAGTAAAGCCTTTTTTCCCAGGAGAGATTTTCTGCAATTTGGTGCAGTCATTGGTACTAAGCCATCTAGACTGTTATGGTTCCATCTATGCCGGTTGCAAAGCATGGATCATTAGGAGACTCCAGACAGCCCAGTACACTGGCTAGACTCATATTCAGAGAAGCGAGCTATGGAGGTGCCCAACCCCTCAGAGGGATTACACTGGCTTCCACTGAAAGAACGCATTGTATGATCTGCACTCTGGCTCATGAAATCTTACATGGAGATGTCCCGTCATATATGTCTGACCTCCTAAACCTTCCAGCAAGGAACACAAAAAGCTCATCACGAATTTTCTTGAGCCTTCATTATCCCAACTGCGGAGGACTTGGGTACAGATCGATATATGTGTCCGGCTTTTCTTACATCTGCACGCAATTGTGGAACGCACTACCGAATGCCATAGAGAGAACACATGACACAAGTCACGGTATTCATGCGGTCAAAGGGGATTCGCTATCGGTGGCTCTTCCCATATGCAATTAGGCTGACGGTGGAGGGGAAGTCTTGCAGAGTGAAGACCCCGGATGAATCATGGTCTACATTGCGGTCTTTGGGGTGTAGAGGTGTTCCAGGTCAGCAGGAGTTGTCGGAGACAGCCAAGGAATCCAGAGCGGATTCAGTATGGCAGATGGTGGTGGATCGGGGAAAGAAATCTGACAAGCAGGCTTCCTGAAGGAAAGCAGAACTGTGCATGACTGACCAATTCATTGAGGACTTATTGCAGATAAGCAACCAATTTCGGGGGTGCTATATGTAGGTGGTCGGAGGGGAAGGAAGAAATGGCACCCTGGTGAGAGTGGAGGTGATGTGAGTTTGTTGTACGGCTGAGAGGGGTGAGCTGAGAGAATGTGATTGGAGGGGGGTTGGGCATGCAATTTGTGGATCTGGGGTTGGTGGGGTGAGGGAGGCTGGGTAAGAGTGCAAAGGCTGAATGAAAGTAACAGATGGGGGGAGGGCTAGGGATTAGCTTTTGAGAGGTTTAAGCCCCAGGTGCGTGCGTTTGTTCCTCGAGGGATGACTGATCTACTGGGAGAAATATCGGCGAGGGGGATGGGGGGGTGTGTGGGGATTTGTTGAAGCAGAGGGGATTGGGGTTGAAGCAGGGGGTGGGGGAGGGGGATGGCTGTGGGGAGGAGTAGGCATGGGGAGGTGGGTGGGGGGGGGGTCAGGGGACGGTAGGGGAGAGTCCTTATTGGTGGGTACATGGCATGTAAACAGGCTCATAATCCGGGGAAGCACAGTAGAGTATTTAAGGAGTTGAGTAGGTTAAAGTGGGATGTGACATTCTTGCAGGAAATGCATTTAAGACCGAGAGATATTCATATGTTGCGTCGTAGGCCTTTTCGGGAAGTGGTGATTCATCGAAAAGGGCCAAAGAGGATGGGGGAGTGGCCATTTTGATACGTCAGACTTGTGGATTTGCAATTCAAAAGGTGTTTCAGGATACTAGTGGGAGGTGTGGCCCTTAGAGGGTGGTTGCAGGGGAAGGAGCTGACACTGATCAGTATTTATGCTCCAAACGTGGGGCAGACGAACTTCTAACAATTATTAAAGGAAGAGCTTTTGGCATTTGTTGGAGGGCAGGTGGTGGTAGGGGGGATTTTGACATTGCCCCGATGCAAGATTGGACCATTCGGCAGGAGGGGCAGCAGAGTGACCCTGGGCGGAAAGCACTGGTACTATTTTTGAAGGGGTTGAAAGTGGTGGATTGTTGGAGGTTGCTACATAGGGTGCAGCAGAATTACACCTTTTACTCGCATGTAGCGCAGACCTATTCCCATATAGATGGGTTGTGGGTACATCGCAATGGATGGCACATGGTGGAGGCAGCTGAGATAGAGACAATCTGTGTATCTGATCATTTGCCAATGTGGATTAAACTAACTGGGCTGGGTCAATGCAGGTGACAAGGAGTCTGGAGACTTAATGAGTCACTGCTGGGAGATGAGAAAGTGCGGGAAGATATTAAGCTTAATGTTCAAGAATTCTGTCGCTTCAATGACAATGGGGAAGTAACCGATGGGGTGCTGTGGGATGCGTTGAAGGTAGTGGTGAGGGGTACCTTGATTAAATGGGGGGCGTGCAAGAAAAGGGAAAGAGGGCAGTGCTCGCTGACTCTGTGTATGAGGTTAGTGAGCTTAGAAAAGTTGCATAAAAGAAACCCTATGCCGCAGATATGGGGAGACCTTAAGCAAGTGAGAGGGGAAATAGCACAATTGCAGATGGCGGAGGTGGATTTTATGAGAACTAAATTAAAACAGCAGTGTTTTGAGTTCACTAATAAATCTAGTCTAATGTTGGCCCGTTATTTACGGGCGAGGAGAGGGTGCGCCCTTATCTGAAAGATGATAGGGGAGGATGGCACTATACTGATTTAGATATTGGAAAATGTTTTGTGAAATATTACCAAGATTTATATAGTGCTTCTGCTGGTACATCAGCTGCAGATATGGCTTGCTATTTGGACCAGGTTCCATTACATTGACTGGATGAGTCTGAAAGAGCTCAGATTGAGGAACCTATTAGAATAGGGGAGGTACAGTGAGTGATAAAAGGCTTCCTAATGGAAAGGCACCGGGATTAGATGGGTACAGCGAGGTTTTATAAGTGCTTTGTGGAAGAGCTTGGAGATTTATTGGTGCGAGTGGGTAATGGAGTTTTGGAAGGTAATGGGCTCCCGGCATCCATGTCCAAGGCAGGGGTAACAGTCCTGCCTAAGCCAGGGAAAGACCCCACTGTTTGTGGTTCCTATAGGCCTATCTCACTCTTGAATGTGGATGCAAAGATAATGGCCAAGGTCCTGGTTAACAGGTTGGCAAGGGTACTGCCGAAATTGATTCATGTAGACCAGTCTGGGTTTATCTCTAAGCGGCAAGTTGGTGATAACATAAGGCGCACTCTCCATTTGATATGGGAGGCGCAAAGATCCCGTCTAGCACATTCATGTTGGCTATAGACACAGAAAAGGCCTTTGATAGGGTCAGTTGGGGGTCTTTTTGAGAAGTCCTGAATCGGATGGGCCTTGGAGAGAATTTTGGTCCTTGGCTGGGGGCCCTCTATGCAGCTCCGAAGGCATGCATTAATATGAATGGGGGATATACATTTTTTCCCAATTGGTAGAGGGATGTCCTTTGTCGCCCCTCTTGTTTGCTTTGTACATAGAGCCTTTGGCGAAAATGATATGTCAGCACCCAAATATTTGGGGTGTTAGGGTTGCGGGGATGGAACATCATGTTGCTTTGTTTGCTGCTGATCTGTTACTTTATGTGGTGGATCCTGAGCAGACGCTACCTACGGTGTTGGAGATCTTTAGTGAGTTTGAAAGATATGCTGGTTTAAAGGTTAATATGGATAAAAGTGAGCTATTGGGGATTTCTTTAACCCACATGGAGGAGAGTAGTTTGAGTGCACTGTTTGCTTTCAAATGGGCAAAGCATCATATTCGTTATTTGGGGATTCAGATCCCAAGGACCTGGGGATGGGGGGGGGGGGGGGGGTGTATAATCTCAATTATGGGAAGATCATAGGCCAAATTGTGGAGCTGTCCTGGAAAGGATTGTGGCTCTCTTGGTGGGGCGTATGGCAGTAGTGAAGGTGAATGTGCTGCCTAGGTTGTTATATCTGTTTCAGGCACTGCCAGTGAAGGTTCCGAGACAGACACTTAAGCAACTGCAGGGTCTTCTCTCACAGTTTATCTGGGAGGGCAGACATCCCCATTTGGCGGGACGTGTGTTGTGGGGGGCTTCTGAGGTGGGGGCAGGGCGGTGCCAAATATTGAGTGGCATTATTATGCTGCTCAACTGCGGATGATTATGCATTGGGGGGGGGGGGGGGAATAAAGCCAGCTAGCCAGGTGGAGGTGTCATATAGCCCCCACCGGTCATTGAGTTCCTATTTATGGACTACTGAAGGGACGGGAGTGAAGTGGGCTTAGCGGGATACAAAATCTGTTCGTGAGACATTTGGTGGGATTGTGGGGAAAAGTGCAGAAGAAATGGGGATGGGTGGATAGGGTATCTACACTTGCGCCCTTGCGATGGGAACGGAACTTTGGGACGGGGAAAGACAACACTACGTTTGTATGGTGGGAGCAAGTGTGTATATTGAGTTTCCAAGCTGTGCTACAGGGGGGTAGAATGAAGAGTTTTGAGATGCTGCGCTCCATGTATGACCTACCTGGGGGGGGGGGGGGGATATGTTTTCTTATTTGCAGATAACAACATTCTGTGGGGACATTAGGTTGGAGGGGGGAGAACCCTTAAGAGATGGAAAGTCTGGAAAACCTGTGGCTCTTATTGAGGATGGTGCCCAGACCTATATCAGTGATATATAAATTTTTCAGGGATGTGATCCCAGACCATTTAGTTTTCAGGGGGCTTGGGAAGCAGAGTTAAATTGCAGTTTTTCCGATCAGGAGTGGGAAACTATTTGTGGGGAGGTCCAGAAAGCATCGGTGTGTGTTTTGGTGCAGGAAAATGTGCATAACGTTCTCACTAGATGGTATTACACGCTGGAAAGGCTACAGGGAATGTACCCGGGTACTTCGGGTCTATGCTGGAGGTGTAACTCACAAAGGGGATCATTTATACATATATGGTGGACATGCCCCAGGGAGGTGCCCTCTTGCCAGGCTGTTATGAAAGCATTAGTAAAGTTGATTGGATCGTCTTTGTGTGTGCAGCCCTTTGGTGTGCCTCTTGGGCTTACATAATGAGAGGGACTCTTGGGAGGAGCGTAAATGGTTGCACCTGGGGTTGGCAGCAGCTAAGTGCCTCATAGCACAGCATTGGAAGAAGGGCAGACCCCCCCAACATTGGGTGATTGGAAGTGCAAATTGGGTCAGTTAATACAAGTGGAGCGCCTAACGGCATACCGCAGGGAGGGGGTACTACAACATATAACGGTGGCTGGGCTTGATTTTACAACAGCGACTGACATGTATTTAGGATGGTGTGGAGTATTGTAGGAGGTGGGTGGGTTTGGGAGGGGGGAGAGAGTGTCCCAAAGAATCAGGGGGCATTCTCAAGTTGAGCAGGGGCTGGAAGTGGTTGGTGGGGTGGGAATACTTCAGGATTGGAGGAAACGTACTTAGATGGATCAATGACTTCCTAACTGCAAGAACGTACCAAGTGAAATCAAATTCGAATACATCATCACCATGGAAACCTGAATGCGGAGTACCACAAGGATCATCGCTCACAACCAACCTTTTTAACCAATGATGACTCCTGCCAAATCGCTATCCAAACCGAGGCCTCAATCCTTACATTTACGTAGACGATGTCACAATCTACATCCCGTTCAAACATGACCTAAAAGAAATCACAAATGAAATCAAAAACAGCCTCCAAATAATGAATTCATGGTCGGATACATTCCAACTAAAGCTCAATGCAGAAAAAACTCAATCCTCTTCTCACAATATAACACGAACAAACCCTCCACCATAAACACCCTAGACTTCACCCTTCCGGCCTCGGACAGCCTGAAAATTCTCAGAGTTACAATAGACCGAAATCTCACACTAGAAAGCCATGCGAAAAGCACAACAAAGAAAATGTTCCACTCAATGTGGAAACTCAAAAGAGTAAAACCTTTCTTCCCAAGGGAAATATTCCGAAACCTGGTACAATCAGTGGTGTTAAGCCACGTAGATTACTGCAATGCCATCTACGCCGGATGCAAAGAACAAATCATTTAGAAACTCCAAACTGCCCAAAACACAGCAGCCAGACTCATATTTGGAAAAACGA
This sequence comes from Microcaecilia unicolor, assembly GCF_901765095.1. Lineage (NCBI taxonomy): Eukaryota > Metazoa > Chordata > Amphibia > Gymnophiona > Siphonopidae > Microcaecilia > Microcaecilia unicolor. The sequence goes on along the minus strand of NC_044031.1, from coordinate 193,803,919 downwards.
AATACAAAAGTGCCAAACCCCTAAGAGAAAAACTACACTGGCTCCCAGTAAAAGAACGAATTGTGTTCAAAATGTGCACCCTGGTCTAAAATCGTTCACGGTGAAGCCCCGATCTGTATGTCAGACCTCATAGACCTGCCAACCCGGAACACAAAAGGTCAGCACGCACATTCTTGAATCTGCACTACCCCAGTTGCAAAGGACTTAAATACAAATCAGCATATGCATCCAGCTTCTCCTACATAAGCACGCAACTATGGAACGCACTACCAAATGTTATAAAAACAATGCATGACCTAACAATCTTCTGAAAACTACTGAAAGCCAACTTGTCCAAAAAGGCATACCACAATGACCCATCCTAAATACTAGAAAACGAAACTTCACCAAAACTAGACAAAATGGAACTCTCTACACTTGACTGCTTCATTTACGCAGCCACTAATGAACGCTACACATTACTCACTACCACTCTACTTCTCATGCAGGATATGAACTTTCTATATTTGATCGTCTAACTTACTCTATAATCTACTCTATCATTTATGATCTTTAATGCAAAACTACTTTGTAATTTACCTTATCATTTATGAAGTCTAATGCAATATCACTTTGTATTTCTCAAACTAGAAACGGCGATCGCCACTCCGGCACAATGTAATCCACATTGAGCCTGCAAATAGGTGGGAAAATGTGGGGTACAAATGCAATAAATAAAGGTGATGTTGATACTATGGGCGCACAGTCTAGTTGGGGAACGGATACTGTTTATGGGACTATTTAGATACCATGTGTTTGGGAGAAGTGTATGCGGTTAGTTAGTTCAAGATGTTATAGTCCATTAAATATGGGCCCCTGCGTGGGCAAATGTGAGCAGGATGTGCTCTTTGTGAAAATGACTGTTACAGAATTATTATAATAAAAATTTAAAGTGGAAAAAAAAGAGTCAAAGTTAGAGTTGTGTCATGTATCTGACAGAGTTTTTTCAGCCTTTACAGCATTACGGAATTTGTGTAGTAAGCAAGCTGATGCTTTGAGGATATGGGAAGATAAAATGTAATGATATTTATCCATCAAAGGAAGTAAATATAGGGGGACATGGTTGTATCATAGAAACCTCAAAAGACAGCCATCTGAGTGAGTCTTTAGTGAAATCTTTTGGGATAATCTGAAAGCTATGTGAAAGTGTCTAAAATTTCTCCTTCCTTTGTTATTGTGGATAATGAATTTTATCAGGTCGTGAGTAGAATAAGCCTTACTACTACTACTTAACATTTCTAGAGCGCTACTAGGGTTACGCAGCGCTGTACAAATTGACAAAGAAATGGTAATGGTACCAAAATAAGCTTTGAGACTTATAAGTAAAACCACATAATTTTGGAGACCAAAAAGTCATTCTAAGATTTTATTGTACACACTACAGTTTATAGTTTAAAAAAACAAACATAATTGTACACAAATTTTAGATATTTGCAGTTGTGGACCTCGGGAAGAATTTGTGGCAAAAAGTGAGGTTCTGTTAATTTTTCTGAAGTCATACTTGGCCACTGTGCAATCTGCTTCCTGTAGTTTATAGGATGACAGGGAATTTAGATGTCTTGGCTCACATTAATAATGCCAAAGTTCTGTGGTGCTCATTTTCAAGAACATAGATGTCTCAAAATGTCCCCCAAAAGTCTGACTATCAAAAATGTCCAACACTGCGGTTCATCCAGATAGCAAGGGGGTTGTATTGGGGGCGGGTAGGAGGCATGTTGTGAGCGGGACTAGGGAGGACCTAAAACAGGACGTCTAACACAAACATGAAGAAATGTCCAAGTCTTACATTTAGGACATCAAAATACCTAACAGATCCTCTGCTAACTATACTAGATAATCTAAATGGCTGTAAAGCAGATATTCAGTTGCACATGAGGGAAAAGTCTCAACTGCTATGGCTATGTTTGCACATGAATGTTCATTGTATAGCACATAGAAAAAGTCATCATAGACTTGAAAAACCCTCTAGTATATACTCAAAAATATTTTTTTAATTTTTTAATCAATCTGTGTGTAGGTCTAATTAGACTTGAAACTCTGTGATCATATCAAAATAATATCAGAAAAATGACGATAACAACAATAACATCACTTAGCTTATCACGAATCATGGAATGATGTCGTTCTAATAAGCGGTGGATCCAAAAAATATATATTATGAATGCATTGGTTCCTACGGTCCCGTTTCGTAATCTTCATCAGGGAACCCGCTAATTCATGGAACCCCGCACCTAAATCGCTGTCAATCAATCAGAACGAAAGAAGGTATAACTAAACACGGACAAATCCATTGAAACAAATAGTGAGATCACAATTATCATAATCCCTTAAAAGCAACATCATGTCGTTTTACCTATATTTGCAATGCAATTCCCGAAACTCGTGTCTTCTAGAAAGAATTGTTGGCGTCCTCACCTGACTTCAGTATGAAATTAAAGAAACTTTACCCAATCAATGACTGGAGCGTCATATGACGCAAAGATCGCTTTGACCAATCATCGACTGCCACATCAGTAATCAATTTAAATTTAAAGGGCCATAGACTGACCTCTATTGTCACAATCCAACACTGAAACAACATTCTCTTTCAAAGAAAAAACATTCTCTTTCCAAGAAAAAGTATAATCCCAATCTGATGTATTTATAGGAATGCTCCCCATTGTATGGTTGAATTCAAACCACTAGGTTCCAAAGTCTGTAATCTGTGGATCCATCTTTGTTCTGCCTGAAGTAACAGTTTGCTTCGATCTCCACCTCTGATGTGTGCCACCACATGATCTATCACTGTGCATTGAAAATGTTCGAAATTGTGCTTGAACTCTTTGCAGTGAGAGACTAAAGGGGCTCCACATTTTAAAGAATTAATGCAGGACTTATGTTCACTCAATCTCGTTTTTAAACTTCTGTCTGTCTTGCCGATATATAGTTTTTCACACGGACATTTGAGAAAATAAATCACGTGATCGGTCTTGCATGTAGTCAAATGTCTGAATTTATATGTTTTACCGTCTATTGGATTGCAGAAACTGTCATTTTCAATCATAATATTACAGAAAGAACAGGATCCACATTTGGTGTGAGAACCTGTAACGGTGTTTTCTGACCACAATATCTGCTGGACATAAAAGTTCCCTTAAATTGCGTTCTCTTGAAAAAGCTATCTGTAATTCAGAATTGTTGAATAAAGGATGTTGTTGTACAATATCCCAATTTTTTCTAATTAATTAATTTTCAATGCACAGTGATAGATCATGTGGTGGCACACATCAGAGGTGGAGATCGAAGCAAACTGTTACTTCAGGCAGAACAAAGATGGATCCACAGATTACAGACTTTGGAACCTAGTGGTTTGAATTCAACCATACAATGGGGAGCATTCCTATAATACATCAGATTGGGATTATACTTTTTCTTGGAAAGAGAATGTTTTTTCTTTGAAAGAGAATGTTGTTTCAGTGTTGGATTGTGACAATAGTCAGTCTATGGCCCTTTAAATTTAAATTGATTACTGATGTGGCAGTCGATGATTGGTCAAAGCGATCTTTGCGTCATATGACGCTCCAGTCATTGATTGGGTAAAGTTTTCTTTAATTTCATACTGAAGTCAGGTGAGGACGCCAACAATTCTTTCTAGAAGACACGAGTTTCGTGGGAATTGCATTGCAAATATAGGTAAAACGACATGATGTTGCTTTTAAGGGATTATGATAATTGTGATCTCACTATTTGTTTCAATGGATTTGTCCGTGTTTAGTTATACCTTCTTTCGTTCTGATTGATTGACAGCGATTTAGGTGCGGGGTTCCATGAATTAGCGGGTTCCCTGATGAAGATTTACGAAACGGGACCGTAGGAACCAATGCATTCATAATATATATTTTTTGGATCCACCGCCTTATTAGAACGACATCATTCCATGATTCGTGATAAGCTAAGTGATGTTATTGTTGTTATCGTCATTTTTCTGATATTATTTGATATGATCACAGAGTTTCAAGTCTAATTAGACCTACACACAGATTGATTAAAAAATTAAAAAAATATTTTTTGAGTATATACTAGAGGGTTTTTCAAGTCTATGATGACTTTTTCTATGTGCTATACAATGAACATTCATGTGCACATAGCCATAGCAGTTGAGACTTTTCCCTCATGTGCAACTGAATATCTGCTTGACAGCCATTTACATTTAGGACACCCTGAGTTAGACCTGTTTCAATTAGGTCCAGGGTAAAAAAAAAAAAAAAAAGTGCTCTGATTGATCAGTTGACTACTGCAGGGATTAAGGGATTACCCCTGTAATTCCCCAGTGGTTACTGTCCCCATCTCTATCCCCTAAAATTGAAACTGGAAAGGAAAACCAGATATTAGAGGCATTCTGACCAAAGGAGGAAGCAAGTGTGAGGAATAGCCTAGTGGTTAGTTCAGTGGACTGTAAACCAAGGAACGCCAGCTCAAATCCCACTTTAACTTTTTTTTTTTTTTAAATTGTGAACCCTCTAGAAACAGAAATTTATCTACTGTACCTAATTATATAAGTCGCCTGCAAGCTTGAAGACTATTGAAGTGGTGTACATTCAAGTACAGTAGGTATTTTTCTGTTCCTGTAGGGTGCATGATTAAAAAGAAATTGAGTTAAAGTGGGATTTGAACTGGGGTCCCTTGCTTTAAAGTTCACTGTACTAACCACTAGGCTACCCTTTGCTCTGCCAGGATGTCTGTGTGGCTATTTTGCTCAAATAATGCCAGACAGACGTCCCTATCCTTGTATTTTTCCTGTTCATAAGTTGGACGTTTCATTTTGGAAAATGGCTATTAATTTTAGACGTTTTCAGCTCAAAAATATCTATCACGCAGTCATTTTTTAACAGAAAATCTGGACGTTTTTCCTGTTTGAAATTGACTGTGACAGATTATCTGAAAGTTTTCACTCAAGTTTTGTTATGATTTAGCAAGGAGTGCTATAACTTTAAACACATAGTTTGTGTTTAAATTGTACATAAATTGTGTTCTTAATATAGTAAGAATCCAGAGGGGCACTCAGATATAAACTGTGAGCACTATCAGAGCTGCTGTATTTAACCTTGAAAATAATACAAGTTGTTTTTTTTAAACTTCATATACCAGTTCATTGTTGAAATTTTGCAGCATTTATAGAACACAGAACCAGCACAGTATGTAGGCAATGTATTCATTGCACAGTTTGCATACAAGTGCTAAAGAGCAAAACTTATTGTATTCCTGTCCACGGTTTTTATGCTTGTTGTAATAATGGAAAAAATCTTTTAACTGCATTGTAAATATAAGTATAATACTGTGCGGCTGTCTAAGTAGCAGTGAAGTGTCCTGCCTTTTAGGAGACCTGGCTTCAACGCCTGAACCTGTCTTACGTTGTGTTGACTGTGAACCGTATCAGTGAGATAGTATCCCCAACTGCAACTCTTATTGGCTGACTTTAGGAACGTTTGTGTTGGATTCTGGAAGGATCTGTGGTATGTGCTTTCACTATGATGACTGAACTAAAAGGAGAGACCCCTAGAAAAGCTGTGAATGAATGCTTACAATGCAACAAGTTTCATTGAGCTGGAAGCTCAAGGGGCAGAAGGAATTTGTTATAGTAAAATAAGGATAAATTGTCTTAATTGTTAATTTTCTTTCCTCGACTCCCTCCAGACGCATGGGTCTAATCTCTTTTACCAGCAGATGGATAAAGAGAATCACTGGTTTGATGACCTCACCCTATGGTCCTGTATAACCACATCCAGCCAATATTTGAGTAACAAAGCAACATCCTATTCCATCACCAAAATTAAAGGGCAGAGAACAACTGTCAACCAGGCCAGGATCTAGCCTGTTGACAAATTCTAATCAGATTAAGCTACCCCAAACGAGATTAGCGGACTGCATGGCTATCGCTCCAAAATGTTGTGACCTATGGATGGGTTTTGGCTGGTCTGGAGGAATTCAAAGAAAGAAAATTATCTGGTAAAACCTAATCTCACCTTCCTTTTCATCTCTCCAGACCAGTTCAGATGTGTAGGAAGTACTAAAGTAGTTTCTAAATAGGGGAGGCATCTTGACAAGCCTGCCTCTAGTACATTTGCTCCAAAGACTGCATCCTGCTGAACCTGTGTATTCAGTCTGAATGCAAAACAAAAGAATGCATAGATGATGTAGGGTGGCCACCTTACAAGTGTTCTGTAGTAGAACCAGGCTGTTCTCCACCCAAGTGTAAGCCTAGTTGAGTGAACCTTGAAGGCAACAGGAGTTGAATAATGTATGCTGACACAGTTGCCACTTCAGAGAACTAGCTGAATCTACCATTCTTTTTTCTGACATCATCAGAAAGGGCTTTTTGCAATGAAGGGTCTGCAACTCTGAATAAATATGCTAGGAGGAAAACCATATTTACTGTGATGCCCTTCAGGGAAGCCTCCCGGAAGGCCTCAAATGGCACCCTCACCAAGATCGAGAGCACAAGGCTCAAGTCCCATAGGGCACCATTGGATGCCAAAGGAGCTTCAGACATTTTGCGCCCCTAAAAAACCACCTGACATATGGGTGAACCACTAAAGGTTGACCCTGCACCAGCCACCTATAACATAAGGTGACTACCATCTGCATGTGCAGGCAGTTCAAGGCCAACCCCTTATGAAGTCTGTCCTGTAGAAATGTGAAAATATCTGGTAGAGAGATATTAATAACACGGTCTTGGCACCAAAACTTCAAAGATGAGAATGTTATAATGCCTTTGTGTATTGCACCATGGTGCGACTGCACCTTGAATGCTGTGTGCAATTTTGGTCACTGCATCTCAAAAAAGATATAACAGAATTAGAAAAGGTACAGAGAAATGTGATGAAAATGATAAGGGAGGTGAGACAACTTCCCTATGAGGAAAGGCTAAAGCCACTAGGGTTCTTCAGCTTGGAGAAGAGACAGTTGAGTTGAGATATGATAGAGGTCTATAAAATACTGAGTGGAGTGGAATGGTTAGATGTGAATCGCTTGTTTATTCTTTCCAAAAATACTAGGACTAGGGGGCATGCAATGAAACTACCAAGCAGTAAATTTAAAACAAACCAGGGAAAAATTTCTTCACTCACTGTGTAATTAAACTCTGGAATTGGTTGCCAGAGAATGTGGTAAAAGCAGTTAGCTTAGCAGAGTTTAAAAAAGGTTTGACTACTTTCCTAAAAGAAAAATCCATAAGCCATTGTTAAGATGGTCTTGGGAAAATCCACTTCTTATTTCTAGGATAAGCAGCATAAAATCTGTTTTACTCTTCTGGGATCTTGCCAGGTACTTGTGACCTGGATTGGCCACTGTTGGAAACAGGATACTGGGCTCCATGAATCTTCGGTCTGTCCCAGTATGGGCAACGCTTATGTTCTTATAATTCTTCACACCCAGACATATGCTAGTGAAGTTCTTTCTGGAATGCAACAGAGTTATGTTACCTGAACAGACTATCCTCTTTCTAAGACTGAGCCTCATCCTCTCAGCAGCCAGGATTAAGAAAGAATGGAGATGGTCCTCTATAAATTTCACATATCTATCTATCTATATGTCTATATCTGTATTTATATATCTGTATCTGTTTATCTTATCTATATATATAAATCTCTCTCTCTCTCTCTCTCTCTATCTATCTATCTATCTATCTATCTATCTATCTATCTATCTATCTATCTATCTATCTATCTATCTATCTATCTATCTATCTATCTATACACACACACACAGAGAGAAACAACACACACTACTTACGGGCTGGCTTTCAGTAATAGGGGAGGAGAATTTAAAGTGACACAGTACCCATCAAGCTTTGCACCCCTTCACTCTGAACTAGCCCAAGCTGATCCTAGCCCTTTTGTTTACGTCTCCTAGTATTCTTTTTTGTGCATGTGTCTTCCAAGGAGACCATCCTAGGCCAGTCCCTGAAATAGAATGCCTGAGTGGAGGTCCAGGCTGCACAGATTTACCTTGCCTCCCACTGTTGGAGACTGAGAAATACCAGCTTGCTGTGGGCTGCATAGGATTGTGTACAGGGTGATATCATCAAACCAATGGTTCTCGTCTTTATCTGCTGGTAGCAGAGAATAAACCCATGTCTCTTGAGTAGTCTGGCAGGAAAAAGAGTTAAAAATACGATTGTTCTACCTTAGTGATGTATTCCTAGATTATAGTCAATGCACTTGTTCTTAAAAGTTTTGTCTGTTTTCAGCATACCCATGTTCCCAGACTGATTCCCTTGATCACTAGTAACTGCACATCAAAATCGGTTGCTGTTAGAAGGTAAGTGGTTTATGCTTTCTAGTATATAGTGCAGAGTTCTATTAGTTGTATTGGTCTTAAACCTGTGGGGTTTTTCTTGTTTGTTTGTTTTGTACTTTGATATTGTGCAAGTACTGAGAGAAAAATAAAGTACTTTACATACAATTAATAGGCACCATTAGAAACACGCCTCCTCTTGAATCTCTCAGCTGGGTTAAGAACCAAAGACTAGAAGAACTAAAAATAAAAAAAACTTGAAAGGAAATATCTCTGTGATGTTGCAAGAACAGCTAATCTCACAATAGATGGCAGAGAAGAATAGATTGCCAAACAAGCAAAGGGGGCACCTACATGTGGGAGAAACCGTTCATTCATTACTTAGTCATAAATTCCAAATCTCAATGGGGATATCCTGAAAACCCTGACTTTCTGGTTTCCAGAGGAAGATACCAAAACTGGGTTCTTTACCTGCTCTTGTACTTTTAAATTAATCACTTTTTTCCAAGTCTTAATTTTTGGGAGAAATACTTTTTAGTCCCTCATGCTTTCCTGTTATAAGGGAATTCCTCAATTCTGAACTTATGTATTGATTTTTTTATGGCTAATGTGTTTTACAGTCTACCTCATCTTGATCTGTCTCTAGGTTGGTTCTTATTGGAACATCATTAGGACTCCCTCTTTCTTTCAGATGAAGATAATGTGCATTGTAGTAGTTGTGGAAAGGGGAAGAGGGGGAGCTGTAAGGGACAAGCAGGAAGATATATTTTAATTTATTTTTAATACTACAATGTTGGTTATTGTTGTCAAGCTTTGGCTGGAAAATATTTACAGTCTACCAGCAGGAGCCCGCTATTTAAGCTACTCAGTCCCATTATGTCAAGAATCCATTGTGCCCTACAGAAAGCTGCTAAAGCAGTAGGCTGCCAGTTTTCCAAACCGCAAATGGCTGAAGCAACATTTGGATTGCGTGTAGGAGTGAAAAAAAGGTAAAGTTTTCTGGGCCAAGTACAGTTTCAAGTCAGTGGATTAGAAGGCTTAAGGGAAGGAGGACTTGCTGGGCAAGATTAACAGAAATATTCATGCTAAGGATATATAACAGTGTGAAAAATCTTGAAATACATTTTTTAGACTTTGCACATGAAGTGTTTGGGCAGCTTGTTCAATCAGAATAATTTTAATCTGCTGATCATATCAGTATTAGTAGACATCAACAGAACATTTATGGTGGCCCCAACACTCAGCCCCTTAGTTTGACAGTGCCAGTGTCTCATAAGCTTTATTTAAGGGGCACCACTGTCTCCTTAGCTGATCCATGCTGGGTGATGGAACCGTCCCAACTTGTTCACACAATGTGACAGCCCATGTACATTGTTGTCCTCTGAGAATGCCACCTACTTTGCACATGTATGCCCTGCTAGGCAGGCACATGCACACCCCAGAGGTCCTTAACAAGCAGACTCTGCTGCTAGGGGGCTGAAGCATTTTATGTATATGGATTCTGAATTGTGATGTTGGAAACCTGATAATGAGAAATGTTCTGGTCTGTTGTCATAGTTTGTTTATACAAGGTCTTATAAAATGAAACAGTCCAGGAGGGGAAAAGAGATGTCCGCCTTTTAAATCTGACTGCTTGGGAAGGTCCTTTTACCATTTTGAGATATTAGTCCCTGTATCTGTACTGACTAAGGTTTCAACTTTGTTTCTTTGTTTTATTTGCTTAGACGCTGCTATGAATTTTTAGACATGTTGTTACAAGAATGGCAGACTCATTCATTAGAAAGGTAAGAGCACCACCAATTTGTTTCAGTTATAAAACCCTTGCTAAATTTGCCATAACAAACTAAGGACCTTTTTAAATTCAGAAATCTTTACCACCTATTTATTACAGAGGTAGTATCTTGCCAAACAAATATTAAAACATTTTAAGTGTCTCATGGTGGTTAAAAAAAAATTTCCAAATTAGTAAAAATTAATTTATTTTCAGCTATCATCTCTTGATTTCTAAGGATTCAGTCAAAAAAATGTACATCCAGTTCTTCAAATTTGCCTCTTGCTGTTAGATAGGGGCTGTTCCTGGTCAGAGACCTAAGCTTGTTCCACTTGGTGGAGGTATTTTTAAATCTTCCCATCCATGTGTGATGAACCAGCTGTGTGGAAGAGCGCTTCTG